>NW_026571140.1:15325330-15825330 GCF_026225935.1 Boleophthalmus pectinirostris
TAACTATAAGGGAAAAACTTTTGGTAGGTTTACAACTAAACAGCTAGAGCTGTAGCTGATTAAATAAAGCCTTGGTGGAGACTGGTCTAGAGACATGCCCTGTGCAACATTTAATCAACTAAAAGGGGCAGATGAATTGGCAAAAGTTCTTAAATTGTTTAATTTATGTGAGATCCAAACAATGTACACAGAAAAGTATTATAAAACTGCATCTAAGGCAGATTAAAAAAGGGTTTTATGTACAATCAATTTTGAGCTTTCTACCATGCTATAATGTTGTTCCCTCATCAAAAATATGAGGTTTTAGATGTCATCCATGCATGTTTGAGTATTTTAGCAATCTCTGCAGGCTCTATTAGCACCCCCTCCTTATGTTTAGCTGTAAGATGGTGTCCAATGTTCAGCCCACAACCCTACATCATCCATGCTCCATACAACAAATCTCCATAAACACAAAACTGTATACAGCAACTTGACAAACTGAAATGTGCAATAGTTTCATTAATGGGATGGACATTAATCGTATTGTGATAGTGCTCAGCAAACAAAGGGAGGGGAGAGTCAGAATGCCAAAAATGAAAGTGGAACTTATAAAAACAAACTTATAATATATATATTTTTTTTGTTAATATAGAAGGTAAAATAGTGATCTATATATGTTATGTGTTAGCAGCTATACCCCATACACACAAAATACCTCAATTTTAAACTATCCAGCTACTTCCAAAACTCCAGCTCACTCACTCTATGCTCCTTTGTGCTGTTGTGCATAACATCTTATTAAATTAATTGATTAAGAAACAAAATCAGTAGACAACTTACCAATTAATAGACCAAAAACCTATAGGACTAAGGAAATATAGCTCTGTAAACAACAATGAAATTGGAAAGACGAGAATCATACCAGGTTTGATTTGTTATTGTCATTCACACCTCAGTCCAATCCATCGTTTTTCCTCTCTGACACTAAAAAAAGCAGGTATACTGGCTGGCATGTCTGTACGCTAGTGATAATAATTCTGGCTTTGTTCCCTGGGAGAATTGGACAAGCGCATGCAATGTAACAATTAAACAAGACTAGCTTTCACCGCTGTGCTTTTGACATATTGTAATCTGCTGGAGGTTTTGCGGTAAATCTAAAAGCTTTTAATGGAGCAAATGGTGAGGGCAAAGCTGTCTTTCCCGATAGCGGCAAATCAGCTCCAAGCAACCACTGCACCTGTTGCTTGCAAAGCTCTGGAAATAGGCTTTTGTTAATAAATTTCCATGCAGCTTGATGACAGCTACACAGGCAACATCAGCGCCCCATAACTCAGACGTGTTTTCACTTTTCACTGAGGTGTGTGGGCTATCAGTAGCCACCTTATTTGGGCAAACCTCTGAGAGAACACAATACAATGCATATACTGGAACACATTTAAATACAATTAATGTTAGGAATAGGAAAAAAGCCTGATGTTAGACTTATATCTTCAATTGCAATATTGCAGCAGTGGCTCTCAAACTTTCACACCAAGTCGTGTCAAATAAAAGATTTGGATTCAAGAATACCACCAGAATTAAATTAAGTATATAAGGACATTTCCGTGTCTATTTCTAGGGATTTCCCTTGTAATTCTAAACAAGAAATTATACAAAGGTATACTTATACATTTTTTGTCTATTATCAAGAAAAAAAATAAATACAAAATTATTTGAGTAAAGCAATCAAGTGCAGTTCCATGCTTTACACTTACAGTTTAGACCCGCCACCTTTGTACACTTCTTAAGTTAAAATGTGTCGTTTTAATTCCAGTACTTATAGATTAAAAACAGCCAAAAAGCAACAATGTACAGTGTATGAAAGTGGTGGAATGAGGGGTAAATAATAAATGTTAATCGCTGTAGCACTACTTTAAAAGCACTACTTTTAAAGGTACTTGTACTTCCACAGTCCACAGTACTTACCAGCATTGTAATAGCGATCTAACTTTTCCCACAAGGGCTCATCATCACGCTGTAGAATGGACAGCTTCAGTGGTTCATAAATGGAGCCTGAGAAAACGTAATTCAGTTTTATTCAAAGCAGATAACATTTGCATAATCCCATATCATACCACACATATCATATGAAATATTTGCCTAATTAAAATGGTGATAAAAATGAATAACTAATGATGCTAAATACCACTACATTTTTCCCATTTCCAGGAAACCCCATTCTTAGCAGATGATGCTTTTCCAGACACTTTTCACTGGAGATTTGCATTTTAATAGCTTCGACCTCGTGTCAAAACCACAGGTACAGAAAAATTCACATTGTCACTTAAATTAGCATAATTTCCATCATCTTGAAAGTTGTGGGGAACAAAGCTTAATCCATCTCCTCTCTTTAAGGCTAACACATATTTTACATTTCTTAAACAAGAGCATTCAAAGGTTTTTGCCACTGTGTTTCTGATTGTGGTTAGACTTGGAAAAACCCATCACCAGCATTACAATAGACCTATTCAATCCAGATAACTAAATAATATACAATAATAAACTGGACATCTTTTACTTCAACGAATGGAAAGAAAAGCAGCCTCAAGGGTGTTTTTTCTTGCACAATCTACTTACCGATTCTCCGGATTTTGCGGAGGGCCCGTGCATTTGTGGCCATTGTTTCAGTCATGCTCAAAAAGGTGAATTAACATTCGTCTCCAAGAAAAATCACAAATCTACAGCAATTCAGAGGAAGGCGTTAGTAGAACAGACTTTGATTGGATACATGCATGAATCAACACAGATTACAATATATTTAGAGAAGAGGAACACTGAGGAATTATAGGCGAATTATAAATGTAATGAACATTACACCTACGTAATTAACACAATGTGCATGATGTATGATCATTAATAGATGAAAATTGAAAAATGAAAAATAATTAGACATTAACTACAAATAGAACAGACTGTCTACAGTAAGTTTGAGGACTATGAGGACTACAGGTGGACAAATGGTAGTAATAATACTAATAATAATAATAATAACAAATAAGTAAATACATAAATTTAAGTAATGTTGTCATTGTCATCAATGGTAAACTTCAGAAATCGGTCCCATTAAACCATGGATGTCCAAACTTTTTTGACCGAGGGCCACATATGGAAACATATTGATAGTGGAGGGCTGAAGACTGCTGGCCTAAACCGCAGATGGAAGATTTTACATATTTTTATAGAGCCAGTGTACCTTTGAAAAGGCTTGGGACACAGATTTTAGGCCTGTATAATAATACAATATATTATTGAGGTTATAGTTGTAGAAACACCTAAATTGCTAGCAAAAAAATCTGCTTATAATCATTTGGGCCAACTGCAGGTCTGAGGGCCGCATTAGTTTGGACACCTCTGCATTAAACTATTATTGTAGTCTAAATTCTCCATTCATTCTAAGGCCATGACAGTCCACCTGTCTCTCCCAGAAGCACACTTTACATGGACAATGGCAACCAGTGCATCGCAGTGTGTGAGATAAAAACCCAAAGAAGCTCTTTAAATAGCCTGTAAGTGGCGCACATTTGGTTACCTCTGACCTTTCATGCACGGTTATGTCTCTGGTCAAACTGATGATGAAACACACGCATACAGTAATAGACACTTGCGAACAGGCGTCTTTACACAACCAACACAAAAATCATTACGGTCTCACAGCGCAATGACATGCAAAGGCATAACGCAGACCTGATCTTTTGGATCGGGCTTTAAATTCCATAAGTTTCCATCCGACATCTGCGAGGCTCGCCATGTTTATCAAATGGTTAAATTTACGACAATCTACAAAGGCTTCTGCTGTAACCTACCAAAATAAAGTCCCCATCTATTTTTAAGGCAGCGGTCTTTAATAGCAGACTTTGTTTTATCACTGATTGTGTTTAAATCTTTTTATAATCATAATTTTTATATTACGTGTAAAAGATAATGGACGGAATGTAATAAAAAGAACACAATGACACCAAACCAGAGTCGTTTACTGTGAAGAGATTTGTTTTAAACTTCCGCTGGTTAGAGCTTACGCTCTTCAGCTGTATGAAAGCGGTCACCTGTCAACCAGTGAGCATGTACGACACTGACGTAAACGAGGAAGCCCTAATTCACTCTACTAGTACAATTAGCAGCTAAAAATAGGAATAATTTGTGCTTAATGTAAATCTAAATACAAATAATGTATCTCAAAGCCCTTAATTATTTCGAATTTTAACAATATTATGCGAAATACTATACATTTAAGATGCCGTAAACCATCCTGCCGTATAGCAGTTGGTGCTGTTGTGAAAATCCGCAGTAGCACCAGGATGTGGGTGTTAAAAGTGAATATTTTGATGTTTTTATTTTATTGTTCGAGTTTGTGTAGCTCGTACGCGCTACAGGATGTAACGACTGACCTTTTTGGAACTGAAAATCACGGAACAGTGGCAGCTTTCGGAGATTTAAACTCGGATAAACAAACAGATATCTTCATCATCAGAGAGAGTACGTATTGACAAGCGTTCAATAAGGATATTTTTAGGTTATAAATAGTATTGAATTGTGTGTACACCTGGGTTTAATGCACATTATCCTCATTGTATGTTAAGATTTCTTTTCCGTGCTCAGTGTCGCACCTTAACTAACGTAATCGCTTAAATATTATGCTGATGTTTTTTTTTTTTTTTTTCCAGAGGCGGAAGTGGTAATATTCCTGGCTGATCCTAAAACACCTTACTTCAAACCAAAAGTTCGCATCACTAAGGATCTCCTCTCAAGGTAAAATCACTATGGTTATATGGGGCGTAGATAGACTGTAGAGTAGAATATACACTGTCTGTGGGTGCATACAGGCACTGCAGGCATGACAAGTGGGACAAGTCATATACATGTTGCTTAAAATCTTTCAGTCTATATTAAAATGAAGCTTCCACTCTGTTTCAGTGCTGTGATCACCAGTGTGGTTCCGGGTGATTATGATGGCGACTCTCAGATGGATGTCCTCCTCACTACTGAGAGCAATGATAGGACGAATGTGTTCATCTTCTGGGGGAAGAACACAACACTGGGTACGTATTTTTTCACTGTTCCACTGTTACCATGTTTTGAAGGCTCTATATTCTCTATTATAATTTTATATGTTTTAGATATGGCTTGGTTGTGGTGTGATTGAAGCTTTAGAGATGTGGCTAAGTATAGTAGTATAGGGGTGGGATGAGACAGGGCACAAGATAGGGCACAATCACATTACTGCTACTATACTATATTACAATTTTAGATTTACTTGATGTCATATTTTTGCTGGCATTCATTCTAGCAGTCTTTTTTGGGAACTAAAGCTTTTTAAGACCTGTAACTCATCAGTTGTCCACCCATTTTTCCAGACCATTTTTCAAATGTCTGTGCAATCTTGTGACAATGTTATTGTGCAGGATCTTGTTGCACAATATCTTGTTCTATTCCAAATACACTGTACTTACAATAACAGACCAGTACTTTCAGATTGTTAATGGTTTCCAATATGGCAGCCAAAACATCTTGATTTCAAAAAACTTTATGTGGATGACCTACCTTTTGTACCTTTTTTAACTTGCAGCACTGATATCTTGGTCTATGTTCAAGTCTAGGCTATTTGAAAGCTGAAATTATCAGAATGAATCTAGACTCTAGAGAATGGGTCAATTGACTCCTCCCTTTTCCCCCAGACCTGATTAAATGTATTTTGGAAAAAATGCAGAATCATTGATATATGTTTGCTTCTATTTCATTTGAAATTTGAAATTTACTTTTGTTAAAATGCTTTATTTTGTATCTTTGTAGATCTGGGTGATTCACTCCAACTGAACAAGACTTTTACTGACCAGCCTCTCATTATGGAGTGAGTATCAAGCATATCAACCTAAAATATGTATCCTGTATATAATGTAGTTTTGCTTGGCAATGAAACAATGTATAGATACACATTGGTCTTGGTACTTTAAATAATCTGTTTCTCTCTTTCTACAGCTTCAATGGAGACATGATTCCAGACATTTTTGGAGTTACCAGTACCCCTTCCACCCCTGTGTATGAAGTCTGTTATCTCACCAAAAGGTAATATTTTACCTGTCGCCCATGGGGTTCAAACATGTCACAGGCTATTTTTGCCCATTATTCCTTTGTGTATTTAAATTAGATACAATTATTTATTTGTGTCCTATTCCTTTTTATAGGGTCCCAGAATGGAAGAGTGCATTGAGTTCCTCTGTTAGTCTGCACAAGCCTCACTCTAATGCATTTATTGATCTCAACAAAGATTTTACTGCAGGTAAGTGGGCTTTAGAGAGAGGTAAATGCTGTGCTACATATCAAGTATTTGTTGATCAAATAGCACTGCCAACAGTGTGTTTTCTTCTTTTGTTGTTGAACACTCTCATGGAAGTTGGTGGTGGTAACCTCACCTGGTTAAGACAGTATTACTTTTTTAATTTGTTGTTGTTGTTTTTTTAAATATATATATATTTTTTTTTTCGGCATGAATCCATGGTTAAGATCAATTTTTGTTACATTTTGAAAACCACTAGAGCTCTTTGTTTTTGTTGCTAACAAGCAAAATATTATAATAATGCTCTACCATGGTGCACATTTGGCTAATGATAATGACACTGAATCACTCAAGCATTGGATTTTGGATCATTATTTAGTCGAAAAAAATACTTGATGTTGACATCAAATTATTGTCTTATAATCACATTCTTCCATGAAGCATCTTTAATGGCGCTTTGTCTTGTTTTTGAAAGAAAACCAACAAATACATGCAATTTTCTAGTTGACCAACAAAGAAAAAATATCAATTTTCTTCACCATTGAATAGAGAAATTCTCAGCGCTGTCCTCCTGCCCACTAGCTGTGCACTGTCACTCAGACTTAAGGGAGAGTTTTCTCTCGAAAAACTAATCTCCATGTTTAAGGTAATCAAAGAGGATTTAGCCTTGTCGCGCTCACAGCAGGTATCTTTGTGTGACTTGTGGTGTCGCTCCCAGGGCTGTCACAGTTATATTTTTACCCAAAGCTGCTTTATATTCGTATTTCTCATCTGTTGTATTTTTTTATTTTATTAGCATGAATGTTTGTCATAATCTTCTAGAACTGTGTGTCTAAACAATGTACATTATCAAGACTAAATGCTTTTTGTTATATATAAGTAAACTCACAATATTCCTTTTCAGTTTATCTTAATCATTTGACTTAAGTTTGGCAGATTTTAATATCTGGAACAGTGGTTCCCAACTTTTTTCACATTTTTGTGTACCCCCTATATCGTGTACTAGTGTTTTTCTTTTGGCAATTATAAATTTGTTTAGTGATATGTGTGTGCTGTGGCTACAATAGTAGCTTACTACCACCAAATGTGGAGTGAAAGAACAATGAACTGTAAAGCGCTTTGGGTATCTTGAAAGGCGCCATATAAATGCAATGATTAATTAATTAGTAATTAATTAATATTGCCAATTATTACAATTGTCTTGTTTTTGTTTTTTTGTTTTTTTTTATGTCAAGTTATGTCAGTTATCATACAGAAACATTAGTACGAATGTAAAATGTATTACTAAGAATATTTTAGGTTGAACAATGATTCAGTTCCATCTATCTTTTAAATCTGAAACTGTCCCTGTACCCAAGGTTGGGAAGCACTGATTTACAAAGACGGATTACTAAAGTCTTTCCTTATGATTCCTTTTATTATGCTGTAACTTACTAGGTGATATCAGGCCTGCATATTTACTCAAACTCACATATACTCAGATAGTTCCTTTTTCTTTGTTTGTTTTGCTAAAGGTGATAGCTACACTAAAGACCAGGTTTTGGACAGGCAGATCATGGAACGAAGGGAGAGACAGAAGGTGGAACAGTATTTGTGAGTCAAGGCGAAGGGTGTGATAGAGCATGATAAGAGGACAAATAAAAGACAAAGGGGTATGGGAGGGGAGGAGCCTGGCAGTTTGTAAGTCTAGAAAGTACAGCTCGGCTTGTTCTGTGCTACGACCACCTGCTCTCCTAAGCAGCACCGTCTGGGGCAATGCAATGAAGCTTATCAACCAGGCTCAGAGGCACACAATCTGTTTGAGGCTTTCACTATGCACACATCTAGCACTTAACCAAAATATCCACAAAGGACCTGTTATTATATACATCCGAAATTTGTTCTTCTCCAAATAATAATCTAGTATCTATCATGTGAACTGCTTTTTTTGCATTTGCACTTTTTAAATCTGGAATTTGTATTCAAAAATGTTTTTTTTTTTCACTAAGGCATTTTGGCTTATACACATTAGTAAAAGAAATAGCTGCAGTTATGCGTTGCTGTTGTGCATACAGAATGGTTTGTTTGCTTTTTGGTATTACATCTTTGAGAATTTTTTGAGAACACTGGCTTACACTCTCTGCTATAAATCTCCTTTGCTCTTTAAACTTAATTTTTATAGCTCTAATTCTTCATGCATTCTCAGATATCTCACAGTAGTTGAGGTTAAGACCTTTACAGTAGTAGGGATTAAGACCTTTTCTGTTCTTCACTTCTACTGCCACTTATACCGGTGGCAGTAGCTCAGTAGAGGGTGGGCAACGGGTACATTTTGTTGGTGTGTTGTTGGGCAAGTAGTGTAAGACCTTACAAAAGAGATTGCGATTTTTATTTAGAAGTGTATGGAAGTCACTATTATTCAAGTATCAATCCAAAAATGAGTCTGTAATTGTAACGTTTTTATAGCACAAATAAAAATGTGCTGAGTAACACTTCTGAAAAACACCCCATACTATTTTATGAGATCATGTCATAGTAATCATATGCACATAACAGAAAATTGTAGTATTCCCTTTAATGTAATCCAGTGTGCTCTGCTCTGCTGCTGTGACCATGTGTGGGGTGCCGGTTCAGGGTTATGTCATGGCTTCTATCCCAGTCTAGTGTCAGCAGTAACCAGTGCCACACGAGTGTATTGGCTGACCTCTCTACATCAGCAAGGCTACGGAGGTGGGCGGAAAAAGGCTCTGATTGTTTCATGGCCAGTGTCAAGACCTCATTTAGGCCACTCATTTGACCCTCCATCCATACCAACTAACCTGGCAGAAATTCACTTGGCTGTTCGTGCCCTGTTAGCATCACACTGTGTAAGGTCTGTATTTAAACACACTACATATCTGTTGAGGGTTTTTATAATTTTGCTTTTCATTTTCTCTGTTTCTTAAATGTAATAGTCTGCAAATGTTAGAGGTTCTTTATTACACAAAATTGATTCTTGTGGGCTTTAAGCCATGTTATAATGTTGTTACCTCATCAAAAACATACTTGGAGTTGTGTTTTGTTTCATTCACACATGTAGAGAAGGAGTAATCCTGATTTATTGGTCTGTCTACATCTCCAAAGCTCAAAATGCTCTCTTCCACCTTGTGATGTCATGTAGTGGTAGTTTTCAGGTTAAAATCTACCTTTTACCTTTTGTTCAGTAGAGATTGCGATTCCCAGTGCTGAAATTATCCAAATGGTTCTAGTGAAGGTGTATGGAGTTTTAAAATGCAGTGGAGCATTTATTCGATTACTGCATGACATCAAGGTGGGACAAAGTGTTTTCTATTTGAACAAAAAACTTGGCCTAAATATGCAGGGTTTGTGTGTTAAACGTGTCAATTAAACATAACTCCAGGTACAGTATGGTCTTGATGAGGAAACAATATTATAACATAGACCAGAAATAGCCCTTTAATCTTTGTTGACCAAATTTCAAGAAACAGTTGGCTGTGAAGCTAAATAATTCCAACTAGTGCACCACAAAAAGATATTAGTAGTACCTAGAATACTGTGGACCTTATCAACGGTATTGTATTTAGGGCTGATTGCATGCTACCCTGCTCAATGGCATCTAATTAGCTGGAAGGGACGCTTTTGTGGTCCGGCCAGAATGTTTTCATCTTTTATAAAATATGTCTGATGTGAGCAGGTGCCACACTTGTCCACATAGATGTGCATTCATCAGCGCCGCATGGACACAGGAAATGGCTTGATAATTTAAAGGGGCACTGTGTAACTTTTCTAGAAGAGGGCCCACCACCTGTTTGAATGTTCCACAGTATGGGATTCAGTTTATCCCATTTAAATTATGTTTAACGACTTCATCATTCATTATATGAAAGCTAATAGAAAATTAATATTTATCGTATGTACATTTTCTTTGCACTTCTTGGACATTTGTGGTTATTTTTTGTCTGTATGCTAAGATTTAAGATGTAAAAGGTTGGATTATGAACTGCACTGACTCATAACAGATACAAACTAAGGAGTTTCATTTTGGTATTTATTTATTGGAGCTCATGATTTTTTAACAATATTATACATTTAGTCTAGTTTTGAGCTTTAATATTTTTGTTAGTCTACATCAATCTATTGTACTTCAAAATGTGTTATTATGACAGGCCTGATTATATGTATTGCTCATAATTTTATTGCAAAACTGACTCTTGTGATCTTTTAGTCATGGTATAATGTTGTTAATGCTGTCAAAAACATACATGGAGTTGTTTGGTTTCATTCATCTGTCTCCAAAGCTCAAAATGCACTGTTACACCTTGTGATGTCATGAAGTGGTACTTTTGTTTAGTAGAAATTTGACATTTCAGGGCTGAAATTATTCTCCTCCACATTTCACATTATTTTATTCCACATGATTCTAGTGAAGGTGCATGGCCATGTGGTAATACAGGAAGTGTATTACATCACAGGGCAGAAGAGGGGGTTTTCTGTTTGAGGGAATAACTCGGTCTAAATATGCAGGTTGTGTGTTAAACATGTGTGAATGAAACAAAACACAGCTCCAGGCATGTTTTTGATGAGGAAACAGCATAATATGACATAATATGGGCTTTTTAAATAGTAAAACGGACATGATAGAGAACAAAGGAGAATGCAGTTGAAGTAATGTTACATTCACCTTCTGCTATACATTAAGGTTAGATAGGAACCTGCAGACGGAGAGCTGTAATGGCCCTGTTACGAAGTTGTTCTGCGATGAAAGGTCGTAATTGCCAAGTAATTTTAGATGCATTTTTACCATTTAAATGCAGTAATCCGGGCACAAAATTCCATCGCTAGGCAACGAGCATCGTAATGCTCTGTGCAGCATCCAATTAACAAGCGCTGAATCGAAGTGGCTCCTTGATTGTCTGTCTAATCATGTGGCGAGGGGAGGAAGAGAGCACATTTCCCACCAAACAACATGGCCCAACCAGAATAATCCATTCTAGTGGGATCACATTTACACATGGGAGGTATGATAAAACTGGTCTGCAAGTCTTTATTCATGTTGGTAATATTAACAAAAATGTTCTATTCTTGACATTTTAAGAACATTAATTATTTGAAATTTTCATGGCATTTTTGTAGTAGAAGCCTTCCTCCATGGGTAGTTTTAACCAAATGATTTCATGATTTCATATTATGTTGATTAGATTTTTTAAAGGGCTCATATTGCTCTATTTTATGATCTGATAATGTTGTTGTCATAAAAAACATACAATAGAATGTTTTTTGTTTCATTCACACATATTTAGGCTTTTGATGTCATGTGGTAATGCAGGAAGTGCTTTCACTGTGTTTTAAAACTCTATTCATCTTCATTAGAATCATTTGGATGATTTCTGCCCTGGAATTGCCGCTCTACTTAACAAAAGGCAAAAGGTAGCTGTTAACTTTAAAACTACCACTTCAAGACTTCACGAGGTAGAAGGGAGCATTTTGAGCTTTGGAGATGTAGACAGACTATTAATGCAGGATTACTCAAATATGTTTGAATGAAACAAAACACAACTCCGGGTATGTTTTTGCTCAGCTAACAACATTATAACATGGCTTAAAGGTCACAAGAATCTATTTTGTGTAATCAAACCTTTAATCTATTCTCATGATTAAAACAAAATGTATCTCAACAAGTCTGATTGTCCATCGCCATCATGTAAAACCATTGACGATTATTGATGAGACATGAAATAGAATAACATGCAGGAGATGGCGTCTCCACCGGCATATGGCCCATTCAATCTCATTCTTGTGCTTGTTCCTCACATGCTGCTGCACAACATAAAGCATCCATACGGAGCCATAGAATATGCACATTGGTCCTATTCCTAATCCAGCCCTGCGCTACAGCACCTACGTTGTACCCGTAATGGTTTTAGGAGATTATTTCTTCCGAGAATAGCTGGCCTTATTCTGCGGCTGGTGTATTTTGCCATGTTTGTGAATGAGGCGGTTTGATGGATGCCGGGTGGATGTCACACTGTGTGGAGTAGGCCTGCAGATTGGCTTAGGGACGGATTTATTCAGCACAAGCTTTTCACTTCGCTCACTGGCTTCTGCATTATTTTGTCTGATAGCAAAAAAAAAAAAAAATGCATTGATGATTCGGTCCACTATTTTCAAGGTGTAGATTGTATTTTACTTCAAAATAGGCTGCATACATGCAACATCACAACATTCTGGTATCCCTATTGTCTGAGCAGGGGGACAGGCCAGAATAGTATGGTGGAATTTGCTGTTTAATTGTCACATTTGCAGATTTGTTGACCTGGTTTATGGTTAATATCTATGTAATTATTGGACCTATCCACATGAAACAAACTGGCACAAAGTTCAGTGTCTTGAATGAGTGATTTTTATTTTATTTTTTTCTCGCAACAACTTCAGAAGATGCTGCCATTACTCAACGTAAATTGCCAATACAATACATACCTGGATACATAGGCCACGATACGATACAGTGCACTTTTGATTTGACACAATGTATTTCAAATTGGTTTGATTCGGTTCAGTAAAAGACAAAGCCTAAATCATGGCTGTGGTACTAAAAGTCTTTATTAAAGCACTACATTTGTGCAAAGTTAAAATGAAACATCTTACTCGTCAAAATAGTGATAATATATTGCATTAAGTTTTCTTTCTCCAAACAAGCAACACATTTGTAGCTCTTTCACAAAATGATTTAGCAAACTATACCAAAAAATACTCTTGGCAATATCAATACAGCAGCCCACAATACTGTATCATCTTATTAAATGATACGATATATCGATTTTAAAATTTTTTGCACACCCCTACTCAACAACAAGCCATGTGATCAGATGGAAGAATTTTAACACAAAAGATTAATATGGCAAATCCAATCCACAGTTAATAAGGATAACAAAAAGATACAACATTTGTGGATAAGTTTTGATATTTCTTTTAAAAACAATGGATCTCCCATAGATCTATATATGTAGTCCCATGCCCTTCACCTGAAATTAGGCCATCATCAAATTCTTTTTGCTTTCTATACAGCTATATGCATTCCATTTGAATACATAGAGTTTGTTATGGTTAGTATGCAGTTGCCATGACATTGACAGACAGTTCTTCTTCTGTGTGTGAGACGACTTTGCAGCCACTGGAGAAAACTGTGAACACTGGAACATGAACGAAGTGAAAAGCATCCTCCAAGAAAAGCTCTCCTTTCCCCTCTTCTCTCTGTCAGACATTTTAACACTGGAGAAAGAATGGGTTATTTCACTACATTAACAAGTGATGGTATTGCTGACCCCGTCTCTCCCCCAAAAGACAATTCTGACAAGGCACCTGGACAATCCTATGTTCCTACAAGTTTTCTTTCTGCCTGACACCCTGCTAAATCCCCTCTGAGGGCTTTGGGCAACTTCAGAAAGCTTGTTTCACAGTCCAGCGGTTTCATGCTGGCGGAGGAGGAGTGCCACATATCAGTGAACATGCTGCTGAAGGTTTGGCTAGTACCACATGTCACTGTTCTGTTTCTTCCCCAAATCTCTACACGCGACAAGGACCAAGCAATCATCTGGGAATAAGCCACTATGTTAACATGGATGCCAGCAAAACAGGGTGCCTGGCCAGTTTAAACCGATGTATCAGAATGCCTGTAAACACAGAAAGTACGATTGCGGTGTCTCGAATCGAGTCTTAGGTTGTGCTGTGGACAGCAAATACCTTGTGAGTAATGTGGTAGTAGACTGTGACAAGAGTGCCTTGACAGGTTTTGGGGTAAAGACTATTTGAATTTGGTTATTTAGCACTCCTTGAGTTCTCTGTGTAAATGTAGTGAGTGATTGTGTGTTCACTTTTTCGATTGTCTTGGCAGTTTAGTGTTGAAAATTGTATGAATAGTTACTTTTTAAAAGGAGTCTTATGAGAGCTTGGTCTCATGACAGGCTTTTCCTTCAGGCCAGTGGTCTCAGAGCTATTCTTGCACTGCTGGTAAAGGCTAAAGGTGGGGAGCTGTTGTTCTTAGAGCTGCACCTTTCGAATGCCCCTTGGAATATAACTTTTTTCCAGAAGCACCAGCTATAGACCTATCTCTCTAAAAGACATGGCTATAAAGGTGGTTCATATACCACATGGCATTCCTTTGTGTACAAGATTTTAACAGATAAGAACCATCCTCAGTTTTAAAGAAAGTGACACATTTTAAATTGAAATTAAAATGAAATTGTTTTTGTGCTGGGAGGAATATTTTGTTATTTATTGCAATATTTTGTGAGGCAGTTTTGCCTAGACTTTGCTGTCCTTTTGAGAACTAGAAAACTGTCTCTGTCACATTTCTTTCTAACCCTTTATAATTATTTTACATTTGGGTGGGCAAAATTCCAAAATCCTGTGTAATCCTTCATTTGTCCAGGGGTGGTTCTATGTGGAAAAGGTTTCAGATGTTACCGCTCCAAATAAAATTCCAAAAGAAAGCGAGATCACAATTTTGGTTTTATCACACTTCACGCAGTTAGCAGTTAGGTACCTAAAGCTACATCTGCTGCTTCTGACAGTTGACACTACACTCTGAGTGGTTAAGCCCACCTATCACTCACTCAGAGCATTACAGAGACTGACCAACGAGGAGTCTGTGTGGGGGGAAAGTGTTTAAGCACAGAGCTGCATTAAACAAAGAAGCATTGAATCATGATATGACAATAAGTACCAAATAAGCAGATTTATAGTCATAGGGATGGAGTCATGACTGGATTTTTACCAGTATATTGTCCATCTTAAATTTTATCATTCAGTCAGTCTTTATTTAACTATACACAACACTCAAGTTTGAATTTTATGTTAAAAAAAGGTATATGTGTGTGATGTGAACATGTTATTTATTTGGTTGGTTTGGAATTTTTTTGCACACAGTCAACTTTTAAGATTTGAAAATATTTTTAAGATTGTCACTGTCCCGTACTCGCTAGATGAGTGTCTGGAGTGCCTAAGTATCACTTTCATGGGTGAGTGCTGTGACATTTGAATCATCATGCTAAAGGTCGTTCAGTCTAAGAGGCAGGAATCAGATCAATGAAAACAGATGAACACTAACACTAAGGGCATGGAAGATACATCAGAGCTGCAAACTCAACTCTGAAATACATTTCCAAAGACACCCAGTCTACGCTCATCTCTCATCGTTTTGCTGCATTACTGTCAGGCTTATTGCAACTCAATTTCACGCACAAAATGGATGTGTCTCTCCTTCCAAAATAAAACAGTGACATCAGTAGACATGATAGATTCAGCTTAGCTCTGTGTCCTGGAACCTGAAGGGCTCACAGGGCAAAGATCTCATGTGCAGTGGGTGTGTGTCCTTTTGACAGCAGCAGTGATAGAAGTCTGTGCTTGTTTGCTGAGTAACAGGCTAACAAACAACCTGCTGCAGGGCATTAGAGGCTCAGCGAGGAGCGTCCTGTCTGTCTCTGCCTAGTGCCTCTCTCCTTCTGCTTTATCACCACTGCACTTTTTACCTCCTCCACTTCTCCGCCCAGGATTTTCAGTCATGCACTTTTCATAGCACAGGTTTGTACTGTCTTACTGTTACACGCACGTCCCAGTGGCTCCGATGAGATGCCACTGATGGTGTGTGACAGCGTACAAGCAAAGATACACAGCAGCAAAGACAGTAATGCAGAGTCCACAGTGCAGGCTGTCAGCTCCTGTCCGCTCTGAATTATTATGCTGTACAGACTTGTGCGCGTACTAGAAGGTGAGAGGGAGAGATAATAATGTAAGAGCCAGTGGTTGATTTTAGAAGATAATGGCAATGGAGAAACAGGCTACCAGTAAAGAGCCATTTCACGGTGGCTGAGTGGATAGTACTCAGGCCTCACAGCAAGAAGGCTTGAGACTCCCGGGCCACTCTGGGCCTTGTTGCAGGGAGTTTGCATGTTGTATTCTCCTGTGGCTGCGTGAATTTCCTTCAGTTTTCCCTATCACCCTGAAACATGCACAGTAGGTATTCAGCTTAGGAAGTCCTGACAAAGCCTAGTTCAAGATCTGGAGATAGAGGCGGCAATGGCGCACCCACTGCTCCTGATTAATGGGTCAAATACAGAGGACAAATTTCCCTACAGGGATAAGAAAGTGTACCTTAACCTTATTTCTAATATTTAATGTCAAATACCCTAGTGTCTTATCCACAGTGTTTTCGATTCATATTGGGTTTATGCATCTCATAGCTCCTTTAGTCGTTTATTTGTTCATTTGTCACACACTGATGAAACAGTGATGATGCCTCTTTCCCCTAACCTGCATGTATGCCAATGAAGAAAAAAGTTGAACATGAACTTAACTGAGTCATTCACTTCTTCACTACTTGTCAAACAAGTTGTGGAGTCGTGGAGATGCTGAGTGCCCTCTGCTAGTATTGAGAGTTACATGACATACTTGTTATCTCCTGACCTGACCAGACCACTGTACATTTTATTGAACACTGAATGGCTCTATGATCACATAGCCTCTAGCTGCCTAGAAACTAATGGGGGTTAGATCAAGGTTCTCAGACTACTAACTGATGCACTGATGCAGTATTTAACGAAATAAAAGTGAAATAAAAGTAAATATAAAAATTGTATATGCATACCTTTTATCATCTTTACCTTATACTTTGAAACTGTGATGATTGAGTTGCTGCTCCCCATTATGAATGCTGTTTTACAACTATACCGCGCAGCGCAGCATGTATGATGTATTTTTAATCAGATAAGAAAGGTTGTGCATACTAAATCCATACGTGTCTGAGATGCTGATCACACTTCCGCAGAGTCCCCACTGTGCCTCTCTCCAAACCCTTTCCTGCTGGCCTTTGTAAAAGCACAAACTTGCAGCTAATAAGCCGCTAATTGGGTGTTTGCGAACCATAGGTTGGCACAATGAAATGACTGCTCATTTTACTGAACATTGATAAGGCTAACAGTTTCCACAAAGCTCCAGGCAAAGGACAGCAGAAAAGGCGAGTGTGTGGGTGGGTGCACATGACTGTAGTGTAGCGCAGAGAACCGGTGGGCTGGTGTGAACAGAGTAATTAGCTCCGTTTCTACACACCAGCGTTTTCTCTTCCTCACTCTTTTGGCACTTTTAGGTTTTCAGCGATATTATTTTAATTATGGTCTTGAATAAAAGAAAAAGAGGGATCTTAAAAAAAAAAAAAAAACTTGTGTTACAGCTATAGCATAATGAGGCATTGCATTTGAGCTGGCAGTTTGAATGTGCGGGGAAAAAAATTAAGATTGTATTTGCTCATGGGTGTTGTTCAAAATAAAATACATCCTCAAAGTCCACAAAGTAGCACAGGAAAATTCAATTTTAGTCAGCATATTTTATTAATTATACTCCCATGTATTGACCAAATTATTTTCATATCATATCAAATCCTTTATGTATTCATCTGTATTACATTTTATGTAATAACTTTTTTATATTGTATGTTTTCTTCAAGGTAATTTTTTATGGCATGTGGGAATTGAGGATATTTGCCAATTATTAATGTGGTTATGTATTGAGGTAAAAAATATACAGCACAAAATGACAAGAACGCAAACTAATATAGACATTTGGTCATTGAAATATCTTGCTTGGTAAAATACATGGCAATCTACCTACACTTCTCAAAGAAGAAGAATTTAATTCCGTACCTTTATAACCCTAACGTGTCTTGATCATTGACTGTATAAAGAAGTGGACTAAGGGAGTGTGATTTCACCTGTAGTGTTCGGCTCCAGTCAAATAAAGCTAACAAGTCCAGCAGCTATTGGAGCGAATTTGAAGTAGAGTTCCATATTAGAAGCAGGAATTTATTCATGGACAGCATATTAACATTTTAAGACCAAAATTACAAGGCTCACTGCAGCAATTACAGAGAGTTTTTCAATGTACAGTCAATTGGAGCCAGAGTCAATGGAGCCAGAAGCACCCCCGTGCTCACTTAGTATTTGGAACACGGTGGCTAGTGGTTTAGCTACAGTATGGCCATATACAGTCTATGGTCTTGATTCTCTACTGTAGATTATATGTCCGTTCAGACCGGAGTGTCAAAAAACACACTGGACTCCTCCAGTTGGATGCCTTTGCATTTGAGTTTAGACAAGAGACAAGATACTTGACGCTCGTCCAGGGCGTCTGTTGACCTGGAAACAAATGCTATTTTCCCGGAATGATGGCAGACCAGCTTGAGTGTTGAGTGTCTTTTGTGTATTTATAACATAAAACCCATCGGTAGAGGTGATCAGCTTGGCGGCTTGTGTATGTATATATAATTTTACTATACTCCGCTAATGTTTGTGGCTCCCCGCCTCGGTTCCTGGGTCTTTTTCTTTCTTCTCGATCTTCCGGATATTAACCTTGCTACGTCACTGGATAGTCGTCCCTGATTGGTTGATGCGGCGTATCTGACACCACAAGTTCATTTTTAACTTCTGATGCTGATGCCCTGGACGTTTATCCAGAATATTGATGCTTGAACGCTCAAGACGTGCCCTGATTATGCCTAAAGACATGTTGCAAAAAACACAGAATGCCCTAGACACACGTCCACGTAGACTTTGCACTGGACACCTTGATGCCGTGGTCTGAAAGGACCTTTTAGATAACTTCACATAAAAGTAGCAAACTAGATAAAGGAGATTGAAAGACAAAGCTTCTATGGACCACTGCTGCCTTAGTGTCAGAGTCCTGTCTCCCTCCCGAGGCTTAGCACCCAGCGAGCAACACCCTATCTGTTTTTACAGAGGCTAATAGGAAGCCCGCTCTTTATCCCCACACTGTGCCTCTACATAATGGAATAGAGAGACATAATGCTGGTCGAGTCCAGCTGTCTGTGGAGGCCCTTCAAATTGCCTCCAATCCCCTTAACAAATCTGATGGAGAGTCTATGAATAACTCAAGTACCACTCATCACCCTGCACTTTTTCACCCTTTCTTTCAAAACATTAACTCAAGTTAGCCCATGTTTAATTGGAAAGTTTCGGGGTTTATAAGTTTCAAATGGTAAAATTTTGATTGCAAGATAACTGGACTACTATAGGGCTGCAAGCTTAATCATAATCAAATTGAAATTGAAATTTGAATTAACTTAATGAATTGCAAAGGCTGCAATTTTTTAAGTATTATTATTTAAGTTACAGTCTGCATATAGGATTCTTGTGTTAGTTTGTTTTTAGACAAAAAAAAACTTTGGATGTGTTTTTAAAATGGGAACTTGATCAGAATCTTATTATGAAAACGTAAATTGCAAATCTGATCACAGTGCTTGTTAGCTTGTTAGAAAACCTGCAAGTCAATATGTTTTCCCAAATCATTCAGTCTTACTACTTACTTACTACTTACTTACTGTTCCTGGAGATAAATGTGTCTTCTGCATTTGACCCCATTGAAATCAGAATCTGGAAGAAACCCACCCAAACAAGGGGAAAACATGCAAACAAAAATTTTTGGCAAAAATATTTAGTTTAAGCTTCCCCAGTCTCAGTGTGTTCATGTGCCATTCCCAGTTTTTCTCCTCTATGCATGAGATTTGTCTGTGTGATGTGTATTAAGGCATAAACAAAAATGTTATGACCCAGATAAATGCATGTTGTTATTTTTCTGAAATTTAACTAAACATACATTTTGTGGGCCTTGTAACAGATTTGAACATCTTCTAATCGGTATCAGTTCATATCGTTCACAGCAGGTTGAATATCAAAATGTCTATATTGTCTACATCCCTAAAACCATCCATTCCAGAATCAAATCCTTCTCTCATTCTTCTCTCCGCTCGCCTTTTAGAAGACAAAAGCCTCATCCGCAGTATTTGATGTGTGCAGAATGGTAAATCCGTGCGTTGTTTTTTTTTTTCTGGCACATGCACACTTTCACCAGTCACAGCTCCTCGCCGCCTGTTGTCGCTGTCAGTTTACCTTGTTGTGCGGTTGGTTTCTCTACTTGAGTAGTGTTAGTCGGGCCCATTAGCAGCATGTTATTAGCTACCAACACACTTGTAATTATTGTGTTGACGTGAAAGGGATGGCTGATTGAAGATGATGAACAGCACACAACTCGGTGACAAAGACATGTATGCAGATATTAAAATAATGATTGGCAATCTCAGTTGGCAAGCGGTACTTACAAGTGGGTAGACTTACCACAACAAATTTTGAAGTATCATATATAGCTACAGAAAATATGGCATATATGATGATATTAAAACTACTTTGTGACACTGGCACAGTGACCCTAAAGCTGGATAGTCTTAGTATACCTTTTTCTAAATGAGCAATATTGATTAAAAAAGAAGAAGCAATAATTAGACATAGCAGTTACATATGAAACCCTCTATGGCTCAAATTGTATTACAAAAAAGCAGCTGCAAATAAAATGTACACAAATAAATATTTAGCCTTAAAATATGTTGTATGTAATGATTTGCATTTTGAAACAGCCTTATTGCATCTTTTTATAAATGAGGATTAGCTATTTCTAGCGACCTGATTTTTAGAAGAGATTTAGTTTTGCGTGCACCTTGAAAATCAGGGCGGCTTTCCTTCCTCCCATTTCACCTATCTTTTGAGCACATGCATGTCTTTAATTACCCCACTACATGACATACCACTTAGAGTCCTGAATCCCTGGTGCTGTTACGCAACCACCCCCTTCCCACACAACCACATTTGTACACCTCTATTATATATGCATCTACCTGAGTGCTGGAGGGTGACAGCTCTATTAGTTAATACCTTTTCTGTCAATGCCTTTGCTTGTAGGAGCAGTATCAATTCAGTGGTAGGTTGAGATTTGAAGACAAAGTAAGGCAGCGCTGGGAGTGGACTTATAAAGTCCTCGGTTTCTAGCCTGTCCACTGGTTTTGATGGGATTATGTGACGGAAAACTGTTGGTCAACATCAGTCATACAGGCTTAACTGGATTACTGCTCCAGTAATGACACCTGCAGCAGCTCACACCATGGAGTGTTCAAGGTTATATAGAAGATCTAGTACTGCTAACTGCAGGCACAGCTAAACAACAGGATCGTTTATAGTGCTGTGCAATAAAATTCCTCATTTTGTGTCTATCTGTGCAGGTGGCTTTTGTCTTAAATATCTTTTTTTTGTACCATGTTCTTTACAAAGTCCTTGGTGGCCATAAAGGTCCATAGCACAGTAAAACTGTGTTAAAGTGAATGATAGCAGTGGCAGTTAGCTTTATATTGCTATCTTGCAGCTCTTTGGGGCAGTGAAGATCCACTACCCGGAGAGAGAAGGACAATGGGCTGCAGAAGATCACTTTGAGATTGCCTGATTGCTTAGTTGACCTCTGAGAATTGGCTTCCCTTTATGTGCATATACTCTGACACCTCTGGCACGTGTGTCTAAAAATGTCAGCTCTCAGGACAGATCAGATGGCAGGTTGCCCTTGGTGGACCATGAGGTGCCCATAGAGACATCAAAGGGAGGTGTAGTGTGCTGCCCAAGGGCACCTGAGTTTAATTCACTTCTTGACTCTAGACACTGTTCCCCCGGGATGCATTCTGTTGGATTGTATGAAGGGTTTGTAGTGGCTGAGCTGAGTGAACTCTTTAAAGTGAACTTAAAGCAAGAGGAGGAAGTTTCCCACAGCGAGTTGCTAAGTGTTTACAAGATAAGATGCTCTCCGTCTTCACAGGCCCCTCACTAACACGCCGCCATCACAGCTAATCCGCCAATCAACACTGGATCCTGTTTGAGAGGCCTGATTGGCTGATTAACAAAGATCATCAGCACGCCACCCACCGGGCTTAGGATACACACACACACTGCTCAAATTACCCCCTACATCTGTACGCACATATGCATAATCTATGCATACTTTCATTATCTGCTTTGCATTTATGAAGTGTGCTGCTACTTCATGCAAGTGCACACACAAAGTTTCAGAGAGGACTTATCCTTGTACTTTAAACTCTCTCATTATTCTCTGGTGCTGTGCTTAACTTTTTAAGTGTTGGTTGTTCCAAAAAGTAGAGTGAAATGGAGTGCATCTCACATCATAGGATTTTCAAGCTTAACGTTACAACAGTGGAGATTTTAAGATGCTGAATTCTAAACTTAGTTACATTGTCTTGGCTAATGCATCTATGGGAGCATTTTGCAATGCTGCTTCAAACATGGCGTATTTCCATGGTAATTGGAATTCCATCACAAGCTCTATTTGGAATACTTCAACACAAGAATACTAAATCCACATCTGAAAATTGGAATGTACTACCAAAAACTGTGTATTACTTTTTATTTTTAACGCATGATGTATTGAAGGCCCCCCAGAGCCCATTAGGGGATGTAACAATATATCATGATGTATTTTTGGTAATGTGGGTGGATTTTTCTCTAAAATGGCCTGATGAACCTTTAGTGGCTTCGTTTCTGTCATTATCCAAAGGGCTACAATATTGTTGGAGAGTGGTGCCTAAAGTATAAAGTCTAAGCTTGCTGACTTTGCAAGAAAATCAACTGCATAGCGTATAATATATTCCAGTAGAGCCAGTTATGGGCACATCCAGGGACTCACACCTGGAAAGCAGAGGAACGTTATATATTATTCTTTGGAACTGCATCCCTCACCACCATCTAATCCTCTGAAGACTAGCTTTATGATTTTAAGCAGACATTATGCCACAAGCTCCAAACAAAGATACTGCTAGTTATGAGTTTTCTTTTTGACACGATCTTCCATCAAGTTTAGAAAAGCATAGCCAAGTCAATATCTGGCCTTGTCAAATAATTTTTCATCTTTCTCTTTTTATAGATTTGTTCCTGACGACCCAAGGGCCAAAGTTTGAGACATGGATCAGTAAGGTAAATCCGCTAACTACAAGGAGATGTGGCTTTATATGTGATAGTGAATCACTGAGTTTTAGCTGCATTTAAAAAGTATAGAATTGCTGTCATATCACTAAATATTGTGGCATATGTGGCATAGGAAACATACAACAACATAACCTCTATTACAGTATCATTAAAGGTCCTTTATTACACAAAAATGATTCTTGTAAGTTTTAACCATGTTATAATGCTGTTGCCACTTCAAATGTTATTATTAATCTGTCTACATCTCCAAAGCTCAAAATGCCCTGTTCCACATTGTGATGTCAAGTAGTGGTAGCTTTCAGTTTAATTTTTCTGCCTTTTATCTTCAGTTCGGCAGAAATTGGCAATTCCAGGGCCAAAATTATCCAAATGATTCTAGCGAGTTTGCAAACACAGTGGAGCACTTCCTGTATAACAGTTTTCAATTTGAAAGAAGAACTCAACCTAAATATCCAAGGTTTCTGTGTTAAAATTGTGTGAATGAAACAAATAAAACTCTAGGGATGTTTTTGACGAAGAAACAACATTGTAACATGGATCGGAAAATAGCTTAATATGGGCTCTTTAACACAGTGCAGTATAATGTTTGCAGTGAAATAATACAAGACAAACCTAAATCCTCAAGCCATGTATAGAGCCTCTACCTTTGGCACTCACCCCGGTGTCTTTGCTGCAGGACTAGTTAATATTCTGGGAAGCAGGGAGACACAGCACAGACCAGGGCTTCTGTGTTTCTTTGTCAAGGGTACTATTTGGAATTCTGCAGGTCGACGCTGAATCCGAACACTAGTCTGTCTTATCACCGAAAGGGAATGAGAGAGGAGGAGAAGGTGGAGGAGGCAGGGGGGGTACTTAAAGATCTTCTAGGGACAGAATGCAAGAGGCAGGAGCAGAGCAGAGACCAAGAAGGAGCAAACTCTGTAAATAAACTCTTTTGCCCTGTACAAGATGGATGGTGGAGGTATCACCGCTTAACAGGAGAGGATAGTGGAGTCTTAGAATCTTCTAACAGATTGAAAAAGAAATAGCAACATATTTTTCAAAGTAGGTTTATTTAAATGCATTTAATTCTGTTGACAAAGTGCTAATTGATGTGTTTGGCTTCATCCTCTGCTGCGGTGACATCTCATTTAAGGGCAATTTGCGAGCAGTATGGCATTCGCTATTCTTTATAGCTCTTTAAAATGGGACTGAGCGCCTAAACTCCGCCCACAACCACATTTCAAATAGAGCTGCTAACTTGGGCATGGCCTGTGGACTAAAGAAAAGCGAGAGAGAGAGGAGAAGGGGCAGGGTCTGGAGGTATAAGCTACACTGTGATTGGTCTAACCGGTATCAACATTTCAAACTCTGCCCCTGCAAGCCAGTCTTTTGTGATGTCATCATCCATCCATCCATCCATTTTCGTCCGCTTATCCGGGGCCGGGTCGCGGGGGCAGCAGCCTAAGCAGGGACTCCCAGACTTCCTTCACCCCAGACACGTCCTCCAGCTCCTCCGGGGGGACCCCGAGGCGTTCCCAGGCCAGCCGAGAGACATGCCCAGAACACCTCCCGAGGGAGGCGCCCAGGAGGCATCCGGAACATCCGGAACAGATGCCCGAGCCACCTCAACTGGCTCCTCTCGACGTGGAGGAGCAGCGGCTCTACTCCGAGCTCCTCCCGTGTGACTGAGCTCCTCACCCTATCTCTAAGGGAGCGCCCAGCCACCCTACGGAGGAAACCCATTTCAAGCGCTTGTATCCGCGATCTCGTCCTTTCGGTCACTACCCAGAGCTCATGACCATAGGTGAGAGTAGGAACGAAGACTGACCGGTAAATCGAGAGCTTCGCCTTTCGGCTCAGCTCCCTCTTCACCACAACGGTCCGATACAACGACCGCATCACTGCCGAAGCTGCACCGATCCGCCTGTCAATCTCCCGTTCCGTCCTTCCCTCACTCGTGAACAAGACCCCGAGATACTTGAACTCCTCCACTTGAGGCAAAGACTCCCCACCCACCCGGAGAGGGCAAGCCACCTTTTTCCGGTCGAGAACCATGGCCTCAGACTTAGAAGAGCTGATCTTCATCCCAGCCGCTTCACACTCGGCTGCAAACCGCCCCAGTGCACATTGCAGGTCCTGGTTCGATGAAGCCAACAGGACAACATCATCCGCAAACAGCAGAGATGAGATCCTGTGGTCCCCAAACCGGACCCCCTCCGGCCCCTGACTGCGCCTAGAAATTCTGTCCATAAATACAATGAACAGAACCGGTGACAAAGGGCAGCCCAACATGCACCGGGAACAGGTCTGACTTACTGCCGGCAATGCGAACACAGCTCCTGCTCCGGTCATACAGGGACCGGACAGCCCTTAGCAAAGGGCCCCGAACCCCATACTCCAGAGCACCCACCACAGGACACCACGAGGGACACGGTCGAATGCCTTCTCCAAGTCCACAAAGCACATGTGGACTGGTTGGGCAACTCCCATGAACCCTCGAGCACCCTATGGAGAGTGTAGAGCTGGTCCAGTGTTCCACGGCCAGGACGAAAACCACACTGCTCTTCTTGGATCTGAGGTTCGACTATCGGTCGGATTCTCCTCTCCAGTACCCTGGCATAGACCTTACCGGGAAGGCTGAGGAGTGTGATCCCCCTATAGTTGGAACACACCCTCCGGTCCCCCTTCTTATACAGAGGGACCACCACCCCGGTTTGCCAGTCCAAAGGTACTGTCCCCGACCGCCACGCGATGTTGAAGAGGCGTGTCAGCCAAGACAGCCCCACAACATCCAGAGACTTAAGGTACTCAGGACGGATCTCACCCAACCCCGGAGCCTTGCCACCAAGGAGCTTTCCAACCACCTCAGTGACTTCAGCCAGGGTGATGGATGAGTCCGCCTCCGAGTCCCCAGCCTCAGCCTCCTCCTCGGAAGACGTGACGGTGGGATTGAGGAGATCCTCAAAATATTCCTTCCACCGCCGGACAACGTCCCCAGTCGAGGTCAGCAGCTCTCCCCCCGCACTGTAAACAGTGTTGGCGAAGAACTTCTTCCCCCTCCTGAGGCACCGGACGGTTTGCCAGAATCTCTTTGAGGCCGTCCGATAGTCCTTCTCCATGGCCTCCCCGAACTCCTCCCAGCTCCGATTTTTTGCCTCCGCAACCGCACGGGCTGCAGCACGCTTGGCCCGCCGGTACCCGTCAGCTGCTTCAGGAGTCCCCCGAGCCAGCAAGACCCGATAGGACTCCTTCTTCAGCTTGACGGCATCCCTTACTTCCGGTGTCCACCACGGGATTGCCGCCGCGACAGGCACCACAGACCTTATGCCCACAGCTCTGAGCAGCCGCATTGACAATAGAGGCCGAGAATGAAGCCCACTCGGACTCCATATCTCCAGCCTCCCCCGGAATCCGGGAGAAGTCCTCCCGGAGGTGCGAGTTGAAAGTCCCTCTGACAGAGGGCTCCGCCAGACGTTCCCAACAGACCCTCACTACACGCTTGGGTCTGCCAGGTCTTTCCGGCTTCCTCCTCCGCCAGCGAACCCAACTCACAACCAGGTGGTGATCAGTTGACAGCTCAGCCCCTCTCTTCACCCGAGTGTCCAAGACACGCGGCCGGAGATCAGATGACACGACTACAAAGTCGATCATCGACCTCCGGCCTAGGGTGTCCTGGTGCCACGTGCACTTATGGACACCCTTGTGCTCGAACATGGTGTTTGTTATGGACAAACCGTGACTAGCACAGAAGTCCAATAACAAAACACCGCTCGGGTTCAGATCGAGGAGGCCGTTCCTCCCAATCATCCCTCTCCAAGAGTCACTGTCGTTGCCCACGTGGGCGTTGAAGTCCCCCAGGAGAACAACGGAGTCCCCGGTCGGTGCACTGTCTAGTACCCCTCCCAAGGACTCCAAGAAGGCCGGGTACTCAGCACTGCTATTCGGCTCGTAGGCCGACACCACAGTGAGAGACCTGTCCCCGACCCGAAGGCGCAGGGACGCGACCCTCTCGTTCACCGGGGTGAACTCCAACACACGGCGGCTGAGCTGTGGGGCAATGAGCAGGCCCACACCAGCCCGCCGCCGCTCCCCGCGGCCAACGCCAGAGAAATGGAGAGTCCAGCCCCTCTCAAGGAGTTGGGTTCCAGAGCCCAAACTGTGCGTGGAGGTGAGGCCGACTATATCTAGTCGGTAACGCTCAACCTCCCGCACAAGCTCAGGCTCCTTCCCCCCCAGCGAGGTGACATTCCATGTCCCCAGAGCTAGTCTCCATGTCCGGAGATCCGGTCGTCGAGGCCCCCGCCGTCGACTGCCGCCCAGATCTCTCTACACCGGCCCCATATGGCTCCTCCCGCGGGTGGTGGGCCCACGTGAGGACGGCCCCACGTCGCTCCTTCGGGCTGAGCCCGGCCGGGCCCCGTGGGGGAAGGCCCGGCCACCAGGCGCTCGCTGACGCTGAGCACCCACCCCAGGCCTGGCTCCAGGGTGAGGCCCCGGTGTGACGCCAATCCGGGCGACGTAACTGGCCTCTGTGTTGCACTCATCATAAGGGGCTTCTGAACCGTTCTTCGTCTGACCCGTCCCCCCGGACCTGTTTGCCTTGGGTGACCCTACCAGGGGCATGAAGCCCCCGACAACATAGCTCCCGGGATCATTCGGGCACTCAAACCCCTCCACCACGATAAGGTGACGGTTCAAGGAGGGGTGATGTCATCAACTACTGGATGTCATCAACTACTGGAAAATGCATAGGCCACTGGAGGCAGCAAAAACAATGATTTAGGCCTTTTTGACCAAAAAGCTGAAAATGTATATCTAGGCTGGCGCCACCTAGTGTCTCCGCTCAACTTTATTTCTCTCTAACGACTAAGTCAAGAATCGGAATAGACCAGACTGTTCGCAAAAACCCCAGAAGTGTGAGATCGGGAACCAGCCAATCAGGGAAGAGCCATATATTTTATGTTGTGAACGATTTCCGAGATCGAGGATTTAAAGCCGCAATAAAGAGAAAGTTTAGTGAATTTTATCAAGGGGAAAGATCCGGGATTTGGGGAAAGCTTAATATATCAGTTAGCCCCATTAGCGGCGCATTACATACGTCACGACCAAATAGCAGCAATTGGTTAAATGAAAAAAAGTATCTGCCTACCCTTGAACGAACGGATTCTAACACTGTGAGGTCAGACAGTTTCTATGAAGTGAAACTGGCTGATGAATCAGTCTAGAAAATGTACCCAGTTTGCACTAAAATTATCAAAAGTAGACAATGCAGTTAAAACACGTACGGTGCATATTGTGTAATAGCGAAAAAAGTGGTTTTAGTGTTTATTTCCACTAACCTTTTAGTTCTTCCAGTAAAAAGGTAATATTTCTTCCAGTAAAATTCCTAAATATATTAAGAAGACAACATAGACATCCTCTCTAAAGGACTGCCCATGTGCCTCTAAGAGTGTTAATCCTCACTGCGATCTGCGGTTCAATACCACAGCTATTGGTCACTGGCCATTAATTGCTTTTCTCTGTTTTCTGTTTTTCCCTTTGTCTTCATTCCTCCTTATTTCAATGCTTTTTTATGATTGCGCTAGAGAAGTCAATCTGTGCATCTTGGAGAGTTTAAATGTTGCTTTTATTGGGTTAAAGTCTAAATAAATCTATAGTTGAGTTGTATATGCAAAACAGCATGTCTTGATTAATGTTGAGCAATTGGCCTTTAATACAAAACACTGGGGATGAGAGAGGACAATTATTTTTAGGTTTTGAACTGAGTGCACTTCCCACTGTCACCAAGTGCACTAGGGAAACTTGAAATATGTGTTGACTACTTACACAATGGCTCATTCTATGGTAATTTAGCATGGTAATTACAATTGTGGCTGCCTCTGGGCTCACAAATTAATAGTTTTTGCAGAGTTGCTTACTGAGGATTATACAGTTCTACAGGTACAACAGTTCATGATATTTAATTAGTAAGACTTTTGCCAAATTGTGATGACCTGTTGGCAAGATAGAACTTAGCCCTATATTTACAGCAGGGTTGTCCATATTGATATCAGAAGCTTAACTGATTCTAAAGCTAGTATCGAAACTAGGTATTCGTTTCATCAACTATCGATACTGAAAAAAAATCACAAACTGGCAAAACTGGACCTGAATAGTTTTTTAGAATGATCTCTATCAAAACTAACATAAAACTACATTACAATACGAAAATAATCACTGTTAAGTAATGCTTTCCTATAGTTTACTTTGACTCCTATGCATCAGTTTACAGGATGAACATTTGCTCATAGTCATTGTTTGTAACATGACCTCTCTGTAGGCTATGCTATGCGATAAAGTACTATACTATACTATGTTACTGTTGCGGAAACGGAGGGACTAGACTAAGACCGAATCCAGCAGAAGATATTCACTAACTTGGTTCCAGTGCACTAAAATCATTCTAGAAGCAGTAATTAAATAATTCAAACAGTGATCCAATATTAGTTATTTAGACTCAACATTGTCCAGTCTCATTTAAATAAAACACTTAAGTTTACCAAACTGCACTGTCCATTCCTTCCTCTAGACAGCCCACCAGCTCACCAAAGCACTATCTGCTCTATTTCTGTTCCTTTGTAAAGCAAATAACACACAAGTCATTATCTGTGACTGTTTACAGATGCTTGTGTTGCCCATATGTTATCAGGAGCAGAAGGGAAGAATAATGGGCAGTAATCCTCTCATCTTTGCACCCTCATCAGCAGTCAATCACTCCGTCATTAGTCAGTTTTAATCATGACGTGCTGCACCAGTCAATCTCCTGATTCCACAGCTCAGAGTCTGGTTCCCGGGCGCTGTTGCTGTTGGGCGGCTGGACTGAGCCAGGTGTTTTGATCTCCTCGGCAGTATCATTGACAAGGCAATAATTCTCTTCACATTTAGAAAGAGCAGCTCCCGGGCCTGCTATGTTTACACCAGTCATTCAGAGACCAGCCCGATGTGTATATTTTCTGTATAACCAAGTATTGTAACATATACAAAAGTAATGCATGTTATACAAAATCATGTTGTGTCAAGTCAAAATTGTTCCAATATCAGGTGATTGCCTTGTGGGAATGTTCAAAGAAATGGGTAACATTCATATATAATGTTAATCAAACTTTTAATGTCAATACATTTTCAATAATATCATAATAAAAATTGAATAAGAAGTAGTTCCTAGGCCCCAAGGTGCTAATTCCCAAGTAGTGAACTCTAGTGTGACTGAGTATGTGTTTTAATGGCCGATAACAGTTGTGTAGAATCCTGAACAACCGATGACCAGTCAGCTCTGCTTATCTTTTGAGGCCAAAAGGGCTGTTTTCTACAATTTGTTTTTGATTTTATAAAATTATTTTCGCTCTAATATTCTTATAAACAACCTTACTATCCACAGTGCACTGCTCTGCATCAGACAAGTATAAAAATACAGATCATAATATTGCCCTATGCAGAAACATTAAAGGGAACATATCACATTTTCTTCTGATCTACGTTATAAAGTTGTTTCTTCATCAAAAACATACCTGGAGTCATGTTTTATTTCATTTAACACAGAAACCCTGCATATCACACTACCTTGTGATGTCACGTGGTAATACATGAGGTGTTCTACTGTGTTTTTAAACCTCATAAACCTTCACTAGAATCATTTCAATGTTTTCAGCCATGTCAGCTGCCAGTTTCTAGTGGCCTAAAGGTAAAAGGTAGCTGTTAACATGAAAACTACCTCTTCATGACATCACAGGGTGAAACAAAGCATTTTGCGCTTTGGAGATGTAGACAGACTATCCTTTAAGGTCGATAGCCAATATGCTAAAAATTGCAAATATCAGCATAATATATCACTACCGGGCTTCATCTGGGACTTCTGCAATTCTCCACTTTAGTTCTGAAATATTAATTGGAAAGACAAATATTTTCTTTAGATGGTTCTTGGCATAAGGTTTAAGTTATAAATTGACAACTTGTAAACACACTCACAACAACTTAGACTTTACTGGCACTTCTCTAGCCTTGTTTACCCTTGAGAATGCTATCAAATTATATTTTGTTCTCTGTAAAAAGCTTCAAAAACTTGATCAATTGTGAGCAATAATACTTGTCAAGTGCCCATCAAGTATGATTCTGTTTGGGTTTTTCTCCATTTTGGGGCCTTGCTTTCTGTTTATAGTTGAAAAGGTTATGTTGTTTTATCATTCAACTTGTGATTCCACCCTTTTGTGTGGTTTTTGGCCTATTAAAATGACGGCAATGAAATTCAAGTACCCCCTAAAAATGTATGCATATTTGTACACACATCTCAAGGCATATAAAGTATTCTCACTGGAAAATGAAGGGTCTATTAAAACTCAAAATCAGAACAACCTGCACACCATGAGATCTAATTAAATGTATCTAAAATGTTTTATTATTCATGTGTAAACAAGGAATTCTAATCTGATTTTACTTTGTACTTGATGGAATAATGTTTTGTATACATCTGGAACAGCTCTTAGGGCTATATAAAGAAAAAGTCTATTTACTTTCCAATATGAGATAATGCTGACCCAAAGGCAGAATAGGGAAAACAAGATTTTCAGTTTCAAAAGATCACATTATTTTAATTTAATGTGTAAATTACATTTTTTTTATGTATTTATATTATTTTATTTTATTTTTTTTATTTTCAGAATGGAAACTTTACCAAAGAAGAGATCATGCCATCTGCACCTCCAGCAAACCTAGACAAAATTGGACAGTCATCTTTCATCGATTTCAGTGAGTATTTCAGATTTTTACATCTTATTTACCCTTATATTTGTTAAAGCATACCCATTATACAAAATCGATTTTTTGAGAGCTTTTAACCATGTTATAGTTGTTTCCACATCATATTTACCCTCTGCAAGTTGTAACTGGAGTGATTTGTGCATGTTTGAGCAATGTTTAGTCGTTCATTCTCAAGACACAGATTTTGCCTATCAATCCCTGTTTTCACCGGTTGTCTCTCACTTCCCTGTACTTACTTTTAGGGATGTACCAATATCCAAATCCTTCAGTATGATATTTTCACAATATAACTGTGAATATGCTTGATAAGACTTAATCCAAAGAACTAAGATTTAAAAGTGATTATAACAATTATTTCTTCACATAGTCTGCAATGAAATCAACCAAAGGATTATGGTCTATGTAGTTCTTTTAGTTATTGCTGCCCCATAACTATTCATTTAAACAAAGAGACTTGAGAGACTTCAATACAATGTGGTGGTCCACGATATTATCGCGAGACCTTTGACAATACAATATCATAATATTTTTTGTTGTTGTTACATCCCTACTTACTTTGTTCTTCAATTGTATTTTCTTAATTAGTGATACATATGGCATTCGGCAGCATCACATCTACTCATTTTGGCACAAATGGAAAAAAGAAACTGCTTATCGCTAGTGTGATTTGCAGCTATGCATAGGGGGTACCTTTATTTTTGTTGTGCCATTGGGCACTCCAGTTTTCTTGCGTAGAAGTGAGTGCACTTGTTTCTTTTACAAAGTCATTTTAGATTAATTATTGCGATTAATATTAAAATGTGTAAATTATAACATTATGATCCACGGGTGTCATAGGTAACTATATAGCATTCTCAAGCATGATATGAATTCTTTAAAAAGACAAAACAAATCCAGTACAATTTTCTGATATCACTCCTATAGATCACTGTGAATTTTGTTGCTCCAGATTATTCCTCTTGTATCAGTGCGTGTGTCTCCTAAGCCTCCTCTGAATCTGAAGGCGCGTTGCATCAAAGGTTTCCAAATAGAACTGGCTGCTCTTTTGAATTTTCACTTTTCTTCTCTGCACGCTTGCAGCCAGAGCAGAGGCCGGCAGCAGGCTAATCTCACATACACCCTCCCACAATACAAAATGCCACACACAGTCACATATGCACCCAGCGTTCTATCAACATTTTATCCAAACAATCTTGGCCAGAGCTGCTCATTGTTCAACCCGGCTCTACATTTATCCCTGCAAATCTCTTGTGCTTTTTAATCTCCGGACTGCAGAGCCTATAGTTGCCCATGATACGGAGGTGACACAATCAGGTCTGTGTCATGAAAAACTGCAGTGGAAATGGCTCTGCTATATATTATATTATATTGCCATATTATGCTATTTTCTGATCTATGTTGTTAACTCATCAAAATCTGGAATACCTGGAGTTGTGTTTTGTTAAAGTCACACACTTTAATACACACCTATTTAAGATGAAGTCTTTATTAAAACAGAAAACACTCTGTTACACCTTGTGATGTCATATGGTAATAGGGGAAGTACTCCATACACCTTCCCTAAAATCATCTTCTACTGAACCAAAGGTAAAAGATAGCTGTTAACTTGAAAACTACTGCCGTGCTTTTGTTCATTTTTCTGGACACATGAACTTTGAACAGAATCCTATTTTTAAAATATCAATTGCAGTTCTAATCAAAATTGCAGTGCTTGTCACAAAAATTGCAATTGAATATTTTTCAAAAATGGTAAAACCGTGTGTGCAATGCACGATTTTGGCTGTGATGAAAGATTTGAGTTATAGCTCAAAATACAGTAAATACACATCCAGAATGGTCTTAATATCAAATAACCGATGACCGCCAAGAGTGTGAACAAATGTATGCAAGTTAAGTAGTCCATGTGGCCACCCATTTGGCATCTGTTTGTTTAATCCTCTATGGAGGCTTGGACCTTTTTATTGTCCAAATCTCCTCCTTATCTCAACCAAAACTTTACAAATCTTATTGGGGCTTAGAGGATGTCTCTCAATTTCAAACAAAATATCATATTAAAATGCAACATATAACAGGAAGATGAAATTGAAAGAACTGAGTTGTATTTTTAAACAAGTTTCTCACACATAAAATGACAGTCACAAGTTAGTTAACATTAACTGTTTTTCACCTTTTTTATTGATCACAGACACCTGAAAATGAGTTGGTTTTGGATTTTACCTTGAGTTTTCAGATCTTAAATCTCATTTAGCTGTGCTTGTTAATGTGTGCATTATGGTAACATCTGAATATTCCATCATAAACAGAAAGGCACAACTCTCCCCAGCGTGATGTCACTGCAAAGTATCAATATTTTGCCAAAAAGAAATGCCTTGGTTTTATGAGTGTCTTTATTTGTCCTCTTCTCCTAATGGTGCCAAACCCCATTGTTAATTTATTTACCTCTTATCTACTTAACGCCTCTTGAGTAGATTGCTCTGTCGTCATTATGACAATGAGACGACAAAAAGTTCATATTCATTTTGGAAATTACCAACCACTTAATGTAATTTTGCTGTCTTCACAGTTCAGATTATTGCTTTGAACTTCAGCACATTTGTTTATATGCTTGAATGTAGGGATGGTTCAGTATGGATTTTTGAGCCAATTTTGATATCCCATATTTGGCTTGATGCTTTTGCTGATAACAAATTTATAATCTATTAATAAAACTATTGATATACTATTTAGTGCTTAAAAATAGAAGTGCCACATATCGTAATATAATATGCAAAAACTCTTCGATATCAGCCAGTATCGATATATCACCCGTCCCTACCTGAATGAATGGCTATATTGAGTTGCAGTTTTGTCATTTATCTCTCTTTATCTATATTGTGTTTTCAAAGTATTACATTAGGTAATAATAATATGGACTCATAGTATGGAGAGAGTGAATGCGTGGGAGTCTTGGTATGAAATCAATAGCGCTGAATGGAGTGCTCAGTATTAGTCACAGGAGATTGGCTGTGTCAAAGTATGCAAAAAATTTAAAGAAAATCAATAGGTCAGAACCTTTTAAATATTGTAACACATTGCGCACATGCAGAGGTTTCGGCCTGCAGCTCTCAGTGCTCTGCGTTGTGTGGAGAAATCTCACATATTCATGTACTGCCAAGTATGTTGCGCTGTTTCAGGTGATTTTTATGCAAGCTGCAGCAGATGTATGTTAAGTCCACACAATTGACTCTACAGAGTTTGTTCATTTATATTTATTATTATTAACTAAAGGACTAGTTACAAGATGAGCATGCAGCAAATGAGCACATTCAGACATGCATAAATTGTATGCATTTCAAAAGGTCACACATCAGGCTTAAAGGAGACATATTATCAGTATTTAAGAATTTAGGGATGGGCATTCGATGAAATTTTCTTAATCGATCGTCGGAAGAATTAACGATTGATTATCGATTAATCATTAACGTTTTTATATTAAAATGATCATCATTATTATTACTATCTGCACTACTAATCTGCATAAATAAATTCAACTTTACGACATATAAACCGTAACGACTCAAGAGCCACATCAATCCGTTTTAGATTATAATGTGTTTAATTCAGTTTTGCGCAACTCTCACAGAAACAAAACTTAAAACCAAATAGCTAATTTGCATAAACTCAGCGAAGATAAAACTACAGCTCTTGTGTCGCTGATGCGGTCAGTTTCTGTCGGATTAAAAGACATGACTCAGTGGAATACAGGTTAGTGTGACCAGATTTGCGTTTGTCAAAACCAGGACACCGTACGAGGGCTGGGAGGTGGGGACTCGTCATTGACATTGCGCGACTCTCACCTGGTAAAGCTTTTTCCCACTGGACACCGAAACATATGTTCTTGCTTTGTACACTGTGCACATGGACTCCCACTTGTCCCGAACGCAATGGAAAGCGTGGAATTTCTTGTACAAATCATCGTTAAATACGCATTTGTGCTTCGGTACGCTGCAGACTGACCGAATGTTTGTGTTTGCTCGCTCCTTCTGATGCAGAGAGACACATGTACGGACCCCTGTTTGGTCACGCTACGCACAGCAACCTACATTCGGTTTGTCGATTAAAATTAACGTACTCGATGAAATTCTTAATGATCAATTATCGATTAATCGATTAATCATGCCCATCCCTATTTAAGATATTTAACCATTATACTATTATACAATATAACACAATTGTATTGATGAATTCCACAAAATTGCTCAAATTTGTTTGTGCTCAAATCATTTTTATAACTATTTCATACACTGCTCTGATGACCACCTTCTGAAAGTAAGATGTAAATTTTACACCACCTTTTCCTTCTTAAATTAATTATTTACATTCTAACATACATTCTAACACTGCAGGTTGAATAGTTTTGGACTTGTTGTATTTGCATCCAAATGATGAATACGTCCTATAACACTGTGCTTGTTTTTGTTTTTCTCTACCTCTGCGACAATGCGTGTTAGGAGATGCCTCAGTGCTCACAAGGGGCAGAAGTTCAGGCCTATATTTGTGACTTCATGTTCGCTCACAGACGCGTATGCTAACGCGTCCACCCACAGCCATGTTTGTGTTTTCGCCGCTTTCCTTCCAGCGCCAAGCCCTTAATAGATGCACAGCATACGCCAGACAAAACAGGCCCATCTGCCTTATCACTGAGGTAATTGCATTTTTCAAAGTGACAGCGGCCAATGCATAATTCATCATTAGGTAAAGCACGACCAAGTCCCTCAGCCGAGTGTGTCAGCTCTGCTCTCTGTGGATACATTAGAGAGGGGCTGCTGTGTGGCCAGGCACTCACAAACATCTAGAGACAGAGACACAGGAGGAGTGTGTGTGTGTGTATATGTGATGCTTAAAAAGTGAAAGGCTGTCATCATGCTAAAAGTCTAAGACTGCATGCTAACACGACACCCAATTTTTTACTCTTTGTGAAGAAATTTTTCTTCAATTATCCTATATGCTTTTTTCCACCTGTCACAGCTAGACAGGTGGGATTGGAACCTCTCCTGCATCTAAATCAAGAGTTAAAGGGCTACTATGTCACTTTTCTTTCATGGAGTTCCACCAAAGATCTTTTTGCTTTGTTGGGAATGTTCTATAACATGGCTTTAAAATCATCTTGCATCTTTGTATTCAATTACAGGTGTTTTAATGCTTAGACATACCTCGAAAACATGCTTTCTTACTCTCTCCTCTCCTCAGATCTGACCTGTAACTTCACCTGCTGGTATCACCTAAAAAAGATGACAAACAGATGGGTTGAAATCCCTATTATGTAACATTTAATTGACATTACTCTTCAAACAAATATATTGTGCTAGCCATTTAACCCAAACAATAATAAAACTATCTTCAAGCAGCATTTTTAGTGTCCTTACAATTAGAAAACTTCCCATGCAAATGAGCAATTTCCCATGGGTTTACCATTTGCTCCTAGTTGAAATAGGCATTTGCACATTTTAATATGCAATCTGATGCAAATTACAGAGAACGTCTCACACAAAAGTGCCCTTTATTGATGGAAGAAAACTTGTTTCGTGCTCCAGTAAGTGCTGAACTGTAATTATGTTTTAGTAGTAAGGCCCCACCCACAGAGATCAGCCACTAACAGGCTATTTTATCTTGGAATTAATTTGAAGGAGTTGCCCAAATTATAAACATTATTGCTTTAAGAAACTCAAATTATATTCTTGCTAGTAAACATGCAATGAATTCTGTGCTCTTGAATTAGTGTATAATGTTTTATTCATTTTAAAGTGTGCTGTTCCTCTCCACAACTTTACTATGCATTTTCCCATTGCACCGTTACCTTCTGTATGCACATTGGTATCCACAAAGCACATCATAGGTTTTGTAATGAGGCTCCTGGTAGCGTCTCACCGTATGCATTTTGTGATTTGCATTGTTATTGGTGCTGTGTGATATTCTGAATACCAATGTGTCAGAATGCAGAAGTGCCAAAGCATTATAAAGACGATTTTCCTCTGTACTCTATATTTCTCCACTGTCTATGCAGCATTGGTTTTCTATGCTCACCTATGATTCCTATGCATGTAAACCTTCCCACACAGTGCATTTCTAATTATAGCACAAATCATATTTTTAGATCTTAACTCTTGTCTCCGTGCAACGAGCTCATTATTTAGTTACATTTATATATGGCAATTAAAGGCAGCGAGATTATCAGTATATCATGTATAACAAAAATGCTGATTAAAAATGAAAATCATGTTCTAAATTTAAAATAATATATAAAGTTCACAGTTTTACATTTGTCTAGTACATCCTTAACAAGTACAATTGATACTTTGCAGTGACATGTTGGGATGTCATACAAATTTCTGTGGTATTAGTCAGCTACCATTTACAACAAAATCACATTTCCCTCACCTCACATTAACAGAGTTTAGTGATTCGCTCATTGACTCTGCAGGTTTTCAGTCCCTTGGCTAATCCACCTGTCAATCATGCCCATCTGACCAAGTTCACATCTTTTGTAGTATTGAGTATTGAAGAAGTTTCTGAATACCAGGCTGACTTCATATTGTCAGTGATAGAATACTTTTTTAATTGCAAATCTTATAAATTCTGTTTCTGTTTTTGGTCATCCATCTCCTTGCAGTAGTGTATGCTGTGGGACAGTAATGGCAGACATCCGAAAAGGAAGCAGAGGAATTTTACAAGAAAGAACTGTCAACGCGCGGACAAGCTTTACGTGAATAAAAGCCAGACAGATGAATAGATAGATGAAAGAGTGTTCATGAAAGAAGGGACAGGTGGCACAGAGGAAGAGGCTCGTGCATGTCACCGAACTGACAGAAGGAATCGGGAACAGGCTCACAAATAACAGCATCCAAATGAGCACTATTCACATATCCTCCGCTTGTTTACCTGCTTGTAATTAGTGTATCTCTATCCCATTTTAGCTCTTTGGACACCATTTTTGTAAACTTTCAACCACTCATCAACCAGATTAACCCGATCTGTTATAATGTTGTTCCCTCATCAAAAACATACCTGGAGTTGTGTTTTTTTCACACATGTTTAACACTCATACCCTGCATGCTGAGTTCTTCTCTAAAACAAAAAACACTTGGTGGATGTCATGTGGTAATACAGGGAATGTTTCACTGTGTTTTTAAACTCCATACATGTTCACTAGAATCTTTTGGATGATTTTAGCTCTGCAAATGCCCATCTCTATTGAGCAAAACGTAAAGGTAGCTGTTAACTTAAAAACTACTGTCCATGACATCGCAAGGTGGAACAAAGCATTTTGAGCTTTGGAGATGTAGACAGTCGAATAATAGTTACTCAAATGTGTGTCTGAAACTAAACACAACTCCTGATATGTTTTTGAGCATCTAACAACATTATAACATGGCTTAAAGCTTGCAAGAGTCAAGCTTGGGTAATACAGGACCTTTAAATGATTCTTGGGCATGAAGGTTTTGGTGACTGTATCGGAATAAAGATTCAGCTTTTAAATTTTAAGTGTAACTAGAAGTGATTTCTTTATATAATTTATAGGGGTAGGTATTATTGACAAATTGCATACCTTATTATTTATCTCAATGACTGTATTTAAACAATATTGTTGCAATCCATGCACCAAAACAACAAAAGGGTATAGATTACTATTAGTATAGTTTCTGTCTCTCATTTTTATTTTCATCACTTTGTTTTGCCTACTTTTAAAAAACATTCTATTTTTTGCAAATCTCCAAAACAACATTTATAAAATTATCAGGTTTCAAATATTAATGTTTTGTCCATGGGCAAGAAGGTGCCCCAGCCATAGAGAGGAAATTAATAATACACCAAAATGTAAAGTTATGTCAAATATTCTTAAACTTAAATGTGGCCAATAAGTACAAAAATATAGATAGTCTCTGTAATATCCTGTATATGTTCAGTTGCTCTCTGTAGAATTGAAATAAATACATAAAAACTAAATTAACAATGTGTAAAATGATATATATATTTTTTCTGAACATCTGCATTTTTATGTTCCTTCCTTGCTCAGTTCTGCTCTGTCATTCATCATTAGGGTTTTGGAGTTTTCCCCTTCCAAATGGTGCAACATCTGTTTGGGAGTGGCGCGCTTGTCCTGCTCAAATGTGCTCAGATGCTACGAAGCCTTGAAGCGTCTCAGGGTGTAGGTTGTGTCGATTTCTGTGTCATCACTCGAGCTGCCATCATAATGTATCATCCTGTCACTTATCTGTATCCTAACGGTTTATCTAAATATTTCTCAATGGTGTTGATATCTATTTTAGAACAACAAATTCTCAGCCATTATCATATCATTACAGCTTTTATGAAGTGGCCTAATGTGGTTAGAGCAGATAAAAATGGTGTTACTTCAAAAGAGTTTATCACAAGTAGAAGCACTAAGAAGTAGTAGCAGAGTAAGCAAGTGTTTGGGGAACTATTACTACTAAGGGACATGGTAACTAACTGTCCCCATCCTAACATTTGGGGTTACAAAATCATAAATAATCCATAAAAAATGGTATTGCTCATAGACTGTGTAAATGGACACAGGTTACCCGCTAGCTGCCGCATACCAGATTGGAAGTGAGCATGGGGGATCTTCTGGCTCCATCAACTCACTCCAATTCATTTTGTATTGAAAAAAATGTATCCCCTCTCTCTGTAACTGCTGTTGTCTGGCTTGCCATTTTGGTCTTAAAATGTTTGTACTAACCCGCTCTTCATAATCCTGGTGTTTTTTATTTTTCTACTTTGTCTGTAAAGCAATTCCTAATGTGGAATTCTGCTCCAAATTCACCCCATCGCCCTAGCCTTGGTGAGCTTGATTGGACTGGAGCTGAGCTGGGTTATGGCAATAAATAAATTGTAGAAACTGATGAGTATTACATTTAGAGATGTGTATTTTTGGTTTTGATAACACAAAAAGTAAAAATTTACAAAATAGTTCATTGCGTACGATACAATTAATTTGATAACACCAAATACCAATTTAGAAACACTTAATCAAACTGAGATCAACAATTTTCTTTGGTTTAATATGCAGAAAGGGTTTGCTGAAACTCACAATTTGATCTTGTAATTGACAACATAGCTTTGGAGATGTAGACAGACCAATAATACAGGATTTCTCAAACACGCGTTAATGAAACAAAACAAATAACAAAATTCTGGGTATGTTTTTGATGAGAAAACAACAATATAACATAAACATTTAAGAGTTGATTTTGTGTAATACAAGATTTTTAAATGCCTCAGTCTAGTATTGTTGCTCATTTTGTAATGTGTCATTGTGTTGTGTGGCAGATGGAGACGGCGTTCAGGACCACCTCCTGCCTGTCTGTTTGGATGCAGCCTGTCAGCAGAGTGCCATCTACTTCACCACCACCACCGCAGAGGGCAAGGCAGAGGTATAGTGGAACACAGCCTTATGCCCATCCGTTCTGAATTTTGAGCATGGTTAAATTATGCATTGTTTTCTTTTTTTTCTTTTTTTCATTTACTTTTATTTGGTCAGTGTATCTCACTCTAGAGTGGTTTTCCTTTCTAAAAGATATAAAAAAAACCTGGGAGAGAATAAGTAAGAGAAAAGACTAAGTAAGAATCAACATAAAATCATTAAAGGGGACAAATTGTGTAAAGTCAACTGTCATGAAATGTCATCGTCTCATGGTGTAATGTCTGTTGTTTTTCGATTGCTTCATGCATGTTTGAGTAAGCCTGTATCATCCTGAATTCAAGGATGCTCAAAAAATTCAGTTTTCACCTAACCCCTATACCCATCCATTGCCTTGTTTACTTGAAATCAGTCTAAAGATTCAGACTATTGATCTTACATGTAGTTTAGAACAAAAAGTTTAACAGCAAAAACAGGTGAAAAAAAAGAAAAGAAAAAAAAAAAACTTGCTTGTTATGGTGAAATGCCACCATTAAAAGATGGGGGTGCTAATTTCTGTAGTTTTGGACATGAAGTTGATGGGCTTGTTTCTGTTGTTAAGGGGGTTTGATCAATATTGATGTTTGCAATGAACATAATGTAAAATAATAATCTAGATCTGTTATACTTTAATACTATATAATTGAATAGTTCTTTAAAGAGGGGGTACTATGGAAAATTGAGGTTTTTTTAGGCTTTCTACTGTGCTATTCAATCACCTTAAAATGGTTGAAGAGGTTTTACATGTCATCCATGCATGTCTGAGATAATCTAGCGATCTCTCCCGGGCCTGAAACCTCCCTTATTCAAAGCTCAGCCCACAAGCCTACATTACCCATGCTTCCTCACATAAATTTTCCATAAATATACAAAAGCATAATATGAAAAGATACACTACAACTTCAGAAACCCAATGGGATGTGCAGTTTCATTAGCGGATTGATTGTGTTGTGGTAGCACTCTGAAGGTAAGTGACTTAGCATAGAGAGCAAAGGGAGGCTGAACTCAGAGCATCAAAAATGAAACATTTAACAGCAATAAAAGGTGACATGGTGGTCTAAATATGTTAAGTGTTAGCCGTGAATACCCCATAGAAGTGTAATACCCCCTTCTATAAACAGAATTTCTGCACAGTAGTTAAAAGACTTGCATGCAGTTTTAAGTAGTTTTACCTTCAACACCCAAACCAAGCCAAACAGGATCTTCTACTTCAAAAACACAACACGGCAGTTGAGAACAAGGACTGAATGCCTGTGTGCAGAGGAATTTTCTGTCTTGTAAATAGACGCCCCTCTCAAATCCACCTACCACCATCTTGTGTGATTCCTGCTGCTTCCTGTCTGGCAGTAGACCCTGTTCTCTTTTCATCCTCCCTCCATCTCCAAAGAGCCATTTTTAGTGTTTTCGGTCTAAAATAGAAATATTACAGGCTTATCTGCATGTCCACCCCCTCATGTACATGAAGCCTGAAAGACACACGCACATGTATGCAGATGTGCAGTCCCTGTGGGCATGTGCTTGCTTTTGTATTCCTTACTGAGAGAAATGATTGAAGGAAGTGCGTGGAGCAGAGTTAGAGGGAGGCGCAGGGAGGAGGACTTATCAGCTCTGATGGATGAAGCAAACACATGTTGTCTTGTGTGTGCTGTTTGTGACACTGTCTTCACTGTCATTGAGGAAACAGGCTGGAACACGGAGTCAACCTTTGAAAACACACTCCTGCTAGAAGAGACCTAGCTATTGACAACGTCAAATGTGTAATTTGTTTTACTTTAATTTTGGGTAAAAATATATGAGTACTAGAGCTGAGTATCATTAAGAAGTGGCCGATACGATACATACCTCAATACAGTGCACTTTTAATTCAATACAATATATTTAAAATCGATTTGATTTTAAAAAATAAAAAATTAAATGCTAAATCATGTCTGTGATATTACGTCTTTGCTAAACCACTTCTTGTGCAAAAAGTATATGAAACACACAACATTTTAATCATCAAAACAGTGAAAATGTCAAATGTGTCGCATAAATGCATTTCCTTCCTTTAAACAACAAAACTGTAACACTGTAATAGCACTAACAAAATAATTAGTAAAATATACCAAAAACTACTCTTGGCGATATATTTCGATACAGCAGTCCATGATATTGATACTGTATCATCACATTAAACAATACCATATATTGATATTTCGATATTTTTGCACAACCCTAATGAGTACCCTGTTGAAGTATCTCACCACTCAGACACTGCATAGGTTTCTATCACCTCTGAATGTGACTTAAAGAGGTTTTTTTTACAAAGTCAGCACGTTGTAACTTTCTACCATGTTATAATGCTGTTCTCTCATCAAGAACTTGCCTGAAGTGTCCATGAATGATTGAGTAATCTTGCAATCTCTCCTAGGCACATTCGTACCCTCCTTCTGATTAGCAGTATGACCCTACACCTCTTGTACAAGGCTCAGCACAGCCATTTTCCGTAAATATACAGGACACAAAACACTACACCTTCACAAACTTGATATATAGTATTTCATAGAATGCACACTGTTTTGAGAAAGCACATTAAAGGAGTGACTTAGCGGGGTGCGTAAGAGAGGGCTGGATTAAACATTTGAATATGTTGTTTTTGGCAGATCTAGCATTTTCAAAACAATGTGTGTATACCTTGAATATGCCAAGCAGTGTGTTGTCCTGTTTTTCTGTAAAAGCTGCTAAGCATCTCTGCCTTCATGTTGTGTCTCGATGTAAAAATCTTGGAGCATGTTTGCAAAATGTGTGGTCTGTCCTCTAGCAGTAGCTTTCCAAAAGTATAATAAATTCTAGAAGTTCTGCTGTTTAACTAACTAGCTAGTATAACTAACTACCATATTTTTCGGACTGTAAGACGCACTTTTTTTCATGGTTTCGGTGGTCCTGCGACTTATACTCCGGTGCGACTTATATATTAAAATTTTCAGACTAACAGCCACGAGAGGGCACTCTATGCTCATGTGTCAGTATCTAGTACTACTATTACTCCTGACCTTTACCACTGTCTCTCTCCTGACCTGTCCTACTGCGCTTGCCTCCTGTAGAAATAGCCGCTGTCTTGCTGCAAATAGTGAAATATTTAGCCGAAAACGGTTATCGAGCAGCAGAAAGTTTGGAGTGAGCAAGAAACTTGTGATTGACTGGTGGAAAGCAGGGATGGAGAACACAGTTTCAGAAGTGACACCAAGGATGAAGAATTCAATGGATTTAGTGATTTGGAGTGAGATCGTGAGTTTGGTAAACGTATGTTCTGTTGTTTATGCTATAATTATCCGAATAACTGTTAATATGTTATATGTTAACATATTAATGCCTATTCAGCCTCTTGTTCTCTGTTCTGTTGTTATTACTATAACTTGCCTTTCAAGATGAAAGATCTCTGATTTTACAAAATACATTTCCCCAAAAAGTGCGACGTATAGTCTGGTCTGACTTATATATGTTTTTTCTTCTTCGTTGCACATTTTTTGGCTGGTGCGACTTATACTCCAGAGGGACTAATAGTCCGAAAAATATGGTGTACTTCAGTGGCTCTAACACAATGAAAGTCTCTGCATATTTCTGTTGCAGAAAGATTCTTATTGTGAAAGAGTCAGACAGCAACACAGCACATTGCTGTTGGTCCGCAGACAGTAGTAGAGCCACAGCAGTGTTTTAAAAGAATAGATGCTGACAATAATGAATAAGACATCTCATAATGTCACTGATTCACAATATTATAGTATAGGCCTTTTAATAATATATAATATTTCCAAAACATACTTCTAGATAATATCTATCCTAAAGGACTAATCCCTAAAGTAAGCATTAAGCAAAAAAGAAAAAAAGGTAAATATGCTCTTAAAAAGGTAATTTGGTAATAAAATGCACTTTAAAAATAGTCCAATAACTGCGATTAATCACAAGTTAATTCAGTACTATCAATGTCATTAATCTTGATTTAAAAATCTGAATCTAATGACAGCACCAAGCCAAGACTGAACACTGAAACAAAAGAGTGCTAATAGATGATTGCAGAATAAAATATAAATGACAGAAAAATTATTTGCTATTTCTATAAAATATTAAAAGAAGACATGAGTGAAATTTTGGCCTTCATCACTTCTGTAATAAGACCACCCAGTATGGACACAGTATAAGACCAATTAGGCAAAGTCATGATTACCTGCCTGCGGGTGGGCATGGAGCCCCACTGAGGAGAAGTTGTGTGGACATCTCCCGCTCCTCCTCCTCTGTGTCTGAATGGCCATTTTGAGGTTTTTGCTCTTGAAGTAGACACTGCCACGCTTCTCTCTACGCTTCAGGCCGGCAGTTCACCATATTAAAAGAATCCACAGGGGGCGTCGCACTCAATGTCGTTTGCCTTTTTCTTCCCATCTTATACATGTACACCCGTAGATTACATTTATGTGACTTTGGGACTCGTTTTTGTCCTGGAAATTCTTCTGCACTGTGGGGTATTGAAATAAAAAGTCCATAATTGCATGCTCTTGACAGATCCAAAGCTTTAGAAATAAGTTAAATTGCAGAGGAAAAGAAAAGGGCACAATGGGCACAGTGGCCTACCTGCTAAAATATGTTCTCTCATGTAGATTTAATGTCTTTTTCTGCAATCTACTCATAGTGTCCCATAGGGGTGGGCGATATATCGATATTTTAAATATATCGAGATAGTTTTTAAACTCGATATGAATTCTGACATATCGTATATATCGATATAATGCTTATATTCAATTCTGATTTCGCCACTTCACTTGTTTGTCTTCTCTCTCGTCGCCTCCGCCTCCCTGATTTTGTTCGCTCGTGTCTCCTTCACTCGTCACTATCGCCGTGAACACCGAAAGTTGGTGCCAGTGAAAAACTTCAAGCACCACGAACCTTTTCCACCATTTACAGACAAGAACATCAGCAGCACATCCTCATATTCCATCGAGTCGCGTCCTTTAGCCAGAAAGAAGCTAAACGAGCTGAGCTGCACGAGAAGTGCGCTGTTTATGCAAATGAGCCATGCGCTTAAGTTTCGTTTCTGTAAAATGTAAACGCACGTGCGCAAAACTGCATTAAACACATTATTATCGCAAACGGGCTGATGTGGCTCTAGAGTCGTTATGCTTTATATATTGTAAAGTTTAGCAATGTAAAGTTTATTTATGCAGAATATTTAAATTAATAATCTGCTGCAGTGTCACTTGTACAATAGTGTTTGGAAACGTTGGGTTTGATCTGCAGTGGATTGTGAGATTAAACCTCAGAGCTCCTTACTGCTGGATAGGAACATGGATCTATTGAAATAAGGAACATCCTGAGCTTCTTCTGCTAAATGAGCTCATGGTTATGATTATGGTCTGGATAACAGAGTTAATGCAAAGATGAACTTGTGTTGAGTTATTTTATTTATGAATGAAAAAAGAAAATATGTATTATTTCTTTTATTTTACAGTTAAATTATTATTTATGTAATTAGGGTTTTTTGTAATCTTAAATGTTCTTAAATGTTAAACTGTCGACCTCTTACACTTCAATTTAAAATTTTTGTGGAATTTGGCAGATTTGTTTTTGCAGTTTATAGTTTTAGGGGGTTATTTTTTCTTGAACATATATCGAGATATATATCGTATATCGAGATATAGCAAAATATATCGAGATATATTTTTTGATCCATATCGCCCAGCCCTAGTGTCCCAAACCATTTTATATAAGTATAAGTGTAGCTGATTTTTAATTGTTGTATGTACTGTTGTATTAAAAGTATGATAGCGATGCATAAGGTAAATAGCAATAACTTCATAGCACTGCAAACTGTTCATTATATTCTAGTTGTGTTTATAACAAGAGTAAAAATCTGGTACAGCGCCCTTATGCTCATTTTTTAAATGCAGAGTTTTTGCACCAACACTTCAATGCAACAGCACTTACATCAGGCATTACACTAAACCCATGTATTTACTTATCTACAATAGTTACCATATTTGGAAACATTATTGGTCCATTTAATTTCACATCATCAAACACCATGCTAATGATTGTGTGTTTTCTGTAAATATATAAACTAAAGAATTGTCCTGGTTCCACTAATGCCCTGCTGATGTGACATTCTCCTGCAGTTTATTTAACACGAGTGGGCTGACCTCAAACACAGCAGTTGGCGACAGGCCACGTCCCCTGGAGTTTGGCAGGGGAAACAGACACAGACAATAGATTAGCTTTGAAAATCTTGTCACTATTTTGTGGTTGCTAATGTTGATCATACTTTTGGCCACTGCCTAGGAAGGTACATTGTGTAACTTTTCTGGTGGATTGGCCATCAAATGCTTTTCTCTGTCCAGGTGTTATTGCTTTGTCTAGAACGAACAGTATGGTATTATACTATATATTTCTATCTTCATGGAGACCAAACCAGACCAAGTTACAGGTCAGATCTGTGGAGAGGCAACATGCTCACAGTCAGAATTCCTGTTTTTAGGTATTTTTGAGCTATAAAACCACCTGTAATTTCATAAATATAAGGTAGAGCTTTTTACTGACACAAGCAGGTGGCATACCCCCAACCAAAAAGTTACATAGTGCACCATTCTCTGCTATATAGTTTTAATCTATGACACCAGTGAGTCTTTGTTATATTTTGGACTTTTTAAATCCTCATTTTAATCTATAATAATTTCCTAAAAGAAACATGTCTGCTGATGTTTGGGTTGGAAAGTTGCAGAGCCCAATGAGGTATTAGGAGCCAATTCAGATTTTTTTTTTCATTTGTGCCATTTGTGGCTACGAGACGCTGCTAAATCCAATGTGTATCACCAATGAAGAAAATCAAATTGGAAAAGTAAGTACAGAGCAGTAGGCGTGTACAAGTCAGAGAAAGGGGGGGAGACACATTGAGTATTAGAATTTAAACATGCATGAATCACTCTAAATACGAATTCAAGTGGGTGTATGAGAAAGGAAAACAATTATGACATGTGTAAAAGCTCTGAAAAGTTAAGCAAAATTAAGTGGACACATCATTCTTATCATATTCCCACCAATTTAAAGTGCCTTAAAGTGCCCACATAAAGCTATTTTCTGATGTATGTTTCCTCTTCATAAACATACATGGAGTTCTGTTTTGATTGAACACACAGTTCCCGCAAAATTTGGCTATGCTCTTCTCTCAAACAGAAAACACAATGTTCCACCTTGTGATATCACGTGATAATACTTGTCTTTTTTTTTTTTTTTATCCATACACTTTCACTAAAATCATTGGATAATTTCAGATCAGGAATTTCCAACTTCTACTGAACTAAAGGTAAAAGGTAGCTATAAGCTTGAAATCTACTGCTTCATTACATCACAAGGTGGAATAGAGCATTTTTGAGCATTTTGGACATGTAGACAGATAATAATGCAGGATTACTTAAATACGTGTGAATAAAATGACACACAACACCAGATATGTTTTTGTAACATTATAACATGGCTAAAAGTTCACAAGAGTCAATTTTGCGTAATATATAGGACCATTAATGCAAATTAATATCAAACTGAAGCCAGATCTCCAAACCTCCAAATTAGTTTTTTGCTTTTCACACTAACTGAATCCCTGAAACATGCACTAACACAATGCTGCAGCTAGGTTCAGATCCTCCACTGTAGCGTGCAGAGACAGGAGAAGGGCGCACAGTGGGATCCAGGCTGCCTCCTAGGGGTGATGCCGTGAGCCAGCCCCCTCTCTGGTCAGACAGGTGACACAGACAGCAGGTACCACTGTCCCCCAACCTCCAGCTGAGACAAAGACATATGGTCCCAGCCAGTGCGCGCTCCAAATAACCGGTCCAGGGGCAAACCACAGCCTCACAGTGTTAATGAAAAGCTGTGCCTGGCTGTTTTTAATAGGGGTTACATGAATAAATAGAAACACAGTTCTGCCTAAACTCATCTCACCTATCTAAATGCCACTTTGCAGCTAATGCTATGAACAAGCACTGCTCTATTTGAGGCTTGCTAACTTTATTCTGAGTTTTATTTTACCATAGATCCCCTCCAATAACATTACAGTTACAAGCTAGCTAACTGCATTGTGTCGCTATGATAACTCTTAAACTTTCCACCATAGAGCTACATGTAGAACACCCCCAGTATGATGCCACTGCAGAGAACTCTGTTGTATTAAAAAATGAACTTGTTGCAGTGTTATAAAATATCACCCAGTTAAAGTTTATTACTGCCCTTAATGTTCATTACTGTATATTTTCCATACATACTTCATTATGCATTTTCAATATGCATGGTTGTGCTGTGCAAGCACACATAGCCACATGCAGTAATGGATGGCCGTAATTTTAATTATGTTGACTAACAGCCAATAAGATCATCAAGCATATTAAGTACAAGGCCTTTGTGCATTCATCTGAGGGCATGTTGAAGTGTATGTTTTTTATAAATTTTTTATAGATAGTTATTTCTTGTAGCTCTGTTCTCTCAACTTGAATTATAAAGATTGTCAATTAGAGCTTTTTGTTATTATCTAATACTTTTTTCAGTTCATAAATGTCAATACATGTGTATAGCAATACATTAACAGCATTCTTAAATCAATAAAGATGACTAAAGTACCCACAAACAGCACCATATGACAGATGATAATACACAGATGAGGAGTAAGTATATTAAAAGATAACATCCTGTTGCTGAATATATATGTTTGCGTACCCCAAGTCAAGATCAAATCATATCACTGATCCATCTTTAATAGCTGAGGTACACTTGAAGCATCATTACATTTATGGATTACACTTCTGTAGACACTATCTGAAGACTGACATTATAATGTATCTATTCTAAATCACTTTCAGAAAATAATTCTATGAAACCCAGAATTACCTATTATTATGTCCTGTGTGCATGGCTTTCTGTATCACTGGGGCCCCTGTTTCCTCTGTGCAGAGCCTGATGTGATGAGCATTATAGTCATTACCCCTCTTGTAATGGCTTTGGCGTATTCCATTTAGCCATTTTCTTGTCCCATCTCATGTTTTTTTTCTCTGGACTGCCTCTGTTCTGTCCAGCACCTCCTCTCACCGGCCTATATTCAACCTCAGTGCCTTCACTGCCTCCACCGCAGGTCGCCCACATTTTAATTTCTTGGCCTAATGAAGCGGGAGCTCACTTCGCCAACTTGAATCAATGGGACTCTGTGATAGCCGGCTGCTTTTTTATACTGAAATCGTCAGATGGGGGCGGAGTTCTTTCCCCTTCCTGGGTTTGCACTGATTTGTTTTGCTGAAGGAAGATGGAAATGTGCTGGCCACAAAAAGCAAGAATTACATCAATAATACTCAAAACAAGCAAATCTCTAAATTGTACTGAGTTGTTCATAAATGTGTTATCTGCCAGCTGCCAACTAGGACAGTTTTCCAGGGTCTACTTGTTAAATGTGTTGTACATTACTCCTCTGCTTGTTGTGAGCTATGTAGCTACACTTGCATGTTTTATACTTATACTTTGTTGTATATTTCCAACACCCTAATTAAGTTAAGCTTAATGAAAACCCTAACTTTTAACCCTTTAAAGATGCACAGTGTAACTTTTCTATTGAAGGGTCTGCCATCTGCTTGTCTCCATGGAGATGTTATTACGTTGTCTGGAATGCCCCAGTATGGCACTGAACATCCATCATGCACTTACACAATAATATGGGATTTTACTGACCTAAAAATGTTCTTACTGTGAGTGGGCTCGCCTTTCCACAGATATGACATGTAACTTCGCACTATTGAGTAACCAGCTGTCTCCATAGAGATAATTGAGTGTAATGCCATACTGTGGAACATTGCACACAACATCTCAATGGACAGAAGCTCGCGAATGACCTTCCATCAGAAAAGTACACCTTTAAGTAGTTACTAAACATCAACAGTCTTGACAAACTATTACTAAACCTTAGATTCATTATGAATTATCCAAACTTTTAACTCCAATCTTGCAACAATCCAGGAAGCAGCTCGATGCATGCCTGTTGAAAGAAAAATTACTTTCACTTCCTAGTGTATTGTCATCATTGAATAAAATATTGTATATGATTTAGGATGATGATAGCACACCTTTTTAATCTGCGCACGTATTAAGGCAGTTCCCAGTGCAAACAATCATCTCTATGTAATACAACAGAGGTGAACCTAATGAAATGGGTTGTGCGTGTACATCCATGTCTTCCTTGCCACCTTTATAAAAAGCCATTTGTATGCAGCCACCTTCCTCCCACGGTATCGGATTACCTTGCTCTCTAAAATCTCATCATTGTCTCCATCTCCATTAACTGGGCCATTTAGATCTTTGCACAAACACAACCTCCCACACGCTCAATTCAGCGCTAATATGTTGACATTTGAACTACGCTATGTCTCCATCGGGTTGTTTAGTCTGTGTTTTACTAAGAGGACACAAGGGCTTGGCTTAATCTGAAAAGACACACACTTGACATTATTCAAATATTCAACTATATTTAGTGATTAAATGTCAGAACTTCCACCGTTGCATGGGGTGGAGCTGCTTGTCCGTGATTTATTTGAGCAGTCTTCCGTCGTGCACTTCCGATTGGATTAAAAAAGCTTTAATATCTTCACTGCACTCGTAAGGAATTCCCCACACAAGGGTTCGGAGCAATAAAGACAAATCACATGGGAATAACGGCTTCATCCTCCTTTACATTAGCTCCCGCTTTAGTTTGATTAATGACCACCGGTCTTAACCAACACTGTTATGGAAGTGTCTACAATACCCAGCCATATGTTCCTTTTAATGATGAGGAATGCGTGTTGCACAGTAAAGATGACCCAGAATCATGTTTTTTTTTTTTTTTTTTTGTTTTTTCATTGCATTGAACGGCAGCTTCATTTGACTGGTGAATGATTTACAGTTTTTCATAGTTTGTAGAGATGTACCGATCCATTTTTTTCTGTTTCAATACAAATGTCAATACTTTGGCTTTAAGTGTCTGCCGATTCCCAATATCAAGCAGTACCACTGTACAGACTTAAAATAAAATGTATTTCTTTTTAAACACAAAAAAAATATCAAAATGTGTTTTGTAACTGAGTGTAATTTATCATTTAAAGTAACTACAGAACAGCTCTGTAAAAAATACAAATAGAAAAAAAATTTAATATCAACTGAACTGGTATCGACTGAACCATTATCTGATCCATTAAGATGTTCAATATGAGAGCTGATGCCAGTTTCCAGTACCGTGTTGGTCCATCCTAGTTTGTTACCATTTTGTGCTGTCACCACAAGTAATAATCTGGTTTTATTCACTAAAATTCACTTGACTGCATATAGCATTAGACTTGGATTTATATTGTATATATTATTTGTATTCTTTAAGGGGACATATTATGCTTTTAAGAGCTTTTGAACATACTGTTTTTCCTCCCCATTTACCTATTCAAAGCTGTATTAAGATGCAAATACACGCTGGCAGTATCGCATAACCATTTTGGCAAGTGGAAAAAAATCTGCTGCTCACTAGTATAATTCATAACCTGTTATTGTGATGACGTTAGTCATGACGCAGAATCAGTAGGCATGGAGAAATCACTGCAGTTTTCACCTGTCACATTTTTTTTATTATGTTGTTTTAGGTCAGTATTGCAATTTAAGTTGGCCAGTGTATAAAATAATGGTCTGTTGGTAGGTGTCATAGAAATAAAATGTAAACAAAAAAAGACATTTATTTTTTTAAGTCAACAGCTTTAGCAGAAGTGGTTAATTTTACTTCACTTCAAATTAACTGCAAAATTACCTCCACCACTGAGTTAATATGATTGATATGATGATTAAAAAACATTGACTTTTTTCACATCAAACAGCTAATGATCTCAACTCCATCTAAAAGTTGTAACTGGAATAAGGCAGTGCTTCTCATTTTAGTTTTAGTTTTCATATTTTTCATTTTTTATTTTTAGTTGTTATTCAGCATATTAGTCTTGTATTAAAAGGCCTATTTTATGCTATTTTCTGATCTATGTTATAATGTTGTATCCTCATCTTAAGCATATCTGGAGTTGTGTTTTGTTTCATTCACACTTGTTTCATTCACACAAACTCTGCATATTTAAGCTGTGTTCTTCTCTCAAAAAGGAACTCTATTCCATCCAGTGATGTCTTGCGGTAATACAGAAAGTGCTCCACTGTGTTTTTAAACTCCATACACAATCACTAGAATCATTTTGGATAATTTCAGCCCTGGAATTGCCAATCTCTACTGAACTTAAGGTAAAAGGTAGTCGTTAACTTGAAGACTCCAACTTCATGACATCACAAGGTGGAACTTGTGATGTCAACATTTTGAGCTATGGAGATGTAGACAGACTAATAACAAAGGGTTAATCAAACCATGAACGAAACAAACACAACTCCAGGTATGTTTGTTAGGAGATAAGTGTCAATGTTGTTCAATATAGTACTTTAAACCACTAACACCACGAAGCCTGTATGACATATGAAAATAGTGTTATGCATTTATGTTCGGTTTTCCTCTTCCTTATCACTCTCTCTGTCTCTAATCAGAGCTAGAGAAGAGGAAGCAGGCCCCACACTGATTGCCTGAGGGCCCGCACCGGCACAGTGGTCCACTGATAAATCTGGGGCCAGCAAAGGGCTCAGTTGGTCCCCAGAGAGAGAATGTCATGGCAGAGCTGGGGCCAAAGGACTTCAGTGTGAAGATTACTCACAAGTGTATTCATTTGCCTCGTGGAGCAAAAGAAAAAAAAACAAATAATCACAATCTGTACTGGAATCATTTAAAACCAGCTTCTATTGGGTACCTATGGGAGCGTGCTAGTGTAGTGTTATTTCACCCATGTCTGCCATTGCATTCACGGGCCACAAATTGCCTGGCAGCAGCCTCTCTGGTCCTTTTACGCTGGCAGTATACAGCAGCCATTTCCAGCCTCCCCATCTACTCAGAGTGGCAGTAATGATAGTTGAGGCATATACCCATGTGGCAGGAATCACACCACTACAGTTCCACAATATGACCATGAACTGGCATTGTTGTAGTGAGGTATAGGCCAGTTTGTCATTTTGATCCAAACATTATATCAAATGAAATAAAATGTATTACAGGGCCATCCATGACATTTTATTTTACATGTAGTTAACTGTGCTCATTTGAATCAGAAAGAGTTGTATTTTCTTTTAGTTTTAGTTTAAGAAAGAAAAGTGAACACAAGTTGAGTGTCATAAAGGTTCGTGTACGAGCCATTGTCAGTGCTGTTTTTTTGTGTAAGACGTTTTGAATCTTATTAATCTTTATGTAACCAGGAACGTTCCGCTGATAATAAGAATCTTTTTCAGCGGAGTCCTGTCTCCAGAGGGGACCCTATTGTACATGTGGTAGTGATAGGCTAAACCTATGCAGGACATGGGGAGAACATGCAAACTCCACACACAAAGGCCCCAGAATCAAACCCAGAATACACATAGACACGTCCATAATGCATTCACAATATAGATTATCCAAAAAAATGTATATTATTTGAACCAACTGTAATTCAAGTCAGAGCCACTAACAGTGTTTATTTCAACGTAGACTTGGTTCTCTAATGAAAATGAGGTAGCTTTAAACACCAAGGGTTATGTTTTGTATTCTGGTGTTTAGACAGTAGAAGTTCAAAATGCAATAACGTCGAGCTAGGCTTGAGACTGGCACGAAGCATACACTGTAAGGCTTGTGGTACTTTGGAGTAAGTGTGCAGGTGTTGTCTTTGGAGTGACTCAATTCTTAGTATTGCTATGACAACAACAGAATGATTAGTGAGTTGACAAAAAAATATTGAGTAATGTTGTGAATATCATAAGGCTGTAACAGAATAGTTTTTGTATTATTTTCAGCGGGCGGGCGATAGTCATTTGGATGGACATCTGTACCTGCATGTGTCAACAGAAAGTGCACAGCTGGTGTGAAAGAAAAGCTTGTGTGATACATTTTGGGTCAATTGGTAATAGGCTGTGACTGACTTTGCCAGACATGTTGCTAGTATTAAGAGCCATTAGTGGCAGTCGTGTCTCTGGTGACTCTTTGCTGCACCTGCTCTCTGTGTTTAACATTCATGAATAGTTTAAACAGCCAGCATCTGGCCCCAGGGCTCACACTCTTGTATATAAATGAGAGCTGCAAACTGGGCATTTAGCGTTGTGTAGAGATAGAGGGGCAAAAGAGTGACATGTTCTGTAGTTGAAATGTTTTGGTCTTTTTCATGCAAGAGGTCCTTGTGACAAACCTCTTTGTGCAAATATTTGATCTGTGTTATAATATTGTATCCTCATCACACACCTGGAGTTGTGTTTAGTTTCATTCACACATGTTTAACACACAAATCCTGCATATTTAGGTTGAGTTCTTGTCTCAAACAGAAAACATTCTCATCCACCTTGTGTTGTCATCAAGTATTAATGCAGGAAGAGCTCCACTGTGTTTTTAAGATCCATACAACTTCACTAGAATCATTTGGATAATTTTAGCCAATTATACTGAACAAAAAGTAAAAGCTACATGACATCACAAAGTGGAACAGCATTTTGAGCTTTGGAGATGGGAGACATCTTAATAATGAAGAATTACTCTAACATGTGTGAATGGAATGAAGCACAGCTCCGGGTATGTTTTTGATGAGGTAACAATATCCCAACATGTCAAAAACTCACAGGAGTCAATCTTGCATAATATAGGACCTTTAACACTATATCTTGCTAGTCCTTTCATTCCAGTTTATTTGTGTGGACATTTCTACTGTAAATTGGGCACTTTCACTTGATGGTCCTCCATTGGGAATTATGTTAATAAAACGTGAAATGCATTAAAGTGAGAAAGAAGTGTTAATCTGTGTGGCACTAGAAGACCCCTCCATGCCTTTCACACTAAAAGAGATGGGAGATTCGGGCTATATTCTTTTAAAGGGAGCCCTAATGGAACCGTTTGAAAAGTGCTCACAGCCTGGATCCATTAAACAGTTGCTAAAGTGCTGTGACTTGACTATAATGTTGCCTATCTTTCTGCGATCAACTCAAAAAGTACTCTGGTTTTTACAGTGAACATGTCATGGCTTCTGCTGAATCTTTAAAATGTTAAATGGTACTTATAAACATGATTTACATAAAGATATATGTAAAAATAGCTTGTAACTAAATTCTATTAAAGAATGGTAATGATTAGTAATGCAAATGATAACACTGTTGAATAACCATAACGTATATGCAAGGTTAAAAATGTGACCAGTGTATGGGGTAAGGTAGCTGTCCATTAAGTGCATGTGCATGCCAAATTCAAAAGTGTGCATATTTTCTGTATTCATGCATAAAATGTATTTTGTATGGTCTTTTATCAAGAGAATGCAAATCATAGCATTTCACATCCACAAATACAAAAATAAAAAAATATGCTTGAGTACTTGTGAATACAAATTTATTATTTTTCAGGTTTCTCTCTTGAGAATATGAATCACAGCTATGATCAAACTGTCAATATGACGTCACCTGTCACAGACATTAAGAGTCAAGGAGAGACTCATGGGTCAGACTGACTCTGGGTTTTGATTTGAATGACTACCATAATATCTATTAAAGTTATAAGTAACAGTAGTGCATGTATATATTTTCGGATCAGTAGTATTTTGAAAGATGCTTGCTTCAGTCAGAGGTCTATTGGAACAATGGAACAATAATGCTATTTGTTGTGGTCCACTGCATTGACAAATGGAATAAAAGGGTTCAGCATTAGGTTTGCAGTGATGTCATCTGTCATGAAATATATATTATCTTCCATTAGGATTTAATGTCTGAACTAAAAAGACATTGGCTTAAAACTAGTAGCAAGAAAATACCCAAAGATTTCAAAAAACAACAAAATAAATCAAAATCACATACTGTGACTGGAGTAGTCCTTATAGATGTAAGAATAAAGATGCCACAAAAATAAGTGCTTAACCCACTGCTCCATTAATATTGGAAGTCTGTTCTATTTTATTTTAAAAGCATATGGCAAGTTTTCATGCATTTCTAAATTTTTACTTGGTTTGGTGGGATAGTGCCCATGGTAAATATCATAGTCACAAAACTTAAAAGAAGAAAAGCTGAATTCTGAAACAGAATCCCTTGACTTGTATCATCAACACCAAAAATGTTATCCATAATGCATCAATAATTTATGTTCCTGATACTCAGACAAAGGATGATATATTGTGATTTATCAATAATCATGTATAATATTAAGGTCAAGTATACCTTCTCGAGAAACTAAATTTAATGAAATATGCTTTGTTTTAATTTTTAAATCATGGATTTTTCATGAAAGCCCATTACCTTAAAAATCGATTCAGACACATTTTGAATCGATACAAGAATGACACAGCGAAGTATCATGATATATTACTGAATCGATTTTTTTCTTACATCTCTAACTAAATACTAAATGCTAACTAAATACTGTATGTTAACTGTATTTTTGAGAAATTAGTAAAACCTAAAACCTGTCATATGCACTTCAAGTATGCAATTAAAACAATAATACCCCTTCAGTTCAGTTGCAGTTCAGCTCTAATAACATCCTTTCTATTTGTTTGTTTGTGTTGCAGTGGGTCCGGGTGCTGTCAGATTTCCAGCACCGTGGTACAGTGTGGAGCTTTGTGCAAGAGGAGCACAGTCCAACCTTGCACCTTGGGGACTACAACCTGGATGGCTTCCCTGACGCCCTGGTGATCATGCGCAACACCACTGGAAGGTAGCACACACACGCTCTCTCATCTAAAGCTCTTTATCTCCTGGCTTCCCAAACTGGACCCATTTCTCACTTTTGATTTATCGCTCTGAAAAACAAAACACACATACAGTAGGTCCTGCTTCCATCCTCATCTGTCATTTTTATGGGACTTTATATTTGATAAAGTCTCATAAATGAATGAGATATTGGAGAAATTACTGGGCTAATCCTTATTTGGCAGAAATAGTCTTTGGATTCTTGTCAAGCAGGCCCCCAATTCTCAGTGCTCTAACTAATCAATTCAGTCCAACGGCTCACTTCTCGAGTTCAGAGGCACAGTGCTGCTGCTGCCTCCAGCGCTTTAACTGGGTTTATGGGTTCATACAAACAACATTTTCAGGAAAAAATATACTCCTACACAACTGTAACACATGGATTTATCAAACTCGTGAGGAAAACACTGCCTCTACAACTGGCTCTTGTACCTGGACCAATAATACTACTGCTATTATGTACATTATATATGCCTTATGACTGCATCTAATGCTTCTGCTACTAGCAGTATTATTCTGATATAAATAAATACTGTAAAACATATTCCAAACCACAATTCAGTGAAAGTATATTTTGCAGTGATAAGCTCTACACTACCTCTACTTGGCAAAAGAAAAATTCAAATCTATCAACTGGACGAAGGTTTTTACAGTGTAGATGCTCATCATATCATACCTAAATGCGTGAAGATTACATCGTTACTTCTATTACTACAGCTATTACTACTGTAAAGAGCATGTCCTGAGAACTTCATAAAAATGTGTATTTTCAAAAATACATAGAACGTTTTTTTAAGTACTACATTTCTGACTTGCCACCTCTGCTGCCAACTTAATATGAAGAATGTTTCTTTAAAGACATGCTTTTGAATGTAAATTCCCGTCATTTCTTTATTAGGATCACCATTAGCTGTATCCAAGGGCAAGCGCATTATCCTGGGGTTCTTTTATCATATCGACACCGTGTTCCATATTTTCAAAATGTTACAAATACCAAAGAGAGGATTTGGTTGAATTTTCCTATACTGAGTAAAAATAAAAGCAAGATTTATAAATGTTTCTAAGATGTTGGTCTAGTTGTGTAACATTGTTGTTTGTGAGGATTATGCACAATGCTATTTGTCCTTTGAGCAGAAAAAGCAATCAGATTGATTTGACCCTAATAGCTTATGTTGGTGTGAATGGCTTATGTGAATAAAGCTACAGCCTTTCTCCTTTAAAGATGCCACATGGGGATACATTCATTAAGTTGCCATGAATATACCAACATGTTTGCACGCTATAAAAACAAGTCTCCATTACAGTCCATAATCTGTTTCCCATGGACACTTGCTCATGTTGTAAACCAAAACCAATTTCCTCTCAATGAATAGCCAGCTCCAACACTAGTAGAACCTTGCCGTATTTTCAATAGCTCATTTACTCTAGCATTTAATTTAAAACCTTTTCTATTTATTAACCCAGATATCATCTTTTATAGCTACATACATAAAATAAATTACCAAGCAGGTTACTAGTGCATGTCCAGCGAGGAGACAGCAAAGGTGAGTGTTGTTTTTTTTTTTTTAAGCCTACAGAGATAGCTCAAGATAAGGCCGTCCGTTAGCATCTCCACACTATTACTGCGGACACACCGGCTGGGGACGTGAATGTGTTTGTTAAAGAACCAATGTGGATTATCTGTCCTCAGAGATAGAGATAAGATGGGAGAAGATTGCACTGATTGTCTATGCATACTGATGGGAGAGGCGCCATCTTGTGTTGCCAGTTCTATAGATGTTAGGTCAGACGCGGGGACTTTTTTTTTTTTTGAAGCATTCTTGCATAGGTTGCTGGGTTGGTAAGTTACGGTCAAACGGTCATCCTCATTTGACGTCTGACCAGCTTTAAGTTGCGTGTGCTATATTCATTTTCTCTTTATTTGTAAGCCCGAGTTATTTTAATCCATGGCCGGATCGAGAAGGTCATACAATCTGATCCTAGAAGAGACATGCAGCGGGCCTTTCTTCAGAGAATAGATGGTAAGACGTGAGATAGACAGAGGCTAAAAGATGAAAGAAGGCTGTGTAATGAAATGGAGGGATGCTTTAAAGGTTACTAAAATGGTCAAATAGGTGAATCTGCTGCTTGCATTTTAGCCATGTGCTATATTTCATTCAAGGTGCAGAGCACAGCAGCCAACTCTCAATAACCACTCTCACAATGCATGATTTATTTTATTTAATTAATTTATTCATGTGTTTACTTTATTAACATCACATCATAAAGAACATTACATGATAAATATAAGCCTTCCATTATGAGTTACTTACTTACTTAAGTTAAAAGGTGCGGTATCTAATTTTTACTGTCTTAAAAACAGGAAAAACAGAACTAGTTATTGCTCACTTACCTTATGCATTCCTATCTTCCAAATAATTCACCACAATTAGTTTATGAGCGCTTGTCACAACTTTCAAAAAATGTAACAACTTACATGCTAACCGTGCACTTCCTGATACTCAGACAGCAAAACACAGTTTTAAATCTATGCTTTAAGCTCCTCTGACAATATATCTGTACTTGGACAAGACATATTTTGCTCAAATACATTGGTACAGGGCCAAGTACTGGACTTGGTAGACATCTTTTAGTAAAAGTTGCATTGCAAATTAATTAAAGAAATATATCTGAAAAAAACATAACTTCGTACTTTGTGGTCAGTCAGGAAAAGAAAGCGCCATCTGTCATGACACTCCCTTGCACCACTGTTGCCCTATCCATTATTTACCCAATGAAGAACATTAGAGAAAGCACATTAGGAGAGTCAGTGAACTTAAGTAGCTACAATAGAAGTCACCTAAAGTGCATATTTGACATTTCTTTCTTCATGAAACAGACAAGTAATGCGCTTGTGTCAGGCTGAGTTTGTAGCGTTTAGTCAGAGAGCCTTTATTTAATGCATCTTGTTGACTTAGCTGCTTTGGATTCTGCAGCTCCGTGCAGTCTCTCCTGCACCTTGAGTCTTTGATTTTCTCTCGAACCAAATGGCTTCTGCTAAACAAATGTTAGCACGACCCACATCTAAGCTATTTCAACTGCTACACTTTTGTTCCTTACTATCCTCTTCATCTTTAGGAATGCTTATTTATAGCTGCTTTTAGTGCTCTCCTTTTTGCCCCAATCAGCCTCAAACTCCAAAGACACATGGACAAAGAATCATATTTATTGAGTGGAATCAATGCACAGGCACAAGTGGGCAAAAAAAATGGAGAAAAGGGAAAAGATGCCTTGTAAAGCTTGTACATCTCTTCTGATTGCCCTACTTCCCTACTCCTTATGAGTCCTCATCACAGCTCAGAATAGCACACAGCTGCACCACGCAGCTGTATTTCTGTCACCTCCTCTTCCTTTTACTACCTCAGTCACAGGAGCTGGACTTTTTGAATTCAAATTTACACAGCATATGTCACACAGCTGCTAAGAATAGTAAAGTTTTTATTCATGTTAAACCCACTCACCAATGTTCAGAATGTATGTGCATTTTTACATTCTCATTATGATGCAAAAAAATTATGGTTAAAATGTGACAGTGGAAAGTAGACATGAGTTTACCTTAACTTTTAAATTAATATTCTTTAAAAAGTGCCTTTATTGTGACCTTTTTTTACCTCATGGGACTGAACTTGGATCCAGTATCAAGCTATTGCCTTACTATCAATTGCCAATTCCAGCAATACTACTGCCGATCTTGACGATTGATTGCTACTATGACTCTATATGCTACGTCTACTACTTATATCTGTACGTGTTTTAGAATGGCAACAACAAAAAATCAGACTTTGAGATCTGTAAATAAGACAGATCCTAACTACAAAGTGTCACTCCATCAAACTACATAATGTTATACTGATGTAGGTGTGCCAGTGTAGTGTACCGAGTTTGAAATCTCCTGTGATTCTTTTCCCTCCTCTTTACACAGAGTAAAGAGGAGGGAAAAGAAGCAGCAGCAATGTCCAAAGATCTTTATTGCATTCATTACTGTATCTACTAAGAGTTGCCATAAAATTTTATGCTCATTTATTTACTCTATGAATGCACCCAAGCAGAGGCAAAATAAGCAATCGTTGGTCAAAGCTCCTTAATGCTCTTTTAATTATATATGCATTAAAATTAGTCTCTGTTTAAAGGTGCATTGTGGAGCTTTTCTTGTGGAGGGTTCATCACATGCTTTTTTCCATGGAGATGTTATTGCTTTGTCTGGAATGTTTCACAGTATGGCATCAAACCCATTAAACATTATGTCTTTTTGGAGACCAACTAGACAAAGTTGCAGGTCAGATCTATGGATTGGCGACCCCGCTCACAGTTACAATGTATGTTTTATGTGTATTTTTGACCAATAAAACCATTTCTAATTGAATAAATGTAAGGTATATCTGTTTAATGTCATATTGTGAAACATTCCAAGCAGAGCAATGACATTTCCATAGAAACAAGAAGACCGAAAAGTTAGAGTGCACCTTTAAGCTAACAGTTTTTCTGCAGGTAAAGCATTTAGTTATATTTTCCAACCACAATGAAAGCATGCAGCAGTAAATTAATTAAGATGGTTATCAACTGAATGGGGTTTTTAGGGAACTGTAATTGAAGTCTGGGAAAATCAAAGGAGGTAATTAGCAGCTGTTTGTAATTCATTGTTTTCAAAGTATGATTTTTATTCCTTTATTTAAAGCATTATGTAACTTTTCTGGTTGTGGGTCCATCACTTGCTTGTTTCTATGGTTATGGTAAATGGTTATCATTCTATATTATATAATATGTCATTTCTCAACAGTATGACATTAAACAGCTCAACCATACTTTTATTAAATTACAGGTGGCTTTGCTGCTCAAAAATACCTAGAAAAACATACATTCTGATTGTGAGGAGGGTACCCTCTCCATATATCTGACATGTAACTTGGTCTGGTTTGGTCTCCATGAACATGGAAAAGTTTAATGCCATACTATGAAACTTTCCAGACAAACCAATAACATCTCCACAGAGAAAAGTTACACAATGCACCTTCTTCTGTTTGAAATATCAGGTCTTTTCTATTCATATTTTAATTCTATAACTTTGCAACAAGGGGAAAATTTGCTTTGATTTAATTTGTTTATTATCATATAATATATTATACAATAGAATGTGATAGATGGTTTCCAAAAAACAGGACTTAACATATGATAACCTCCATATGAATTCCATGCAAGGCTCTAATAATGAAACAGTCCAAAAATATTTGTATTTTACCAATGCAAGATGATGTGAGGTGTAGGTCTGTTACGATAACAAAATTTTATAACAAAATTTCTGCAATAAACGATAATATCAAAATTGCTTTATGCCACTGACAAAATACCAGTAATACAAGATAATTCCATTAAATCTTTAAATTTTAATTAAAATTTTTTTTTTTTACATTTTTAAATAGACTGTGTAATTCAAAAGGCCTGAGCTGCAACAGATAAATAAATGAACAAATAGGAGACCACTAGGAATTCCAGGTGCCACAGGGGGGCGCCAGTGGCAAAAAAAAAACTGTTGTTGTGTCCTTAGGCAAGACACTTCAACCACATTGCTTAGTATGAAAGTGGTGTGAGCATGAGTGATGGTGTTGGTCGGAGGGGCCGATGGCGCAGATTGGCAGCCTCGCTTCCTTCAGTCTGCCCCAGGGCAGCTGTGGCTACAATAGTAGCTTACCACCACTGAGTGTGGAGTGACTGAATAATGAACTGTAAAGCGCTTTGGGTATCTTGAAAGGCGCTATATAAATGCAAGCAATCAATCAAATAATTAGTCATTTTACAGCTCAGATGTTATTGTATTACAACAAAAATAGCCCCAAAAATATGTTGTTGCTTTTTGCAGCTTTCGTATATTGAATGATACATCAATATAGTAAATATTGTGACAGGCCAACTTTTAAAACAAAGTATTGTAAAAGTCCTCAAATATAACAGGAAGCTGAAACCATTAATACCTTTATGATGTCTGCTCTGATGTCATACTCATTTATTGGCCTGTAACAATAATTATTATATCGACTTATCATTAAATAGGTGATAGCTGGAATAATATATTCTGGGGCTCAATATGTGTACAGTTTATTTGGGTTTTTACTATTTTTTGCAGTAAGACAAGATTTGAGCTGCAGAGGGCTGATCAAGTAACTTCTATGAATAATAATGCAACAATAACCAAAATATTGTGATATCATATGATCAGAATTTTCACAATAATACCGTGGGCCATCACAATTTATCGAATTACAAGTTTCTTTCCTTAAATTTACTGTTATGGTGCAGCAACAGAGCACTAAAAACAAAGAGAACTTCATATACCATGAGCTGTTGCTCTGTCCCAGTCCAATCTACATGATGAAATAACTGTTATTTGGATTATAACAGAAGAGAAGTATATTCAGTTTCATTAGCCTCCACAAAATATCACAATAATTTTGTATTGTATCGAGAGATTTGGATATCATTACATCCCTATAATTAATAGTTCATTCTGCTAAATATTTTAGCACCTCAGAATTTCTTTTAATGATTCTGTATTTTAAATTGTTTTGGGGGATTATCCTAATTTATTTATCCTAGTTTCAGTATTTTCATTTATCATGATACTTCCCTGTTGCGATATATCTTGCTTCAAAATTTGTCATGGTGACAAGCCTACTCATACATACTGTATGTTGTTATCTGAGGTTTAATGTAATTTCAGGTCAATGTGTGACAATGGAAGAGCTCTTTATAGCAGACTCTCCATATAATTATACTATGTCAAGCTGCCTTTAGTTTTGTGTGTTTTAAGAAGCTTTTTCACATGTTAGCTAGCATATGCCACTGGATCGTAAGTACAGAAGAGTTTTAGCCTATAAGATCCGCCTATCGACTTCTGCCTGGCCTTTCTAAGAGTAGCACGCGGTGTTTATATGCATCTAATTCTACGTGTGAACCTCAAGTCTTTACAGAATCGGATTACCCTGCACAGTAATCATGTTTTTGCCCACTCCACTGTATCACATCCATGCAGTGATTAAAAGGCCAGGGGTGGGATTGGGATGTGTGATGAACCACCAGCGACTTAGATGCAATTACATGTATGTATAAGCCTGCCTAATGTGTGCAGCCACATGTCTTCCTCCAGCAATTAAAGACAAGAGCCAGATCAGTGGTGGTTAAGATTACCAAAGCCAGTGCGCTGTGGTCTTTTGAGGACACAAGATTTACACGGACCTCAAGACAGTGTAAGTGTAAAAATCCTTGTTTTGTTCATAAGGAAAGTCAATGGGAGATACATCATTGTAGTTTGCAAAGCCTTTTCAACATACACTACCTGTCAAATGTTTGGACTCACACTGGACTCACACTGTCAATTCAGTGTTTTTCTGTATGTAGTAGTAAACATTCTACATTTGATATACATACAGAAGACATCAAATATATGAAACATGATGTATGCAATGATATAGCAAAGAAAATAAAAAAAAATAAATAAATTGTTGCTGTTTACATACACATGACCAGCTAAAAGTTTGGACACTGTCTCATTCAGTTTTTTGTTTCTTTATTTCATACATAAATACATACATACATAATATATGAAACAAGGTATATGGAATTATTTAGTAAAGAAATAAATTAAATTTTTTTGACAAAGCAAAAGGTGGGTAATTTGAGGGTTAAAATATAATATATAAAATAAATATAATATATAATAAAATATAAAAACATAAAATATTTATTTAACTTTTTTTTCTTTCTTACATCATTCAGTACATCTTACTTGATATATTTGAGGTCTTCCTTATGTTTATAAAATGTAGAAAGTGGTAAACATATAGAGAAAAAACACTGAATGACTGAGTCCAAAGTTGGGACTGGCAGTGTATCATTTTCACACACTCAAACATCACATCTGATTATTTTTCTCTTTCCTTCTGTCTTGTTTTGAACTTGCAGTAAATCGCAGTGATCATATTTTTACACTTGCCATAGTTGTCAGTCCCATCACTGAAAGTCTTCAGACTGACAGATGTGATTGTGCGTGGGTCAGTGAGCATCAGCACATTCTAGGCAGTGTCTAGCCTGCTTTTTTGACAGAACCTCTACAAATGTGACACACTTACCAGTACTCATATCCTCCATTTTCACCACTACTTGAGTATTTCCAGCTGCCTCCTTTGGTCTAAAATAATTTGTTAATTTCATGCTTGTCTCATATATTAAACCTCAAGATGTGAAGTTCCTTACGGGCAGAATACTGAGATTTTATTTTTAATATGTAGATCACAATCTCCATAATTTATACTTAATAGATTATTCAAGATATATTTTATGTAATACAAGAAGACTATTTATCCTATTTTATTTGATTTACATTTATGCATATAACAGTTACGCAGCCCTAAGTCCAATGTAGCAAGATCAAGGTACCAATTTTTTCTGGGTTCATTTTATTTTTAGGAGACTCTTCCCAACTAGCTTCCAAAATTAGTTTACTTTAGTTTCATGTTTTTATATTGTGAAAGCTATTTTGTGTATTTCAATTCAGAAATGGCTTTGTTAAAATAAAGGAAACGGAAAATACAATCAAGAAAATGAGAAATGAACTATAATATTTTCAGAATATTGAATACCATTACCATATTCAAACCTACTTATTGCATGCTGTAGTCTAAACAGGATCTTGATAGTTCCTCATATTGTTTAAGATGCATTTGATGTCATCACTGTGCTAAAATGTAATTCTTCACTAAGATGATATGAAGACTTTGTTTTGAGAGCACTCTATTATAGTGAGGTATGTGAGAGGTAAGTGTAGTTCCAGCTGAAAGTAGAGAGTAGCATGGGCAATGCATCTGACAGAACAGAACTGCCGCTTTCTGATTGTTTAAGCTAGATATTGGACAAATACCATTGTATTTTTTTGTACCCGATTATTGTTTAAGTGCAAAATCCTGAAGGTCAAGTCCACAGCATTGTTGTCAAAAGTACCAATACCAAGACACAAATCGATACTGAACTATAACAAATATCAATGCCTAGGAAAATTACCTTCTCAGAAGAAAGGTTTTAGACCTCAGACTTAGTTTTAAAACTAACCTGGCAATCACAAACTCACAAGAATCCATCTGGATTTTTCCTTAATATCGAAATGGAGTTTGAGATTTTATTATTGTGACAACACTAAGCAACATCTTGACAAACTAAAAGTGCACATTTATTCTCAATAGAGCACACACAGTTTGCATTCAGACCAGATGAAATGCCTGTGTCAGAGGTGTTCGTTTTACATTCAAAGTCTATGTAGATGTGCATCTAGGCTAGTCTAATGCTTCAGTAGTGTTTTTCAATCATTTGATGTGACACGTTTGAGCATCCACGTGTCCCAAATCTCAGCAAGAGTCTGCCCTCAAATGCGAGAGCGTCCAACTATACGGAGGCAGCTTACTAGAGTATCCAACTATTTTAACACTATTTTGGTGCTGTGGAAGAAATCTTTTTGGCAGCAACATTTTATTTTCCTCTCACCACTGCTGATATTTTACATAGCTCTAAATTGGCAGATCTTTATTCCAGATGCCCTTCCAGACCATGGAGTGACTCAAATCTAGCTGCATTCATGACCACTCTTTGCATTGAAGATCATAGAAGAGCTATCTCCACATCCCTTTGGTTTCTCTACCACTTTCATTTTTCTCCCGTTTGTACATCAAAGCCTTCCTTAAATGTCACCAGAGATGCTCCCTCCCAAGGAAACCCACAATTGCTTTAGCACAAGGATAATAGCCCCTTCTCGGCTTACCCATTTAGCCTGCAAATTAATTAAATCTTTCTTATTAAGGTTTTAGAAATCTCTAGAGCATTGAGCATAAAGGTTTGTGTGTGTGTATATATATATAGCAGTTGAGATGGTATTAGCAGAATATTGTTTGTGCTGGCAATTACATCGGTAAGGTTTAATTAGGATTTTAGGATTGAAAGAAAATCTCCCAGGCTGCATTTTTTTAAGCTTGGTATTTTGGTCGACTATCTGCTCGCATTGTGGCCTAAATCAGATTTCTTCAGACGCTATTTTTGTGCCGTCTGAAGATGTGATCTACTCTATCTGTTCAGTAAATAAAGCAAACTTCACATAGCTTGATTTCCACATTAGAAGCGAATTTTGCCCTTTCTTCCCAAAATAGAATTGACAGCATCCGAAGAGCATGCCCTTGTAAAAGTCCCAGTCTTAAAGGCTTTTTAAAATTAATTAGTGTTGTAATGACGTCAACAGGAACAAAGCAGCAGTCTCTAAAAGCATTCTGATGTAAAAGTCTTATGATTCTGCAAAAACAACTCCAATAAACTTTGTAAAGTGGATGCCCCCAAATCTTACTTGTTCTAAGCCTCAAATTGATATATCATTGAAATGATCTTAAAAATATTAAAATGCCTAGTCTAAAATATTTTTTTACACCAGCAGCTGGGCTTTATAAAATTGTTGATTTAAACATCTGATACACTTACAATGAAATAGTCATTGGTCAGTAGAGGACAAGCAGATTGACTGATTCAGGAAAAAGGCAAATTAAAAAGTACACCCTCTGTCTTGGCAAAGAAAAACTCCAAATATAGTATATATTAAAGCCCCACCGCGTAACTTCATTCCTTTTTATTGCACTGCAAAACATGCGTCCTTACTGTGAGCTGGCTTGCATCTCCACAGACCTATTTACCCTAGAGGAAGGAACACTCCTGCTTGTTTCCATGGAAATGTTGTGCCTTGGCCAATAGTATCCCACAGAATGGGAAAAAACTTGCTCATCTCTGTGGACAGTATTCCAAGTATGATTTTTACTGTTTTATTACCAAAGAAGCATGCAGGTGCAGTGCCACCCCAGAAAGTTACATTGTGTTGCTTTAACAACAGTTAAGTTACAACTTAACTAGAAATGAATTTAACAGGCTCCAACTTTAAATAAGGATTTTATTGCAACCATATATTCTACATCCTTTTTTAAAGCATACCTTGCAGCCTATAGATTGCTTGGACCATGATCCTATTTTTTACAAGTATTGTCTGTCAGCGCAGCGGGCAGGAGGTCCGAGCAATCTCTCCGCTCAGGTTGGAGAGACGGACACGTGCACATTTTATTCATCTGCTGCCCCGAGGGACGGCAAGCATCCTGCAGGCTCTGAGTGTTTGATGTGGAATCGGTCCAACCCCGGTTTAGAAGAGCCCCCTATCGCACAAGGAATGGGCTAAATGTCATCCCCCACCCTCCACTGTGCATCTCACTGTGGAGGCAGGGAAACGTGCCCCGTGTAACCATGCATGTAGCAGTATGTGGCAAAGGGACTGCTATTTCTGGACTAGAATGAGGTCACGTATGGAAATGGTGCAACCTAAGTGCAGTTTTAACACCTGGACATGAAGACAAATGGAGGTGGGAGATTAACTTAAATATTGGTGATATTGAAATTGTGGATAGGCTTAGAGTTCATTCAAATTACAATATTAAGTATATAGTCTTTAATACATACAACTATATTTTAAAAGTTCCAAAAGGTGCAGTTAAAAAAATAAATAAATAAACAGGCTTACAGTCTGATCTTTCAAACAACAATACAAGATATTTTTTTCACTTTTGTGGTCCAGGTGCTTTTTGTGCCATACTTGAACTTCAACCAAGACATTTACAAGGAAATTTCATCACCTTTTCTGATGCTGTGTCTTAATATCATTTGTATAAAGTCATCATAATAATAAAAAGGAGAGAGATTATATTTTTATAACATCAGCTATCCCTAATGACAAGGAAAATTGGTTGAAAAGTTTAATTTAGTTAGTCATTGTTCATTTCCAAGTGGTTAACTGGTTTAACCCCGTCCTACCTCAGCTCACTACTGCACATCCCCAGCTCCAGCCGCACACTGCGCTCCAACAGATACATGACCCTGGTCGTTCCTAAAGCCCGCTCCTCATTTCACTTCTGCAGGAAGTGGCTGAAACCACCTTTGACAGACTTTAAAACTTTCTGTAGTTCGTTTTTACCTCTGTCGACTTTTAAAAACTCAATCCAGAGTATTTTAGAGGATCATTGCACATGCTTTTAACATTTTACATTTTAACATTTATGTATTAAATATGCAGATGTTTCACTGTTTCATGTCTCTATTCACTGTATCATGTGATGACTGATGTGCGAGTGTATTCTATTTGTGCTGTTTAATCCTGCCTCTTGGCCAGGTTGTCATTGCAAATGAGACGGTGTTATCAATTGACTTACCTGATCAAAATTTTGAATATATTAAAAAAAAAAAAAAAAAGGTAAAGTGCAAATAGTTTTCTATGACAGTTTTTGCAGCATTCTTACATCTCTAAAGATAAGCTTAAGGTATACTTTGTCGTCCCTGTAGGGAAATATATGCTCAATAAAAAATGACTTGATTAGGCTTTGCTGCTATGTGAAATACCATATTTTTAGAATGTTATTACTAGCACAGATGTCGAGACATAGATGCCAGGTATAAAAATATATTCCTGAATATTTATTTATATGATTACATTTATATAAGTAAATGAAATTCATATAGGCATGTTTTGTTACCAGTAACAAAAGGGGCACATTTGTTGGCTTTTAAAAGGCAAGTTTTTTGCATGACAGAACAAGGGAGTGGGGAAACGGGCTGTAGGGAGATGTGACACGTCCAGTGAATACAAGAGTGTGTGTTCACACTGTGGCGGTGAAAAGGCTGCAAGCTGTAGGTCAGAGCGGGTCTGACGGACACAGCCAAATGGAGTTCACCTCTGCATGAATGTGCCACATCCTCTGTGTCCTCCTCTCTGTTATCTGCCCTGCTCCACATGTCACTGGCACATTGATTCAGCTATCCATGGAGGCCAGGTTGTGTTATTGACTGACAATGTTAGCCAATTACATACAAAGTGGGACTATGTAAGAAGTAAAAGTGCTTTCATAGACTTCCAATACTCATGTTTGAAAGCAACATTTCTAGCTTTTAAACTAGTTGTGATTGAATTATTTTGATCTCTAAAATAGTTATTTAAAAGGAAGGTAAAATTTGCTAATTCATTACTGTTTGAGGAAAATTGTTATGTAATGACAACAATAAGAGCAATGGCCTTTGGAGAGAGAGAATCATAAACATTAATTGCCAAAAATAAAAAATAAAAAAAAAGGTTATTTCTTATAAGTTCCTGGTTTGCCGTTCTCCATCTGTGCCACAATCACAAAGTGTACAGCTCATCGATTAAAGTCACAGCTTGTGTGGATCCCAGTGCTTTTTACCTTGCTGATTCTTTGATGAGTTCCAGCACATTAAGTTTTAGTGTCGTGAGTGTTTGTGCATGTGTGTCTCCATCTATCAGTATGCACCCCGACCAGGCAGCTGCCAGCGCTGAGGCGGCTGTTGCTAGGCAATGCCATTTAAAATCCATCCTCTCGGAGTGTTGTGGCCCAGCTGTATTTGTCTCTGGGTTTTGTTGCTAATGCCGTCTGGAAAGTGGAGTAACACTAGACATCTTCCTTGTTAGTCCTGTGCAATATTTTCTTTGCACCGTACACCTCAGTTGGCGAGAGGCTGTGCCGGCCTCGAATGACATTCTAAGTAAAGAATGTAGCCTGCTTTCCTGGGAGCTGTTCAGTAATAGCAAAAGAGTGGGTTTGCTGTTTGATGATTAGTTTGAAAGAATGTCATTATGACATATCCTGGTGTGCGGCATGGCAATGAATAGTATTAGATCGCTGTGCGGAGGTGTGTTTGTGTGTGCCGGGTTTCAAAGCACATCTGTTCCTTTTAAGTTATCAGCATGCTCATAAATGCATCTCCAGATTGGAGGCACTATGCTATGGGGGAATTTGACATGGCATCATATTTCCACTTATTTCACATTATCTAATGTTCTTCCCTAAGCTCTTTCAAACAGATGAACTGCAGTTTGGCAAATCAACTGTGATACACCTCATGTTGTTTCAATAAGAGAATGTCCATGTAATTCAGCCAACCACAATAAAAGACACAGCATTTGAACGATCACAGTCTGCAGCAGAGAAAACCAGGTGTACATTTGATAGAATGGCTTTTGTTTGGTTACATAAGGCTTAGATTTAACAAGCTACACAGCTGCGGCAGTCACACAACCATGTCTACCTGTGTGGGGTCATATCACAGTAGATAATAAAGGCATGTGGATCTTTTTTTGGTGCTATTAATCCAGAGCTATGCTATAATATCTTGTGATTCCCAGCGAGTTATGCTGTTCCATTGGAACTTCAAGCACTTGCTTGTTTTGGGAGAAAATCTTTTCCAAAGCCATCTTGAGGACACAGCTTGCACTTTTGTGCCGACAGATGGGGCATTCTGTCCACCTCTTTACAACGCTTCATCACTTAATTTCATCTTTTTAAATTTTTTACTCAATGTATATAGCCTCCACTTGCTTGGGTCTGGATGATTGATGGATAGAATATATGTATGCCATCATTGTTACTGTAAAATAGGGCTGCAATTGTAATCTAATCTCAATCGGAATGGATGTAATACAGAAACTGACATTTCTGAATTATGTAATGTCCTCCACAAATAAAATATCCTGTCTTATTCTTTTTCATAACAACTGCTGATCATGTAATTTAGATCTGTAAACGTGTACGGAAATGTGATTCTTATAATAATTTGTCAGTTTCATATTTTTGTCTTTTTGTCAATCCTGTTAATATATTAATAAAACAAAAATTGCTAATGTAATCACAATTACAATGCTTGTCTGAAAAATCACAATTACATCTTTTTCCCAAATCAGCCCTAAGAATTAACTTGTATATTGTTATATTAGACCAAGCAAATTCTTCAACAAGAAAGCCATTGTTAGCGAGGTAGAGGACAAAGGCAACCTGAGACACAGTGGCATGATGAAAGAGTGAATGATGGCGGGCGGGCTGTGTCTATGACTGATGCCACCAAAGGATGTGGTGTGACTTTGATAGTGCGTGTACATGGAGCGGGAGACTGCTCTGAATGAGAAAAGCACAGTGCCTCGGGGTGCTGCTGACAGCACATCACTGTCTATCTGTCTTCATCTACATGGGCCTGGCCTCTCAGCCCTTCACTCACCTATAGTCCACGTCCGTCCCACTCTTTGTCTGTCGCTCAAGTCCCTTCCAGTGGCTCCCAATTGTATCATGGCTAAGATGGTTGTACTTCCTTAATGGGAAGTGATATCTTGTATTGGGGAAATTGGATGACATATTAAGTCACTATTCACAGATGGCATGCGGTATTGATGTGTAACGAATGACTTTTTTTAAGGATAGGGAAGTGTGGGAACAGCATTAATTATAATAAATATTATGAATCATCATAATTATTTCATGGCTATTTGACAGATAACATCTCAGGAGGTCGTTCTGCATATGGTTTAATACTATTAACCTAGCTCGTGAATATTCTACCTGTATCTTTGTCACTCAGCTTTGAATAGACCTGAAATGTGAATATAAGGACTTCTGTTGGAATGTAAGCCAGGGCCACCAGACAAGATAATGGTAGTAATTCACACCCTTTGGATTGGATTGTACCATGCAACCTCATTGCTGAAAGCACTTTTACGCAACAAAAGGTGCTGCTTTATGCTAGAGTTCTCTTGTGTCAAAACTTATAGGAACTACTGTGTTTAGAAGGTCTTTGGGGACTGAAATTCTTAAAATAAATGTACTTTTTTCCTTTTACTTAATTTACTATATTAGAATTCCATCCATGTCAATGTCAAATTTTCCTACTGCTTTTACTGTGCAGAAACATCACAGTTTTACAAGTGGTCTCACTTGACACCCCTATGTTTCTAGTTTAATGTTTCTAGTTGAAAACAAACAACATATTACACTAATCTTGGAGGAATGGGAGTCATGTACTGTAGCAAAACTGAACGTAGACAGTCATGTCTTTGTTGTGGCAAAAATGATATATCTCTTGAAGATAACTAATGAAACCATTTGCGAAGCTTGATGAGTTTTTGGAATATAGACCAAAGTTTATTCTTGTTACAGCAGATAATGACAGGGCCTAGGCCTGCCCTGGCCACAGCCCAACAGCCTCTCCTCCAGCATGTCCCTAGTCCATTTGACCCGAGTCTCTGCCCAAGTATCTGCCCCAGAGCATCTGAGCTCTGAGTATTTATACAGAAATACAAGTTACATACATATCAAAGCTGAGTGACTTTGGTTTCAGAGGCTGGTGCTAAATTAACATACAGTTGAGGACAACAAAGGGCTTCCTGAAGGAGGAGACAGTTGTGTCTGATGAACCTTTACACATGTTAATGACTGGTCTGGGTTTCAGGTAGAAATCACATTCATTTACACAAAGACAGAATGAGAGAAATCTTTCCACAATCTAAATTTCTATCACATCTTTTAAAAAGTAATAGTAATAATAATAATGCACAAGATTTATATAGCTAGTTTCAAAACACCCAAAGCACTATACATTGCATTATTCATTTACTCCATACTTGGTGGTAATAAGCTACTATTGGAATCACAGCTGCCCTGGGGCAGACTGATGGAAGCAATGCTACTAAGCTGCTCAATCAGCCCCTCCGACCAGCACCAATACTCCCACATCACATTCATACATTCATACAATACTAATACAAGTGTTTTGCCCAAGAACACAACAAAAGTTTCCTGTAGAGCGTCCAAGATCAGATGAGATCAGGCCTTGACCTGCAGGTATGGTCTGAACTGGAGAATAAATGTGTTGGAAAATCTCACCATTGAAGTAAATCACATAGACAAAGAACCATCCCTCTTGTCCAATCCAATTAAAACTCTTAAACATGTTGCTATGTGTCCACAGCTTGTGGGTAATAGAATCAAAGTAATAGACATTTTGATTAGTGCACCTCCTTGTGATGAAGGGCAGAGTGGTTGAGAGAAAAGCATAGGTCATTTTTGTCAAGAAAACAGTGCAGAGTTTGCCACTTTCATCATCAGAAGTGAAAGGGGCTCCATCAAACGCCTCTCCACTACTTGTTCTGAGAAAATACCACACGGCAAGAGGCAGTTTCAGAACTCTGCTGCTGTTGTGTACGGCAAAAAAACAGGAGAAGAACAAAGATCCAAAGAATAAAGAAAAGGCTGGAGGGGGTGTCGACAGAGAGAATGCTAAAGGTGGACAGGTAGCAGCAGGCAGTCGGAGGCAGGGAGGGGTCAGCCGTGTGGTCAGCTGCTCAGCCCCTCTAGAGGCCAATTAGAGAAGAGTTGGGTAAAGCAGGCCGCTACGGACAGACTCCCTACAGGCAACATACACAATCACACTATACATATGTCAGCATTAGACCACCTTCATACACTGATGGAGGCCCCCAGGCACCAACTGTCACATATGGGCTGTTTATGGAGAGGTACCGTTTGTTAAGAATAGGTAATTACTGAAGGAGAAAGTGTAGGTTTTTACATAGACTGTGAAATGTTGACTAAGAAATGCGTAAATATAGTTTGGACGTTGGAAATGAAAATTCACACAATAATTTTTATAATTTTATTAGAATGTTAGGTGTGAGAATATTTAAGATTTCTGTTGACCAGCCACTCTGTAAGTCTGGTAAGTAATACTTTACAGTGACATCACACTAGGGGTGTTCTACATGCATGTATACATAGTGGATTTTCAGCAGTTACCATGGAGACACAATGCACACTTTAGCAAATACTGTCAAAAAGTTTTAAGATAGTCTGAAAACTACACAAAAGAAAAAACCCAAAGTGGATTTAAACTGCACATTTTCAGAAGCCTGTGATCAATACGAGCATTCATGGTCCTGTTTATCTGTTTGATTTTCAACAAAAAAGTGAGAGGGACTGACTGAAAAACTGACTGTAATGTTATTTGAGAGGGACTTGTTTAACAGCACAGATCATCTCACCTGTCCAAACCTCTCATGATGTCCAATGTTTGGCAGATAACTAATATTACGTGATACTAATATTACTTACAACGCACCATACAAAGCTCACAAATCGATAAATAAACTTCACTTTACACCTTTTGAAAAAATAATGAACACAGCCAAATTGCTTTTCTATTTCTATTTGAACTCTGTTTAAAAGGACACATCCAATGCACTATAAACAAATTACGAATGACACATGAGCATACAAACGCGAGTCTTTGGAGGCTTGCAGATGGCATACCTTTCTCTTCCAAAACCACTTCCATTTGTTGAAATTCTTTTTACTTCAAAAAGGGTTAGGGTTAGTCAATTTCTTTAGTTTTCTACCATATTGTAACACTGTTCCTCATCAAAAACATGCCTGAAGTGATTTTAAATGTCACCCATGCATGTTTCCGTAATTTAGACCGGCTCAGCCCACACGATTTTCCATGAATAAACAAAATCATGACACAGAAGTGTACACAACAACATGCAACGTGTATTTTCATTAACTGGATGCACGCTGATTGTGTTGAGACAACGCTCTGAAGGGGGAGTGACTTAGACAAGTGACAAATGCAATTGTATTCAAAATACCCTGTGCCACAGTTCAAACAAAAAAGGTCTTTATATCTTCTCATTTCATGATTTTTATCTTTGTAGAATAATTTTGCTCAGGGCGAATCATCTATGTTGCGGCACCTGCTAAGTTATATTATTGAAAACAATCTCCCAAACCACATGGGGCAGGGATGTTTTGTATTACTGGAGTGCCAAGTTGCAGTTAAACAAAGGATTTGAAGCAGGACTTCCTTTCTGTTCTTCGTAAGTGCAATGGGTGTCTGTCTGTCTGTGTGTGTTGGAGATCCACCCCACGACCTTGGGTTCACTGCTGCCATCATCCTCCCTGCGGCGCTGCACAGATAGTCTTTGATGTACAAAAGCCCAGAAAGGACACACAGCCTATCCTGAATAACAATCCAAATGGCTCCTCAAGTTCGGTTCAGTTTAGCTTAAAGTGCGGTATTTTATTTCAACGGGGTATTTATCACTAACACATAACATATTTACGTAAACACTTCACTCCTCCATCAGAGCGCTATCACAACACAATGAGCGTGCGTCTGCTATTGGAACTACTGCACACCATTGCATCAGGTTTGTCAAGTTGTTGTATATTTATGTGGGAACAGGGCTGTTTCTGTATGCTTGAGGGTTGAGCGTTAGACCTGATCTTACAACTAACCATAAGGAGGGTTCGAGAGATCTCGTATTCAGGCATGTTTTTGATAAAAGACCATTATAACATGTAGAAAGAAATGGTAGAAAGAAAGAACATTGGTATTGATGATTAGTACAAAAAAGGTGCCTTTATATGATTATATTAGAATAGTAGTAGTATTTAGACCGTAAGGCCATACTGTAAACATAGTTAGCTGATTCATTATTTATTATAGAATAAACAAGCCGGCAAATGTTAATAATTAATCTATAGCATCAACCACATTACTAAATCCACATATGGAAAGTGTGATATGAATCATCAGATCATAATACAGTATCACTCAATAGTTCTGTCATGTTAACACAGCTGGCTTAACTGTTCCATGTACAAGTATGATACAGTATCTCCTTAATGCTGTAGGCGTGTATGTTTCTTTATGCTGTAATGAGAAGGAAGGAGCCCGAGTATTGATGGATTACACAGCATGACCTTTAACCAAACCTATGGCCAGTATACATATAACCACAGCCAAAGACAGTTAATCCAGTAGGAGCCCCCAGCGCTGACCTGCCCCTCCCACGCACATACTAACACCACTGAATGTGTAAGCAACATTGCCGTCGCAATACACACTGTTTGAGACTGTTTGCCTGGAGCGTCATGTGTCCTCTTTAGGAATTAATTACAGCTCATCTTTTTCCTGTATTTAGCCCTCTTTAAAACCCAGATGCTTGTCATCTTGGCAGCTGATTTCAGGTCTCGCCTTCAAAATTAGCATTTGACTCTTCAATAACACAACTCATGCTTGAAGTTACTCACTGTTTATCATGCAAAGTGCCATCTGATATATATGAAAACAACTTTTGGAAATGCTACCATAAAAAAGTGTATTTGTCTGACACAGTTGGGTGCTGCTGATAAATCATCATCACCTGATTATACTAAATGTATTCCAGCTTTGATTATTAATTTAGGGTGATCATTTTACGCTTGTTAATTTTGCTGCCTGCAGATAAAATCAAATGGAATTTGTTATGCCCTGACTCACCAAACAACATTTTTCATTGTTCATCTAATGCAGGCAAGCCACAGCACAAAGTATTACACTACTTTAATTAAAAAGTGGGATATTTTAGATGTGTCATGTGTCTTTGTTTTGGTGTACTGTTTAGTATTCAGTTCATGCTTCAAGAACTTTTAGCCCCAGTTTTGTTGTGGAACTCATTTCAAAAACCACTGTATTAAGCTATTGACTAAATATACAAAACTGAGTGCTCAAATAAAATAAAGTTATCAGAAAATGCCTTTAATGTTGTGGTGTTTAGCTCAGTGACACATTTGGATAAGCTCTGATCTTCTGTTGATGTAAATGCTCCACAAATACGTGTAAGCTCCATGTTAATCCCAAGCACACTCTAAGAGGTCTGGGTTATGTCTGGCTTGAGCCACTGCTTCAAGACTTTGTTTATACATTGTTTCACATTATTATTATTATTATTATTATTATTATTATTATTATTATTATTATTATTATTAGTAGTAGTAGTAGTAGTAGTAGTAGTAGTAGTAGTAGTAGTAGTAGTAGTAGTAGTAGTAGTAGTAGTAGTAGTAGTAGTAGTAGTATTTTTTTGCCTAATGCTAGTATTAGTTTAGTTAAAGGGTCTGTATTACGCTATTTTCTGATGTGTGTCATAATACTGATTCCTCATCACAAGCATACCTGGAGTTGTTTTGTTTCACACACAAAATGTTTAACACACAAACCCTGCATAGTTCTTCTCTCCAACAGAATCACACTCTTGTATTGTCATGTAGTAATACATGAAGTGATCCACTAGGATTTTTGACTTCATATACCTTCACTAGAATCATTGGGATGATTTTAGATCTGGGATTGCCAATATCTACTGAACAAATGGTAAAAGGTAGCTGCCTGGAAACCTCTTAATGACTTCACTAGGTCGAACAGGTTTCAATGAGGTAACAATATTATAAAATGACTTAAAGCTTACAAGAGTCCATTTTGTGTAATAAAGGACCTTTAGTGGAGGTTTTGTATATTCATAAACATTTTCGTACCAGAATTTCCTTAACATCTGCTGTCCCTGGAAACTGACTCAGGCATATGGTCACAAAAGATAGGAAAAAAATATTACTTTACTGTTAATTGTTTTTAGCTATTGCTGCCTTCTGCTTTCATTTTATGCAAGGTAGGTGCATGACATTGTATAGCTATACTGAATATTAATTTCAGTCCATTTTAAATCTGCGATCTTTCCTTGACGTTCGATGACCCATCAGTCTCATAGCTTGCACTCAGCTTCTTTCAAGACACCTGCTTCGAGAAATAATACACACACTTCATCTCTGAAACCAAGAGCCGCCTTTGACGATTTTTTCTATTTTTAGATCGCTCCCGCTGAGATGTGAGAACAGGTACAGAAAGTGGAAAGACGGAGACAAAGAAAGAGTTAGATCCAATCTCCCCAGAAAAATCAAAGCGCGATAGCAAGCAAGACCGGGCAGAGACAAAATGTTGCACTGAGGGAGGTGGCGGGGAAAAAACTGGATTGAGTCCCGGAGTTGTTACGGATCCATCTCCACTCTCATAAAGGCGAATTGCTGCTTGTCTGACACAGCCAAGAGGAGTCATACACAAGTGCAATCACAGTGTCAATCGTTTTGACTGTCAAATACTGAATATAATGCACAGTTGAATGTTCAGTTTAAAATAAGGTTAAGAAGTATTTCTGTTTGAGCCACTATGTACTGCTGATGATAATGGACACTGCTTTGTGGTTGCCCTAAACAATACAAGGAATCCAGGGTCCAATTTGTGACTGGAAATACAATTTTTTTGTGATTTTTTTTTTTTTTATTTATTTTTCTTCCTGGTCTTGGTTTTGTCCAAAAATGTTTCAAAAAAGTAATTATCAACTGTGCTCTCTACTGTCTTCCACAATAGTGCCTTCACCAAGAATTCAAGAATATTTTTGTCAGCCTCAAAATTAGAAAAATGTTATTCTGTTTTTTGCATGGTTTGTGAATTGCTTCAGTCTTACACAGTTGAAAACCCTTCTTTTCTTCCTGGCCTGGCATAGTAGTATATTTTGCTATATTTTATATCATATGCTCTTTGTTTACTTTTCATGTGCGTGGTGTTGTTTGTGATTATACTGTATTTAAAGATGAGGTATTATGCAAAAGTTTTTTTTTTTTATTTCTGTTAACATAACATTGTTCCATCATCAAAAACATGCCTAAAGAGATTTTAGATGTCATCCATGCATGTTTCAGTTATTTAACGATCTCTCCAGGGCCTTATTCAAACCCTTCTACTGTGCAATGCTCTGCCCACAAACCTATGTCATCACTGTTCTCACACAACAATTCTACATAAATATACAAAATCATGATACAAAACTGTACACAACAACATGACAAACTTGATGTGCAATTGTAACGCAAATGCGTTAAGGCTAGGGGCAGACTACGGCCACAAAAGCAGCATCAGAAGAATGTTCTTTGAGGAGCCCGAGTATGAATGAAGAGACATAAGACATGAATATGAAGTTGGGTGAAGTATATTGAAAATAAAGTTTTACAGAGCACAGGAATAACAAAACAAAAAAATAAAAAACAGTCCAGTTATCTAGTATTTTGATTCAGGATAATCTAAGTTCAGGTTTTTGGGTAAGCTCGCCGTCATTCAGTTCCTAGTTGAGTTGAGAGTTTCTGCGAAGCTGGAGTTCAATCAGTCCATTGAAAAAACCTGATCTAAAAAGGCCAGAAAAACAAATGAATATCATTTCAATAATACATTAATAGGTCTTCACTAACCAAAAATAAATTAAATGTATGCATAAACATACAAGCATAAGTGAATCAATACATTCAAAATATCAATTAATTAATTCTGTTATCAGAATACACAATAACAATTAATAAATAAATTAAATGTAGTCATTGACTAATGACCCAAAAAGTCCATAAGGATTAATGGTTTCAACAAGTAATTAATTCCAATTAATATTCAATTCAATAAATAATTAAGTTTATCATTTAAATCATGAAATTACATTAAATTAAATTATTAATTAAGTTAGTTAATAAATCAAGGAAATTCAATAAGTAAAGTAAATTCAGTAAGTTTATCACAATTAAGTAAGTAAATCATTATTAAGTTAATCATTATTAAGTCAATAAGTAAAATAAATTCAGTAAGTTGATCATAATTAAGTAAATTGATCATAATTAAGTGCACTTAAATCAAAAAGTTATCAAACAATGCCCAAGCAGAGGCTGATAAACTCAAATATTGCGCAATATCAATGTTTCCAAGTAACTTGCGTAGCTAGGCTTAATTCAATAGACGAACTCCACCGGAGGTTTAGCAAATATGGAAAAACGTGCTAAAACTGCACAAAATAATCAAAGTTGCGAAAAACAAAGTTAGCGACATTAACCAATCTTTTACCTTAATTTCGGCTTTCTTATTAATACAAAAGGAAAATCAGGTACCTTTGAATTTCACGTTGTGATCTCCTCTCCATACACGGCCCAGTTTGTACAATCTATATGGAGGCTCTATGAGAATCGGAGACGTGGCATTAGCGATTTTTACAGAATTAAGTAGTAGTTAAGAAATTGTTGAAAGTAATTATTAAAGTGGCAGTGTTCTAATGATGTGGCAAAACACTCACCTAATTGTGGATGTTATAGGATTCGTGGTTTAAAAGTTTATTGAAATTGTTTGCCGACGCCCAGACCACGCCACAGCCACAGTGGAGCGGAGGAGGTGGAAGTGACACAGTGACCCCGCAACTTAAAGGAAGTGGGGGGAGATCGGGGTGAAGCGGAATTGACCCGTAACATTAAAAGTCTCTCAAATGCGGGTTACACAATAGTTTCTTTAGCAGGATGCACGCTGAATATGTTGTGTTTACGCTCTGAATGGTGGGTGACTGGGGAGACCAAAGCATCAAAAACTAAAGTGAAAGATGTTAATACATTGCTTTTTGGGGAATATAGTATTTTCAAAAAGAATAAAAGATAACATGGAGATGAAAATGTTAGGTGTTAGCAGTTAAGTAACACGGAAGTAAATTCCCCCCTCTTTAATATCAATATACTTCCATGTGTAGTATTTTGATTAGCTAAAGTTGTTTTTATAGATACAAAATGTATTGGAAAAACTGCTTTATATCAATCAACATGCTTTTCATTACAGAGTTTTTGAGCTAACAGGTTTTGTTCTCCTTTTTTGTCTGTTTCAGTGGTCAGCAGGCCTTCCTTTTGGAGAATGTGCCCTGTAATAACGCCAGTTGCCGCAGTGTGGGAAGAATGTTCAGCATCCACTGGGACCAATCAGATTTAGGGGCCATCCAAAACGCTGTCATGGCAACATTTTTTGACATCTATGAAGACGTGAGTGACACCATGGCTTCTGTAGTCATTTTCACCTTTTCACCTCACCTCGCTCCTGTCTGCTTCCTGCCTCATCAGCTATTATCTTCGCTTGTCTTTTTAAATCATGCTCCTCATTGGTGGAAGACAAGCAAAAATAGCAGCAATTTATCTGCAATTTAAGTACCTCCTGCAAAATGGAACAAAAATAAAGCTTTAAAAATATTTGAGTTGCCCTATGCAAAAAATAGGATTACACCTCAGCATTTTTAACACTGACGTCAATAATGGCTTAAACGGGCATTATATAACTTTTCCCATCTGCTTGTCAACACGGAAATAGTTAAGCCTGGAGATGTGTCTTATTGCTGAAAATAAATAAATAAATAAATAAATTTAAAAACATGCATTCTTATTATGAATGGGGTCGCTTCTCCACATATCCGGCCTGTAACTTGGCCTAGTGGTTGTCCTCATGGTAAAAGGTAAGTTTAATGCCATACTATGAACATTCTTGGCAAAACGTCAATACTAGTATGTCCATGGAGACCACCAGAAATGTTGCATAGTGCACTTTTAAGTTTGTGTCGTTTATATGTTTAATATTCCAGATTTACACTCAGAACAGGAAATGTGATTACATTGCTTTGTAATCCGGTTTCAAGCTAAAAACTGGTGCATGTGTCTTAACTTCCCCATCACTGCATGTTGAATGGATATACATACTAATTAGGCTACCAACGCTACACAAGCCATGTCATTATATCATCGGCACCGCTCACATTCCAACTCCCACTTGTGCTCAGCATGTGCATCTAAATATAGGACAAAAGCCTATTCTAATCTGCCGAATTAATTATTTCTCAGAACATGTGTGACATCCCAGTGTTTTCAGCGCATACGTTTCGGTTGCTAACCCAGGCCTAGCTATATTCCATTGACTGGCCCTTATCATTGTGCCTGTCTTCATTTGCAGGGAATATTAGACATGCTGGTTCTGAGTCGAGGCGAGGGCAAAGACTTGATCATCCACGCTTTGAAGAACAATTTTGAAGCAGACGCCTATTTCGTTAAAGTGATGGGTGAGTGAATGACTTGCACTTTGTCACACCACAGCCCCCCACAGTTCCACTTGCTATTGAACAATGTGATCCAGTGTAGCCTCCTGTTGTCATAACTTAAGCTAAAAATATTATATTTCAGAGGGTTTTTTCTATAAAAACAAGGGCAGGAAAGAGCAGCAGATAATACAGAATATATTTTAGTCCTATACCTCTATAAATAGTTTATAGTATAAATATAACATAACCTATCTGCAACAAGTGGGATACCTGAGATATTTAAAGGGCCTATATTACACTGTTTTCATATCTATGTTATAATGTTTTTCCTCATCAAATTATACCGGGAGTTGTGTTTTGTTTCATTCAAACATGTTTAACACACAAATCCTGCTTAATTCTTCTCTCAAGCAGAAAACACTCTGTGCCACCTTGTGATGTCACGTTGTAATACAGGAAGTGTGCCGCATTTTTGTTATACATTGATTTATTGATTATCTCTTAGTTAGTTGTAGCAGTTGAGTTAAAAAGTACTTGATGCGTGTGGACCATGCATTTCTAATTTGATGGTCCAAACTTAATTACCATTTCAGTGCTTATCATATCTCTGAATATTTTTTACTCTGTGTGTTGTTTTCATCATTCACAAATATAGTTTCTTTTTTTTGCAACTATTTGAAGAGTTTGATAAAACTCTTTACAGGTTTGACGCCATACTATGATTTTTCTCCTTCTGCTTTGTCACTTTACACTTTACTTTACAAATACCTTTTATGTATTTCCTCAAATGAGCCCACATCTCTTATTTCCTTTCTATCAATACAGATTCACCACTTTTCAGCACTTTTCACATAGGCAGGCACTTCAATTTATTTTTTGTGTCTGACTCATAAAGTATAAAGTAATTGCTTTTTGCCGTTACAAAGCATCACAACACTTTTTACAATTCACAAATGCTTTCTCAGGCACACAGGTATGAAATCTAAATTTACACATCTCTTTTTTTCCCTTCTTTTTTCACAGCTATTAGATTGCATTTCCTATTGTAACAGAGTTTGAGCAGACTCCAGGTTGTAGCTGTTTGAAGTCAAAATGGTGATACTGTGCTGGTACTACATAGTGACATTTGAGGCAGGTAAAAATAGTTGCAGTGTTGGGCGAGCATGTGCACAGTTTAATGTGTCACTCCTCTCAGCTCATTAGGGGGGAAAACAGCCTTGTTCATTGTGCTCTGTGTCTCTTGGCAAACCGTTTATTTCAGTTTACATAGTACTGTGCTTTGATAAATCAGAGTCATATCACTGTCAGCAGCCATGTATAAAAGCACTCACACTGTAGCTACTACAACAGTGTACTAGTATAGCCACATTCAAGGAGACCTATTATGTAGAGAGCTTTTAACTATGTTATAGTTGTTTCCCCTTCACATTTACCATCTCAAATTTGTATTTGGAGTGATTCATGCATGTTTGAGCTATCTTTAATCACTCATTTTCAAGACGTCATTTTGCCCATCAAACCCTGTTTTCACCACTACTGGTATACTCTGTTCCTACTTCTTTGTTGTGATGACTTGTGTTTTTTTTTAATGAAATTGACACTTTGGAATTTTGGACATAGGGTCTCATTTCCTAGTGAGCCAGAGTGTTGGAAACATTTTTTTAAATATTCCAGCCAGTCCTTGTATTTGCAGAGGTCGCTGGTGCTAGGCTAGTGCATGTCAATGGGCATAGTTATCCTGACACTACAAACAGTCTTACCCACTCCACAAAGCACCCGAGGCAAAACAATTATAATGCCAGACTATCGATGTGAATGTCTGTGTTGATAGAATAATTTTAGAAGTAAAACCAACCTTGCATTTGAAGGATTTATGTCTGAGCAGCAGCAGTGAGTTGTACTTCCTGATAGAAAGCTTGGCAGCAGAGGACTGATATATGAGAAAATAGTCTCTCAACATGCAACAATTCATGCTATGCAAAGTTAGTTTTATTTCAAACATTATTTTGTCAACACAGACATTTACATCGATCGTCTGGCGTAATAATAGATTTGCCTTGGGTGCTTTGTGGTGTGGTTAAGACTAACTAACTATGCCCATGGACATGCACTAGCCTAGCACCACCGACCTCTCCAAATACAAGGACTAGATGGAATTTTTAGAAAAGTGTCTACACAAGTCTCCAACACTCTGGCTCACTAGGAAATGAGGCCCTATGTCCAAAATTTCAAACTGTCCCTTTAATATTTAAAATGTGCAAATTATAACTTAATGATCCACAAGTGTTGTAGATTATAACTATATTGCAGGCTCAGTCACAATATGTGTTCTTTAAGTAAGCTGCATTGAAATGTGAACATTTATGTGTGCATTCAATATGTCAGGTTACTTTGTTATTGGTATAAGATAATTTTTTCCTTTCATACACATTTCCTGTCTACATTCTCACATATGAAGTAAACACATTTTAATCAAATTTTGGTTTACCCATTTACAATTATAATGTAGCCTTTTTAAGCTAGTAGCTATTAAATTATCTAATTAGAGGGAGTTTTTTTTGGTTTTGCTATAGCTTTTAATAAACCTATTCTGCATGTTCATTTGAGATTGTATTGTCATTTGTAAAGCAGTGAGAGTATGTACTATTATTTTTAAGCCTAGGGCACACTTGACCCAGGGTTGTTACTTGATTAAGTTTAGTCAGTGAGGGAAGGACACAAGCTTGCACCATTCTCACATTATATTGATATATACTTTGAAGGATGATCTAATCTTTTTTTTTTTTTTTTTTTTTTACTTTGCACTGTTTCCATGTATATTTACAGGATCAGTTTGTTTAGTCCTGTATGCCTTTGTGCTATGGTTTGGTTTTGTGAGTAATTGCTTAGAAAATAGCCAGAGAGAGGACACACTATCTTTAGATGTTTGTTGTAATGAGCTTATTTGTTTTGTGAGTAGACCTACTCCTTTCAGGACAGGAATGTGAAATATTTCTTTCTTGTTTACTGTGTAGCAACAGTATTAGTCATTAGCATCCTCGCTTCACCGTGGAGACTATCCATATACCAAAGGGTTTATCCGATTTATGATTCTGTATTACATTGTTGATTAGATGCAACTTTTCAAATAATTAATTTTAATGCTAGACCAAATGCCAGCTGTATGATGTATCACGCTTGGATTCCCCATGGCATACCCTATTACAGTGCTGTGGAGAAAAAGCATTATACTAAATGATGTGAGCATTGTTGTTACTAATTCCACTTTGCATTGATGGTATTAAAAAGTTGCCTTGTGATAGATTGTTACTGCCCAGTGCTCATGCCAGTCATCTTAATACATGTGGGTTACACTTTTTATTTTCGTGGTTGAATGTGAGATTTACCTTCTGAAATAACAATATGACTGAAAATGAACTTCTACCATTATTTCTTAAATTTGTATAGTAACTGACAGTAATACTTTTTATGAATCCTGCCATCAAATCTACATAAAAAAGTGGAAACTGATTTAATCACTTATTCCTTGACTGTGTTTTCCCATTGAACCCTTGAACAAGACACATTTTATTCTCAATTTTGTGGCATTGGTGTGTTAATGTTTTGATGAGATTCTCTGATTGAGACTGGTTGTCAAATCAACATAAATATAAGGCAGTTATTGTTCAACCAAATAACTGTAATTACAAGTTTTAAAACAGGAGCAAGTTGTACAAAGCAATGTATATTTTCTACTGCGTGGAGTTAAAACTGACAAGTAAATTACTACCTTCAGTGCGATAAGTTGTTATTCTTTGCACCAATCTTATACTGAATATTAATGCATTTTGTTGAGTTTTTTGCTTGCTGACAACTGAACATCCTTGACTTTTGTCAAGGATGCTGTGAATCTCCATGCAGTTATTCTAACAAGAGGAGCTCAGAAAACTTTGTTGGCTTTGCTCACTGGCATAAATGTAACTTCATGAATTTTGGTTGAAGCAGACAACAGAAGAGGAAGCTTTAAAGGAGCTGAGGGTCACATTGAAAAATTCTCATGCGTTCGCTATGAGAATAAAAAATAAAGTTGACATTTAATTATTTAGAGGTTGACGAGTGAAAAGCTTACATAAATGCCCATAAAGGGGTCAAACTTTGAAGCGCTGACATTTTACACGCTCCATATGTGTGTTTAATATAAGTTATTACACAAATCGCCACTGCAGGTTAGCTGCCACCTCTATGCACTTAGCCATCAATCACAAACTGTTGGATGAAGTAAACTAAATGATCCAGGTAAACTGAGTAAACATGAGCTGCCACGGCCTGAAGTGTAAAAAGTTTGCTGAAAGTTGGTGCCCTCCCCAGGAGTGCTCAGCTCTGCAAAGAGGCGAAAGGGGGTCACTCTCCGGGAAATGATTCAAGAGATGCTAATGTTTAAAAGACCAGCAATAAAAACTTCTACATCCATTGTAGGTTTGACATTGATGTCAACCAACTAAATCTTGATAAAACTACGCCTTTACTTTGAGCATAACTTCATGTAAATCACAACTTTATTTTCATTAAATAGCAACTTTTTTTTTGGCATAGACTTTATTCTCATAAAATTACGGCTTTAATATTAAAATGTTATGACTTTATTCTCATAGCCCCAAAGTGACCCTCATACTACATCGTCGTACATTTTAAACACTTTGCAGTGCAGTTTTTCCTCACTCACCTAATGCATTCTGAGCATCCTAATTATTCACTGTGACGAGTTTACAAGTACTTTTCACAACTTTCAGAGACCAGGGCAGATTTTGCCTTCACTGTAATGCTTGCTAACAATTAGCATGCTAACCATGCGGTTCCTGGTTATCAGACAATGAACCAATCTATAATTAAACTGAAATTATTTTGACCTCAAGAGCTGCTTACACAACAGCCTATATCTGTACAGGGGAAAGATCAATTTAGCTCAAACACATGGGGAAAAAATCAAGTGCAGGGCCTTTAATGCAATAGTTTGGTATTTCTCAAAGTAAAATGCTGTGACCTTGACACTTGTTCTTGCTCAAACGTGGACTCCTGTTGTGTTGCCTCTATAAACCCCACTGTTCTTGTTGTCACACTGCTGCATATCAAACTAAAAAAGCAATACACCCACTCCATAATGCTGTTTTCTCCTTCTCGACACTCTCATAGCTTCATCTCACTTCACTTATTACATCTTCCACTACTGAATATTTCATATGTATGCATCTTTCCTCCTCCCAAAATAAAACATGGAGCTGTCAGCTGTTGCGCCGTTCAACATTTACCTTACATATTACACGTGAATATCTGAACTTACATGCCAACTTCAGATGGCAAAATCAAAAGTTTCACTTTGTAAAAAAGTGTGAATAAGGAGTGCTGCGGGTTCAAGACACCATGCCAAACTGTAGGCAGCTGAGGAAAATACTGTAATTTATGAATGTCTTTGCCAGTACTGTTTATTTTTTTATGTTGATAGAACATTTGTCCACTGATCCCAAGGTTGGTGGTTCAAATTCCACCCTTGAGACAAATATCATTGGATCATTGGATTAGATCCACTAATTACCTGTTTTTTCAGTGTATGGGTCCAAATTGCAAAGAAGATCTAGATTCTCTAAGAAATTTAACATTGCATTCTGACATAGAATAGAATGATTTATACCATTATGAAGGAACTGTATGTAGTCTACGCCTTTACAGTTTTAAAAACGTACAACAATTACAACTGAATTTGTGTCACTGCTTTAACCTGCAGATAGAGGACACGTACACATTTTTTCTCATTCTCAGCAAGTTCAGAACCTCCATATTCAGAAGCTGCCCCAGCACTGATTAATGACTGGGTAGTGAGGATTCAGATCAGAGAGAGTCCTTGTTTAAACCAACTGGATTTCAACATTGAAACTGGCAACGCAAATGCGAGAGTCATTCTGCTATCTGATATCTGATATCTTGAGAATCCAAACAACAAATTATATCTTAATCTACGTGGCCATCAAGTCTAATGTTTTTGTAATTAAGTATAAATCTGCATCACAGTTGCCATCAGTTAAAGCTATATTTGATTTTGAACATGATTACCTCATAGATGGGGACAGGATTTTGGTGTGTTATTACTGTGACTGTCTGAAAATATACAATAAATACCCTATGTACTTCAGAAGATTTCCATTATCCCTACCATTATTTTAAATGTTTATTACAAAACACCTTCTCCCCTCATATAACTCTATCCACCTTTTGCTCAGGATTGAAAACTTACATATTTTTTCTAAGATTAAAACTCTCTCAAAGTATTTTTTAACAACTCCAGCTGCAGACTCACTGTTGGGTTCAGTTGTTCGCCAGTGCAATGTTGGATTCAATTCAGTGCACGGTTCTTTCCACAGAAGCCTCCATCGTAGGGCGGGGCCAGAGAGCACCCTTGCCCCCTCTACCAGCCGGGGCACGATGACTCTTGCTGGGCTTTGGCACTCGGGACTGACCCTTACCTGTTAGGGTATGACATCCAGTCCTCCCACAACCCCAACAAGCAAGAGACTCCTTTCACTATTCATTCCGTCAAGCCTCTTAGCTCTATTGCCGAAGGGCCATATATTATTTAGGAGGAAGGCTCGAGGGTTTCTGTGCAGACCAGCTGAAGACCTGTCAGGTGAAGTGCCATGCTGTGCACCAAAAAATACCCCAAAAGATGAGAAGAAAGGCATCTCAAGGCGTATATGTCATTTTGTTTTGACAGTGTTTCAGAAAGAGTTCGTCTCAAATCATGGCTGTTTTTTGGAGTTTACACTTCAGCCATCTGTTTGCCTCAGAACATTTCAAACATTGTTATTACGTATACTTAGCACAAGTGAGCTTCAAGTAATAACATCCAAGACTATATCACCACCACATATTGTACGTTACTTAGGCATAGTCCTAACTACTTAAGTCAACTGATTTATGTTATAATGTTGTTTCCTTATCACAAATATACTGTCACTGAAAATGTGTTTTGATGCATTCACACGTTTAATACACAAACTCTGTGCATACTTAGGCTGAGTTCTTTTCTCAAACAGAAAAAACTCTACCTTGTGATGCCATTTGGTAATACAGGAAGTGCTCCAATGTGTTTTTTAAACTCCATGCACCTTTGCTAGAATAATTTAGATAATTTCTGCCCTGGAATGGCCAGTCATTGCTGAGGAAAATGAACAGGTAGCTCTTGACTGAAAACTACAACTAGAATCATAAGGTGGAACAGAGCATTTTGAGCTTTGCAGACAAAGACAGCAGAAATGCAAAGTTACAGTCTTCCCACAATTCAATACATATCTCACTACAGAGGTCATAATAATGATTCAATTTCAATGTTTTAAGATGCGAAAAAATAATATCTCATGTTTCATCTTTTTCTTCTAATGAGTATAATACATATAGCATACATATGTAATACATAGCAATACATACATTACATACAATACATTACAGTACAACTACTGTACAGTTGTAGGTTATATGTGAACTGTTTTAGTTTATTTAGTTCAATGATTTACAGCATTTTTATTACTTAAAATGTCAAAAACATTAAATTAATTTTAAACGATACACAACGTTTTTCTTCACTTTCCTACTACACTTTCTAATTATTAATTGCATTCAAACAACTGAGTTTTGCTGTCGCGATGAAGTTAACAACAACTAGCATGCTAATGGTGCACATCCTGGTTCAGGGACTATAAAAATGCTTTATAATTATTTGCTCTGTGATCTCATTTTGACCCTAAGAGTTGCTTTTACAGTTTTTCTATACTATAACTGGGGCATACATTTCCATCTCTGTCTACATTCAAAGTCCACCTTAAACTGTGGATGAAGAAAAACCAAGTCTGTGAACACTGAATACTCAATCTGGCCTTTTACTGCTCTGTGTTATGTTTCTTTGTAACAGTTTTGTATTTTGTATTGTTTTCTATGTCACCTGCCTAGGGACAACAGATGGAAATTAACATTTTTGCTCTAATCAAATCAATCAATCAATCAATCAATCAATAAGCATTCTTGTAATTGTAAGTTCCAAGCCGAGCTAAAATATTGTTTTGGTCTTGGATTTATCACTTATTTGTCTGTACCCTTGCTTTTTCCAGATCCATTGTCAAGTCTGTCCTTGCCATTTTTGAGTGCCATCATTAATTAAAACTCCGTCCAGACAGACCAACCTTAGACTAGTATTTTCCCAACTGCAACGTCATACCTCCTTTTAACAATTAGTAGCAAATAAATCTCACTCATCATAACATGAACGATTCTTTCCGAGTACAACCCCAGGCTACGAAGAGCCAAGTGGGCAAGGAATGGACAGATGGATGGACGATTACCAACAAAGAAGAGGCAAACACCAAAATTAGAAAGAAGGATAGAACCACAGCTGATAGAAAAGCACTGAAGGGGTAAAGGAAGGAGAAGGGGGGGGCATGTCAAATTGTGCATTTGTGTGAGGGCACCAGATGAAGAGGTGGAGTGACAGCCAGAACTGTACGAGCTGATTAGTTTCCTGCTCACTTATTAGGATGCAGATTAGCAGCATTGAAGAACATCTGGGTGCTTTTCTCAGCCCTTATACGGCCCTCCATTCCGAGCCAGTATATCTACCCCTCATCTCTCTATCTCTTCCTTTCATACTTCCCATCCCTCCTTTCCCATCCTCTCTCCCCCTCTCCTCTCCTCTGCCACCTGTCACTCAAAGCTGCCGTTTCTTATGCACTCGGATGACAATGGAGAGATTTACAAGTCTTTCAGGGAGTTTGTTGTCCGTAGGTGGATTTTTCACCGCATGCTGTGTGCATTCAAATCGCTGCTAACTCTGTCTATCTGTGTCAAAACGGCTTCCTGTTGAACACAACGTTGACAGTTGGGATAGTTGTGGTTTTGCCTGTATATTCTGTGTACTTGTTTCTTGCTCCCACCGGATAGGTAGTCATATATCTTGTCTAATATAGGCCAAGTGTGCTGTCTATGTGGTTTATACTCGCAACTTTCAGGAACCGCGATTCCTCTATTTATGCCTTCATTGAAAAACTGCTAACCCAGATACCTAGGCTGACAGTGTTTAGCATATATTGTGCACTCTGGCAATGTAATGTGCCATTATAGTGTACACAATTTACACATGCATTTGAAAAGCCCCTCTCAGCCTATTTGCATGTTTACAAGTTTGTTTTGTCACTTCTGGCCTCATTCAAAAAGAATTATGCTAGCTGGAAGACCAATTAGCACATTATAGCGCAGGACTTTAGGCAACAGCAGCCATAAGTGGTGCCACAATTGCATTTTGTTTCCACCGCTGATGTATGATACTATCAGCTAATCGGATTCTCTGCTAATTCATTTGGTTATATGTGCCCTTTGAGGATTCTTCTAACCCCAGCAAACCCTCCCTTAAGCACATGAAAATGCCGAAAACTGTTCAAGACCAACATAAAGCTAGTTTTTTGCCTATATTTACCCTAGGGTCCAATTTTTCAAGAATAGCTATTTTGTGGTTTGAATACATTTTGGATTTAACTTCAAACTATATAACTTTGTAACTTGTGCTTTAAAATAGGTCTCTAGTTTTTGCTGTGATATGGATAATTAATAGCATAGTCTCATGTATTCATTCTGTTCCTCTATAAGTGAACAGTGGAGCCAGTGCCAGCTGTTTAGGGGCACTGAGCGTACCACAGCACTATAATGATGCTACCCAAAGAGAAGCCGGAAACAGGGACAGTTCCCTTTGGGACTGTCTCCCTCTGGCTCCACAGAGCCTTGTCTTACTTACATGTAGACTAGACATGACAGTAGCCAGTCGGGCATGGCTAATGGGGGCAAAGAGAAATTTGTAGGATTTTATTAAACGCTTATAAATCCTGACCTAGCTATGTATTGCTGAGTTCTAAATCATAGTCTGAGTCATGTTATACGCAGTAGCACAACAAAGGCTAGGTGAAATAAGGAGGTAACAGGTTTCACATTTGCTATCTCTTTGCTATCTATTTAGCAAATATATATTTTAAAAACACAGTTCTTATTATTAAATTTACATCTTTGAATTTAGCTCGCCAATATATTTAGTGATGTAAAAATTCATTGTAAATCTTGAATTATTAAAAAAAAACTTAGGTTTGACTCTGGTGGATTTTAAACTGGGTTTATTTAGGCAACATTTATTGTTATTCTGCCTCTTTACATGATATGTAATAGGACTAAAGCAGGTCTAAGGCAGGTCTAAAGCAGATCTAAAACAGGACTAAACCAGAACTGAACCAGGACTGAAAAAGGACTAAACCAGGACTAAAACAGATCTAAACCAGGACTGAGTGTCGGGATTCGGTCTCTATCTCTCTCCCTCTCTCGACCCCAAGATTAGTCCTGGTTTATTTATTTTATGCTAAATATATTTATGCACGTTTTTTCTATCCTTTGCACGCGCATATTTTTGAAAGTTTCGTTTTTAGCCGCTGCTGCTGTCAAACTACCAAGAGTCTGCACACGGCGTGAAGAGAAAAAAAGTGAGAGAAAGAGAAAACACGGCTCCCAATCCCAATAAGGATCAGGCTCCCGTCGTTCGCCTCAAAGAGCCGGCTCTAAGAGCCGCTTCGTTCGCGACCGACACATCACTACTAGTGAGAAAATAAACAATCGCTATTAGCCTTTAGCCGTAAATGCTGCGCGCCACGGTAATTAATTATATGCATAAATGTGGATCATTCACACCTCTATTCACAGCTCATTTACATATCAATGCAGGTCCAGTAACAAATATACGGCCAATAGTCACTTTACAATAGACCAGCAGAAAACAGCCTGTTTATGTGTGAGAGCTACAGCAGCTAATCGCTAACCTATCAGAACGAACCAAAACTAGCTTCAAAGTTGACATATTTCCAACACTCACCACTCAAACAGGCTCCTCCTCACATCACAAGTCTGCACTAATAAATGTCCTTTTAATCCTGACTCAAACCGATTGTCCGTAAAAAGAAAATAATCTCAGTGTTGCGCACATGGATCTATGTCTGCGGGTGTAAACAAAGGCCCGTGACTGAGGGTGTGTTCAGGGACAGTACAGACACACACACTGACAAATGACTCCGCAGATAAATACTGATGCAGAGCCACATATTTGGACATTTATCTGTCTGTAAATTGGATTAAATGAACATAATGTAGAGAGTCTAAGCTTTATGACGAGGTATAACATGCCCACATGAAATATCGGCCCCTATCAGCAAGCCGATATGCTTCCAGGTGATCATATCGGCCGATAATATTGACCAACCGATATATCGGTTGGACTTTAGTCTTGCTTATTATTCCAGTATTACTCCTGGTGTCTTGAGTACTATTTCCTAGATAAATAAAATGTATTAATCTTATTATAGATCTCACTTTGAGTTCTATTCATGCTAGCTTCCTGTTATTGGCAACATTTTGAGAGCCTTTTCCTATTCAAGAGCTACAATATTTTGTTTTACATTGTTAATCGCTATGGCAACAGTCCTAATTCTGCCATCATTTTGAAACCCACGGATGGAGTGCAGCAGTTACAGAAATCTCATATCCAGTGTGACACATCACAATGGCTGTTATGCTCTTGTATCAGCATGCATGTACAGTGGCCCTGCAGTTGGCCGCCACAGCCTGAGGACAATGAGAAGTGATGAGCCTCTCAGAGAAACTGTCTCTCAGCTGTCACCTCGCTCCACTCTGAGTTTGTGGCGTACAGTTGGCTGACGCAGCATGTCACCCTCGCCGATATCTGCTCGCCCATTCTAGTGTTAGTCAAGTGTTCAAGCCATCATGTGTAGTGGACCTCAGCTGCCCCGACCATTGTGTGGCCTAGTCTCCGGTTACCATGACAACCGTGAGATTTTTTTTTTTTTTGTCATATTGTGTGGAAGAGGAGGCCATGAGCAAAGTGCTTAAGGTCAGGCTCGTCACAGGCACTGGGCACTTTGCATGGATGTGTGTCAGAGGTTAGTCCATATTTTCACTCCTAGGCTGTTTTTGGCTTGATCACATTTAATCCTGGTCTAGTGAATTTCTTAGTTCTGGGTTTAAGTGTAAAGAGGATCATATTGTGTCCAAAAGAGAATTTGATGTAGAAAAAAAAATCTATCTATCTGTGTATATATATATATATATATATATATATATATATATATATATATATATATATATATATATATATTATATATATTATTTTTTTTTTTTCATGTAGAAAATCAAAATGTTTATATAACTGATAAAAGCTCAAAGCAGCTGCTAGATACACATTTAATTCAACATTCTGTGTAGATCAGATTTAAATGTTGCTTATTTTTCTGTGCAAAATTGAGGACCTTGACATGTTTTGACTGCTCCTTGTACTCTTCTTTTTTATTTAATCATGTCAAGTAACACTGTTATTAACTTAAGAGATGAAGCTGTGTTGTGATGTGTTTTTCAGGACTAACACATGAATAATAAGTCATGACCAGTAGAATGATCATTCACTACTGTTGTTTGTTTATTAATTATACTATAGCATTCTAAGCTAGCTCCCACAGAGTTTTGGTTGATTTCATAGCAATTCATGTATATGTATGTTAAGAATAACTTTAATAATGACAAGCTTGTCTCCATAGAGATTTTATTGCTTAGCCTGGAATGTTCTACAGTATCATATTAAAGTCTATAAAAGTCTTAATGAGACAAATTGGATTAACGAACTGATACCTTAGTGCAGTCCAGAAAAGATTCTAAGAGGGGAAAATGTGACTTTGAACAAATATGGGCACCTTTCTTGAACATTTTGTCAGGACTGGACTTGGACTTGTGTAGAGAGAAGGGTGGATCCTGAGAGAGTTTTTTTTTTTTTTTGGCTTTTTTTTTTTGTGGCTTTTTTGTAAAATATTAGAAGAAAAAAGCTTTTATTTTACTACAGTTGTTGAAACTAAAACACCCACATTCCTATGCCATGTGTGAGTCTTTGCATTGTCCAGAACAGAGAACGATTATTCAGTTATTAAATTACTAAGTTATTTCAACAATCACAATCACTCTGTAATGTCTCTCCACTCCACGGGGTCTTGGGAGTCCGTTTATTCATGATTTGCTACTCTAAAAAAGAGATTATAAAGAAGCGTGATTATAATAACACATTTTACAACCAATTTTTTGCCTGCACAAGAGGCTTTGCTTGCTTTTCATCTTGCTGTAATCTTGAAATGATTAGTATTTTTCATGCTAGCCTTCCACACACTCTTGTGCTCTGACTCACTACATCTGGCGTTTTCGCAGCGCATCAGTGGCTCTTGTTGCACATGAATTATTCCCATCAAGACTGCTGGTTATTCCTCACCAACCCCAAAAAGCACATTACCAAAAGAAGAAAAAATCAGTTGGGTTCTGCCTGACTGGAGTGCCCATTATCGCACCATGATGGACGCCCAAAGCACATGAAGTGACACACTGACTAGTCCATCATTCACTTGATTAGGTTAGTCCAGGGAAGACTGCTGCCATCATTCTCAATATTCCCGTGGAAAAAACAGGCTGGCAAGTTTCTGTGTGGGAGGTAAGAGAGTCTGGGTATTGGCAGGAGGCAAAAGAATCTGTTTGCGCCTCTATGTGCGAGAGCTATTCCTGTTTTTGGCCATGGAGGAGCTGTTATGTTGTTGTCGTCGGGGAGATTGAAGTATTATGAACAAAGCACAGAAGAAGCGATCAACGCAAGCTGCTTTCTCCTCTGCTCGGAACATAGTGACAGCCACACACACATGGATGCCCAAGCCTGACGTTCAGTTCCTAGAGCTGCGGTGGACGCAGTGAGTTGTGAAGGACTTTCACAGCCAGACGTGTTTGATGATGTTCTAATCAGCATTTGTTTCTCCTGACATTAAAGGGTTTCTTTCTTTATTATGAGTCATTGATTGCACTGTGGGCACCTCCATAGCTACACACATGGTTACATACTGTATCTCATTTCATTGGATTTCTTTCTTCTGTACAAGAATGCTTCATTGATTACACACACTTCACATTCAACATAAGTGAGGTGTCTTGTCTATGAACACAGTAGGTTTGCACAGGAATTGAACTACCAACATTTAAAGTATAGGGTGACCATTCAACAATACAAACTGGAGATACAACCTGGATGACTGAGGGATTTTATACACAATACAAACTGGAGATATTTAGCACTTTTTAGAGTATTAGCTATCTGACTTCATTCTCCAGCAGAGTACAATATTTTATGTGGTCCCTCCAACTGCCAAATATGTGTAAAGAATATATATTTGAACATTTGAGTCCAGAGAGGGTACTGCAAATGTTGTGAATCAGTTTGTACTAAAATTCAAATTAGATAGTTTGGAGAAAATTACCTAAATTGGCCTCACATATCACCCCAAAACTATTGGCAGAGCTTATTGGCCATTGGTTTCTCTGGATTTTAAAACAATCAGCATTGGAAATGGAAGAGCCAATATCAGTCAGTCTCTAATACAAACTTATATCATCATTTACCTCTGAAGAAAACTGCTGGTCATAGTCCATGTCTCACCTCTACACTACCTGAACCATTACTTTCATAACAATTAGGGCCAGACCGATGTATCGGTTTTGTAGACATGTTTCAGATTGGCTATGATATTCCGATTATTGGAAGTAATATGGATATGTCTCAAGCCCAGAACCTTTTGAATCCAGTTGCTAAGTTTGTTGGACAATCAACACTTCTATTTTTGCCACCACGTAAAAGTTATCAGATCTTGTTAGCCCAAAACTATTCAGGAAATAAACTCCAGCTAACTTCAGCTCTGTCAATTTGGACATGCCATACCTCATTTTAAAGGGCAGAACCGCCAGAATTCAGTTATTTTACAATCCATCGACTTTTGAAAAAATATTTAGTAGTTGGATTCTAATAACATTTAGTTTTCAAATAAATGGTCACATTATTATATAGTGCTTTTTTACCCTTCAAGGCTCCCAAAGCGCTTTACATCAAGGAACTGTTCATCCATTCAAACATATATTCATACACCAGTGTATGCAGAGAGATTAAATGTCTTGCCCAGGGACACAACAACACTATTCATTTGTGGGAGCTAAAATCGTAACGCCAACTTGTGGTTCAGTGGACCTGACTGTCCTACCAGTGATGTTTATGTGGAGAGCAGGATCAGAGAATGAACGCTCCACCAACTGAGTTACTTATTGTATCTTGAGACAGACTCATTGGTAGATCCCTGTAATCAAGAATAATTTTGTGAAACTATGACATTTTACGAACAATGATCTCTTCTCCAGGGTCTTGTGTTATGTTAAATTTTGTATGCATTTTACCTCTCATGTTCACAGTCCGTGCTCTCCCAAAAGAGACCACCTTCAAACAAATGACTGTCTAATCCCCTGCACTATTGATTTACAGTGTCAGTCACAGCAGTGCCGGAGCCTGACCCCACACAACATGAAATTCAAACATAATCCTTTCTCTATGATTTATTGATCAACGCTGTCCTTCGTAGATGACTTTGCTGCAGACCCTCTGATGTGTTGCTCTGCTCATAATCAAAGTGGATAGAGGTGTAATTATTCCGTTGGCAGCCAATAATGACTTCACTCAACCCCTGGGCTCTGTTACGAGACCTGTGACAAGGTTTCCATATTGTATTGCATTAGCTGCACTAGATTCCTTCATTTCAGGGTCAAAGTGTGAGGTTTATGTTGGTTTTTCTGTGTAGAGAGAAGCGAGCGATTAATCAAAGCTTTCAAATGATGGATGCGTCACGCTTTGAACGTGTGCTTGATGAAAATGTTTTAAACAGAAGTCAATACAATATTAGATAACAAACAGTCTTTTCAATATCAAATTAAGTATTTTGACTCAAGCAAGGTGTGTGTTGTCAAAACTACATAACAAGGTATTAGTTGAGTGAGTTAATTGATTCCTGCTTAAACATTAGCATGGATCAGTTTTTATTACTTTCAGAATAAAATGTTTTTTTCACAAGAACAAAATGTAATTGACTAGACAAAGATTTGTATTTCTCTAGTGTCACAGTTTTTGTTAAAGAATTAATCATTGAACTGTTATCACATCAGTTCAATGCAAGAAGTCAAGAAGTGACACTAAAATGTTTTCCGCAACTATCCATGTTTTGACAGTGGAAATTATGCCTGACTTCCCATAATAAGGCTTAATTCAGGTGGTCCACATTCGCCCTCCTACCAGTAGCTTAGCAGTTCATCGTTTCTCTGCAGTATTCACTCCTTGGAAGATGAATATCAGACACTTTGCCTGTATGAATATGTGTGATTGTGAAGCTAAAAGATTAAAATGAAAAGTTACATTTGTTATGAAATTGGACTTTTCAAAGACTTGCCAGTCATTGCAGAGCTAGTCACATTAGTATTCTGAGCTGTTTTCCGTTCTCAGGTGGTGAAATAGTGAGTAGCACCTTATGTTTAATGTGGTCAGTTGAGGTTAAAGAACACACGTTAAGTGTTTGATTGGAAGCGCATCTGAATTCACCTTCGGGCGTATACTTAATAAGCCTCAGAACATCAAAGCTGTGTTCAATTTCTTTTCAAATCAAAGCCCAGAAAGAAGAAAAATATTGAGTTTATTCTCTGTGCTTGCAAAGGCTATTTAGTAGAATAATCCATTGTACCAAATTTGGCAATGCAACGTGTGTATTCAGTATAATGTAATGTTGCTAATTGTACAAAATTGTGTCCATAAAACTTGTACAGTATGTAATTTTGAATGTACTATGAGTTACATGCAATTCATGGCCATTCAGTATTTACAATATCTGTCCTATTGTGCAGCAGTATAACAGTCTATTCACTTAATGAACTGAAATTAAGTGGTTTTAGCTTGGATTACATGAGAAGCATGGACTTCAGCAGATAACTGACAGAAACTTTCTTGAACTAAATGCTGGCTAGCAGGGGTTCCCGCAGGTTCTGAACTTATTTTCAGGCCCATCTGTACAATATCATGTGCACACATTTTCCTGTTTCTTTGACATAGAAAATGTGGTTTATGCAGTGGCAGCACATGGGGTGTGTTTGCAAAATGGTGTAGTTCAACTGCATAAAGAAAAGTCTGTTTTAATCTTTACTGCCATGGGAGAGTGTAAATGTTTAAGAACACACAATTTGGCCATACCGGCTTGTAAAAGCCTGATCCCGTCAGATTTCAGAAGCTAAGCAGGCTGGGCCTGGGTAGTACTTGGATGGGAGACCGCTGGGAATTCCAGGTGCCACAGTGGGGCGCCAGTGGCAAAAAAAACTGTCATTGTGTCCTTAGGCAAGATACTTCACTCACATTGCCTAGTATGAAAGTGGTTTGAGCGTGAGTGATGGTGGTGGTCGGATGGGCCGATGGCGCAGATTGACAGCCTCTCTTCCGTCAGTTTGCCCCAGGGCAGCTGTGGCTACAGTAGTAACTTACCACCACTGAGTGTGGAGTGACTGAATAATGAACTGTAAAGCGCTTTGGGTATCTTGAAAGGCGCTATACAAATGCTATCAATAATAATAATAATTTCAACTAGGCCCTAGTTCAAAGCACATGGCAAGTTTAGAGTATGTAGTAGATATGTTTGTGTTGTAAAAAATCTCCTCACATGAGATTGTTATTCAGATTATGTCTGTGCTTTTGGGAATACCCTAAATGTTCAATACAAGTTTTTAAGACACTTGAAAACACTCACAGAAAATCACAGAATTCAAATTAATCAGAGCACATCAACTGGATTTGTTTTAGGAGCATAGCAATTCGAAATTCAGGAGACATTTGCATAGACATTCAATGTGATTGTGAATTGTTAAATTTAAAGAGAAAATTCACTTTGAGCAAATGGTAAATGCACTAATGAAGCAGTAGAAGATCACATATTTCCATAAACAGTGCATTTATGCATTTTTACAACATGCACAAGTGACATGTGCGGTCAAAAGACCCTCACCATCAATGGGAATTCGAGTTAAACTAGCATTATTTATAATGGCCCTGGAGAATTATGCAGAGGTTCTAGTGGAGCAATCGTATTCCAAGTTTATCTCCTCACCTAAAAGCGTGAGTTCACAACTTCCAAGAATAGAAATTAGCAATATTTATCGTGTATAATATTGCACCATGCAGTGTCCAGATAAATAATCAACAATAATGTTCCCTTGAATATGTGCATTCAAAGTGACTTGTTGTTAGGTGCACACCTTATTAGCAAGTATTGGACTCCTCTGTGACTTCATCAAGCAAAACATCACATCGCCTCAGAACCATTAGTATGCTAATAAAGTCACTTTTCTAATGACTGATTAGCAATTCAGCTGATTCTGTCCCTGCTTCGCTTGTACAAACTAATCATGAATAGACGAAGTGAGCTCCTATGATGCATTTGCACATGTAAACACAATGTAATAGCATCATAATGTTCTCCATTGCATTGCATGTGTTGACAGATTGTCTTTGTTTGCATTACACATAAAGAATAAGAATACAATGCCCATATCAGTTGCCATACACTGATTTTATTTTCTTGCCTCTACAGTTCTGAGTGGCCTATGTTCCAACGAATGTCCGGAGGGCATCAAGGTAAGAAGTTGTCTTTTTTCAAATAGACTTGATTATCTTATACGCAGGGACACTTTTCACTATTAGTAAGCAAATAAGTAAGTTTAATGCCTGAGTGTGGAGCATTTCAAGCGAAGCAATAACATATCCATGGACTCAAGCAAGTGGGGGCCCCTCCACCATAAAATGACATAATGCACCATCAGGGCAACAGAAAACATTATGAAAATATTAAGATCATGGCATACCTTAAAGGGCCCATATTAGACTATTTCCTCATCTACATAATTTTGTTTCCTGGAGTTGTGTTTTGTTCCAGTCACAGAGATTTAACACACAAATCCTGCATATTTAGGATGAGTTTTTCTCTCAAACTAACATTTATTTTGCCTCTTATTATAGAATAGAAATAGTTACTTTTTGTGTTATATCTATGTATTTACGTTTTTTCTAAATTTATGTTTTATGTATTACTGTCCGAATAAACATTCATTCAGGTGATTAGGTAACATCATTATAATGTGGCAAATTTTAATTAATTTTTTTTTTTTAATGATAACATCCTTTGTGTAAGAGGTACACAGCCACACAGTAGACCTAATATATCTATAAACTAAAACAGCGGAACTCCCAATACGATCATCATAAAAGCAGTTTTTAAGAAGAGTTATTTGGGTCCTCAAATAGCATCCACACCTCCGTATCATTGCTTTGTTTAGGCCCTGGCAGGTGCTGTCATAATTATGCAGTAATAATTATATTAACACTGTAAATGTTATTCTTGCTCACACCACAAGCAAAACAAGATTACAATCTGTTAAAAAAGCTCAGAAAAGTCAAGTTTGCATTATGTTCCTTTATTTTTTAAGACTCATTTCTAAAATTTCATGTATGCAATGTGATTTGAGTGAACAGAAGGCAAGTTCCAATTCACTAACCAACTAGTAGCACCCCATATCACACTGACATGCTGCTGGGTTTGCTGGTGTTTTCTCTCCTCCTCCTCCAGCCCCTTGTTGTTGTAACTGAAAGTTTTTTTTTTTAAATTGATAACATCCTTTGTGCAAGAGGTACCTACCTAACTTGCCACACAGTAGACCTAATATATCTATAAACTAAAACAGTGGAACTCCCAATACGATCGTCATAAAAGCAGTTTTTAAGAACAGTTATTTGGGTCCTCAAATAGCGTCCACACCTTCGTATCATTGCTTTGTTTAGGCCCTGGCCTGTGCTGTCACTTTGACTTCCACATTCTCGCTTATGGGTAGCAATTCTAATAATAACAAAATCAGTGAGGCTACTGTTTTCATACAAGGATGCATAAACTACTGGAGCCTGGGTCCTTCAGCGCTGGCCCTTGGTGACTTATAATTATTCAGGGACATTTGACAGACTGTGGCTTACACTTACATAACACCCTCAGCTATTCACTCTATTCACTACCTTGAGTTGGTCTTCAAGTGGTTGATGATGTTTTGAAGGCTAAAGCACAATTTACAATTGTATTTCTTTTTAGAAAAGTGCTACCTTAAAGGACCTATATTATGCATTTTTCTAATATATTACAGTGTTGTTTCCTCATCAAAACATCCCATTGTTGTGTTTTGTTCGACTTATACATTTTTAACACACACATCCTGCAGATTTAGCCTGAGTTCTTCTCCATCTTGGGATGTCATATAGTAATACAGGAAGTGCTCCACTGTGTTTTTATACTTCATACACCTTTACTGGAATAATTTGGATAATTTCATCCCCATTCCAGGTATGTTTTTGCATTCTAATGTAGCTTAAAGCTCAAGAGTCAATTTTGCATAATGTTCCTTTATTTATTAAGACTCTTCTCTAAAATTTTGTATATGCAATGTGATTTGAGTGAACAGAAGGCAAGTCCCAATTCACTAACTGACTAGTAGCACCCCACATCACACTGACACGCTGCTGGTTTTGGTGGTGTTTTCTCTCCTCCTCCTCCAGCCCCTTGTTGTTGTAACTGAAAGGTATGATGAACGTGCCAGACGAGTGGAGCTTCGGGCTGTTTCTGCTGCTCTCCTCTTCCATCCATCAAGCCCTCCATCTTTAAATCCCTCCCTGTACCACTCTTACTGTGCCTTCCACTCAGCAGCACACTCCAGTTCAGAAGAAAATGGTTCACGCAGTCTGAGTTGGAAAGGCACTAGCTGTTGATAAAAAAATGAAAACCTATTTTTTTTCTACTTGAAAAACTAGCAAAATATATCTTTAAGAAATGTTGGTGTGCAATTAATAAACTGTAACTATATTTGCACATTGCCTAGAATGAATTTATAGATTCAGCTTTTGCTTGGACTGTAAAATGTTGCTCATAATACAAAAGGAAAGGAAATCTTCCTCACAATTAGCCTTGGTTTTCAGAATGATGAAAAGTTATGACCGTTACCATACTAATCCAATTCAATTCAATTGCTTTATTTCCATTGTTATATAAAATCACAATGAAATTTCGTTAGAGCATCACAAACAAACCGCATAGTATGTTGAAAGGAAGTGCATACTAGTGCAAAACCCTCACCATATAACACCCATTATGTAAACATTAGCACACAGCAATAGTAATATCAGCACAGGCACAAAATATGATAAACAGTAACCGTCCTACCAGCAGCAAAGGGCCATATCAACAAACCAAAAGAACTGGGACATCCAGGACAGGGGACAACTGGTCAGATTGTGTATTTTAAATGTACTTTTGCAATAATCAACAATTCAAAACTAAATATTGTATATTTTGAATGGTCAACTATAACTGATTAAAGATACTATATTATGCAACATTGACTCTTATGAGCTTTAAGCCATGTTATAATGTTGTTATCTCATCAAAAATATACTTGGAGTGGTGTTTTTTGAAGTGAAGAGCTACCTTTACCTTTTTTTTTCAGTAGTGCCAGTCAATTTGAGGACTGACATTTTCCAAATGATTCTAGCCAAGGTCTGTCTATACAGACTTTACAAACACAGTGGAGCACGCCCTGTATTACTTCCTGACATTACAAAGTGGACCAGAGTTTTCTGTTTCTGTTTCTGAAAGGAGTACTCAGCCCAATTATGCAGGATTTGTGTGTTAAACATGTGTGAATGAAGCTTAACACAACTCCAGCTTTGTTTGTGATATGGAAACAACATAACACAGATCAGAAAATAGTGTAATATATCAGTTCACATTTAATTCACTTTTAAAAGTGCACTATCAGTGTATGTAAGGCGATGATTTAGGACAGTTATAACCTATTTATGAATTATTTCAAGTGATAAAAACAAAAATTTTGATGGTAAAATAATGTCTCCTATGTCCTACGTTTATTTCATTGTTGTCCCCTGTTGTCAGGGTTTTGCATGTTTTTTTGTTTTTTTTTACATGGTTTTACATGGTTTTCCATGGTTCACAGCGTCTCTCTCCTCAAATGAAACGTAAAGTTAAATCAAAACAAGTTTATATCTGTTATGGCAACACACAGGCATTCCACGGTTGCCAGTAGTTGCATATATAAACCCCAAAATTAGAATTTTCTGCCATTCTGCCTCTGCGCTCTGAAACGGAAGTCACATTTCACCGTCCGAAAAAAAAAACATTTCACCGTCTGAAGCTAAGCTAAGCTAACAGCTAATAGCATTTACTTTTCAGTAGAACCTGAACTGATCATCCAACCACCTGAGCTCTCACATGCCCCGGGTCAGATTACTTTACCTTTTTAGGACACTCTGCAGTTAATTTATTTCATAAAAATACTAAATATTTTTGGTCTAATGCTAGTAGTAGTAAGCTAACTAACTTAGCTGTGACAGTCAATGTTGTCACTGATGTCCATGAAAATTGGGTAAAATAGCCACAAATTGTACTAAAATAAGAGATTTTTCTTAAAAAAAAAATAATAATAATAATTCTCAAGTCTAAGTAAAAGTATTTGGGGAAACTACTCTTCAAGTAACTTAAGTTAAAAGTAACTGGAAGAAACATCTGATTTGTCATTTAAAGTTAATGCAATTGCGAGGATGAAACATGAAATAGTACTCATGTGTGGTATTTTCACAGTGAGAAGAAAGTACAATACCTGTAAATAGTGACTCAAGTTAATGTATTAAGTCATAATACATTATGTCATTGTAATACTTGTGCCACCTGCCCTGTGCCATTAACTGTTCTGGTGGAATTTTTGCCACCAACTTGTCTCCATGGAGATCACATTGCTTAACTTGAAGTGTTCTACGGTATGGCATTAAACAAATCTATCTTATACTTATTTTTCATTGCTATCATCTATTTCATCTCAAAAAAACAAAACAAAATGTAGTTACTTTGAGTGAGATCGCCTCTCCACAGATCTAACCTGTAATTTGGTCTGGTGGCTTCATACTGTGGAATATTCTAGGAAAAGAAACAACAATAGCAGCTAAGCTTTAAATTTAATTTCACTGTTTTAATTTCAAGATTTTCCCCTCACTTTGAGAATATTAAAATTGACTAGAAGGAAGTGCTAAGCCAAACATGTACAGATTTCCTTATTCATAATGATGACATAAGACTCTTGTGTGACCACCCACGTCCCATCCTCACCACGCAACCCAGTCACATTAAATCTAGCTAGGTCAGACATTTTCCCGTCACATTCTAAAAAATATAACCCAAAAAAACAGAACTCAAGGTCGTGGTGGTGACGTGCTTGTCACTGTTTTATGTGTTTTCCTTTTCAACCGTGCCCACCAGTGTGTCCCTGTCTTCCCGCTCTCTGTTGCTGATGGACAAGTGATTTTTAAAATGTCAAAGAGCTCACTTTGTTTTGCTTTGTCGCTTGCATTTCACAGCCATTCGGTGTTAACCAGCCTGGCCCGTATGTCATGTACACTACAGTGGACTCAAACGGCAACCAGAAAAATGCCTCAGGTAAGTCTCTCCTAAGTGCACACCAACACTTTTACCTGTCATTTTAGCATCTTCATTTTCAGGCCACCATTTTACATCAGTCTAAACACTTGCCTTCTGTCATTTCTCTTGGAGTGAACATTTTAAACCAAGTACAGTTTTTCGTTCATATATCCATGTCAAATTTATTAATAACTTACCTTCAGAACACTGACAGCTGTCCTCTGTCTAGCTGACAACTCCAGCTTTGTTTGGGGAGATCATAGGGCGGAAAAAAAGTCTGAGAAGCGAAATATTGATTTTAGTTTATTTATTTTTAGTACAAGAAAATGGCCTGAAAGACACAGTGTAGCAGGAGAAAGGGCGACTGAGGAAAAGTCCTTCCAGAGAGCGCCCGAGGTGAAGAAAAGATAAATCAGTTTGATTAGAGGCTAATGCCCAACCTGTGTCATTGAAAGCATTGTTTCTTGTTTTATGGACTGTGTTGTATTATTCTAGGTCCTTGTTGAGCTAAATTACATGTGTTCTGCATTAAATCATTTCTGAAGAACATTTTAATTTAAAATGCACTTTTAGATTTACTTCACCTAGAGCATACCAAATATACCTATAAATAAATTAGAAAAATGAATTTAACAGTATACACTCACTTTAACTTATGATGAACGTAAAACAAATATGTAGTTATTATGCTTTAAAATATGTTGTCATCTTCTTGCTAAGGCTTTCAAACTAATTTCAGTTTAGAATAAGCACTATTGATTCTTCTTGTAATAGTTTTTACACATTTGTTTTTCTTAAACCATAAAATACTCTTTGAAATTTAAATGGTCTGTACCAGATTTTTCCATTAGCAAAATTTGTCTTGCTCCATGTAGAAATAGATTGTATAAGCAACACTTGAGGTCAGTATATATGTCCGCTGTCTGCATCTATTGTCTGATAATCAGGAGGTGTGTGTTAACATGTTAGCAGTTGGTAGCTTTACCATCACAGTAAAACTGTGCACTGGTCTCTGAGAGTTGAGAAGATGCTCAGAAATGCATAAGTGAGAAATAACTACAGAAAACTGTTTTAAATAAACTAGTTCTGTTTTTCACAATTTAAGACCGTAAAAATCAGGTACAGCACCTTTGAATAGTGAAGAACTCTCATTTGGATTCAAGCGTTAAACAAGTACTATTCCAGCCTATGCCAGTAACTTTCATGATCATCTTGGTCTCATCTTGAAAAAAATTATTATAGTAGACTAAAAGTAGAGAAGAGTATTTGATAAGGGTATTATAAACAAAATAGAGTGCCAAGGAAGGAAAATGTCAATTAAAATCCATGTAATTGCAAAATCTTAGTGCAGACACTTCTAAGGAAATTAAGTCTTACAAATGCACAGTATAAAACAGGAAACTACAGCAAGGAAAAAAACAAACTTCCAATACTTTAATGAAGGTATACACAACACAATTACACATGAATGAAAATACTCATATTGACTTATTTTCTTTTTTGTCAGCATACATATAATAATAGCCATTTCCTCATTTACAGATTGCAGCTAACAATATGATCAATGCAGGAAAGATCCCTATCTGTTTCTCTTCCTAATATTGATATAATGATTGTCTTCATGGTTTACCATTGGCTTTGTTAGCAACCATGACTCATAGCTTCATGGCGTCAGTAAGCCGTGTTACACGCTATGAAATCCTGGCTTGAGTATTTGATGGGAAAAACCTTCAACTCTCCTGTCTTCAACTGTTCAGCCCGATGGATAGATTGATATTTTCAGAGACACATGGATGCGGCGTGGAGGCTGTCCGTATTAGCCACAGTTAACCCAGTTGATGTTGCATTGTGGGAAGGACAGAGAGCATGGCTGAGGACAAGATGCGCTGACAGCCCCGGGTCACGGATATATATAGTTCACGTGTCACTTCGCATTGTTCCATTTTCCCCGTACACGCCCGCTTCCAGTATACACATGTTTGCCCAATGAGCACATTGTCATTATTTCACCACCATTAGACATGTGCTGGCCAAACTGCTAAGAACAAATCTCCCAAAGGCTGCTCTTTTCAATTAGATACAGTGGCTAAAATCAGAGCTTGCGAGATTTGAACAGTAAATGTGTGCCGCCATTTAGTCATCAAGAGTTTTATTCCTTTTGAGCACACTCCACTGGTTCTAAATGTGCGGTTAAATGGGCATCAAGTGCTGCAGTAGAGAAGAGGAGAGGGAGAGAGGGGGAGGCAGTGAGGGGGCTACTGGCACCTGCACCCATTACACAGCTCTCACTGTAGGACTGCTCTGTGAGTAGGAGGCGAATGATGGCCCAAAATGTCAGATGCTATGGAGACTGCGTGGTATGTATCATAGATCAATCTAAGAAAAATTACAAGACAGGAAAATGGATTGTGCATGGTGTTAAGGACTAATGTAATTTAGCATGACCACGTGTCCACTGTAGCATCTTTACCTACATGATTTTGAGTAACTTTATTCTTGTGATTACTTAGATTTCATGCTTTACTCGGAGTATGAATGGGGTCTCTGTCAGTTAGTGCAGTGCTTCCAGTTTGCATCCATAAAATAGTTAGAATAGACTCTTGCCCACTTGAATCACAAAGGTTCTTAGAAAATGCATTGAGCACTCCATAAAATAGAAAAGGTGAGGACTTTTGACAGTTCTTTCTTGCCCGTTGCTTCTAGTCTGACGATGATGGTTCTGACATTTTGCCCACTCGTCCACTGCTGTTTTTTGTTGAGTGCCGACTCGTCTCCAGCTGTGTTTCCTTAAAAAGCCTTTGCTCATATATTTAACATTAGAATGGTATATGAGGGTGCCCATTATGACTTTCTTATTTTCTGGCATGCGTCTGACCAGATTGCACTGAGAGGAGAGGAGGAGGAAGAGAGTGAGGTAGCCAAAGGCTTCGCCGGCACAACTCCCCAGACCCCTCATTTAACAGCAGCAAAGTGCTGCCAGGGAGCCTGCTGCCGTGCATGTGTGTGTCTGCCCGCGTGCACGCACTGATTTAAAGTGTATTTATTCTGTAGCTTGTAGCTCGGGGAACAGCCAGAGAGACTGCCAGAGATGAGCAATGATGGTGCACACACAAACATACACACAACACACACACAACACATCCACAGCACAACGTCTGGGGCTCTCCACTGGGGCCCTGCGATCTTCACTTACCCTTCACCCTCCTGAATGGAGCCGAATACTGGAAAGCACAGATTATAATGCTCTGAGAAATAGAGACAAGGACCAAGGAGGAATGAAACGGGGTGAACAGGGTTAGTGTGGGAAAAACTGTACGAAGGCTACAGGAATACTGTGAGACAACAGAGCACTTTATGGAAACAGCAAGAGCAGAATGTAGAAGAAAGAACCAAACATGAAGAGATGAGGGCAGAGGGGATGGAGACGAGATAACAGTGCTGTAGCGTGCAGAACTGTTGAGGATACAGCGAATGGTGAGACTGATTTACACTCTAGAATGTGGCACCTCTGTCAAGAACAAAAGAACACATGTCACAAGCATGTTTAGTTCATTAAATAGTTTTTTTCATGATTACCAAGTATTTTTATCCTAGACTATTCTCTAAACGTGTGTGTTATGTCCCCTATGTCCAACAAGGGACACAACGTGTACAAAACAACCCTTGAGGCAAAGTCAGTTTGGCAGACTTTTTATTTGACAGCCAAACATTCATTAAAGTGCACAAAAAATGAACAAAAGGTTGGTGGGAGGAGGCGTGGGCCAGTTGTGCCAAATCAACAAACAAAAAGGTATACCAAAACAGGCCCTAACTGAAAACTAGGCTACAAAAAGGAAAGAAATCAAAAGCCTAGCCTACCTGGTCTAAAAAAGAGAATTTGGAAAACTCAAAACAACAAAGGTGGCAACAACTGATAACTAGTGTCTAACAACAAAAATCTACGTGGTGTGAAATGTACAGGGATCCCCAAACTTACCTAACGAATCCTCCCAACCAAACAAACCTGGGCTAGCAGCCATATACACGGAGGGAGAGAGAGAGAGAAAGAGGCAGCACACAACTCCTTTTAAACAGCCCTCTCCACTCTGATTGGCAGCCAGCTGGCCAATCAGCTCCAGTTCCGGTCACACCCACAGCACCTGAACACACAGGGCAGAGGAGAGAGCAGTACACAAACAAAACAAATGCCTGCATGTAACACCCCCACCCTTATAAATTCAAACGTAGTTTGAATGCTTTTTACTAGGGATCTTGATAAAGCATCGGCAACTATGTTTTCAGATCCTTTTTTATGTTTAATTTCTAGATTATAATTTTGCAGGATCAGTGACCATCTCATGGGGCGCTGATTGTTGTTGTACATTCTTGAAAGAAATGTAAGGGGATTATGATCAGTGAATACTGTGATGGGCTGGGGACCAGAATTAAGATAGACTTCGAAGTGTTGCACTGCAAACAATAAGGCTAGGGTTTCCTTCTCAACAGTAGAGTACTTTAACTGATGTTTGTCAAATTTGCAGGAGAAATAACTTACAGGATGATCGATGCCTTGATCATCTTCTTGGAGAAGGACAGCTCCAGCTCCACCATGCTAGCATCCACCTCCAGTTTGAATGGACGCTGGAAGTCTGGAGCAGACAAAACAGGGGTGCAACACAGAATAGCTTTTAAGCTTTCAAAAGATTTTTGACACTCATCGGACCAAATGAAGGGCTTAGCGGGGCTTGTGAGAGCAGTCAAAGGCGCTGCTACTGAGGAGAAGTTCTTACAGAACCGGCGATAGTATCCAGCCATGCCTAGGAAGCGGCGCAACTCCCTTCTTGCTGTAGGCGTAGGGAAGGTAATGATGGCTGCGATTTTAGCTTCCACTGGGCACACTTTTCCACCGCCAACCTGCTGACCAAGATATTGTACAGTGCCTTGTCCAAATTCACATTTGGCAAGATTAAGGGTTAGTGATGCAGCAGACAGTCTTTTAAAAACTTCCCTCAGGGTTGCTATATGACCAGCCCAATCATTGGTATACACAACAATATCATCCAAATATGCTCTGCAGTTTGGTACGCCTCCCAACACTTTATTTACCAACCTCTGTAAAGTGGCCGGGGCATTGCAGAGTCCAAATGGCATGACTGTGTACTGGAGGAAGTAATCTGGGGTCACAAAAGCTGAAATATCAGAGGCGCGGGGGGTTAACGGAACTTGCCAATATCCCTTTAACATGTCGAGTTTACTCACGTAGGTCGCGGGACCTATTTCATCAATACAGTCATCAATAAGTGGCAGAGGATGAGCATCTGGTACAGTTACAGCATTGACCTTTCTGAAATCTGTACAAAACCTGGGGCTCCCATCAGCTTTTGTATCAAGGAGACAAGGAGAACTCCAGGGACTTGAGCTGGGCACAGCAAGTCCATTTTGTATTAAGTACTCAGCTTCCTTTTTCATAATTTCCCTCTTAGCTGGACTGACCCGATAAGCATGCTGCTTAATTGGTGAAGGGTTAGTCAGGACAATATCATGTGATATAACTGATGTTTGAGAGGGAATGTCACTGAATAGTTTGAGAAAGTCCAATATAAGTTGTGTGATGTCATCACCTTTATCATTGGGAAGTTTTGACAGATAGCTGGACAGATTTGTCAGTATTTGGCTGTTGCTGAGCTTAGCTCCTTGGGGTGTGGCACTCTGCATTAGTAGGCCATCTTCAGGATCTGAGGAGCTCACCTTTGTGAATGCAGCAACAGTGGAAGGAATCTTGTCAACATAGGGACTGGCCGGTTCAGGTTGGTCACTCCGAGCATGGTAGAGTTTCAGCATATTCACGTGGCAAACTCTGGAGCGCCGCCTCCGGTCCGGTGTGTGAATGACATAGTTGGTGTCGCTCAGTTTCTTGTCTGCAACATAGGGACCAGAAAATTTAGTAGAGAGTGAAGAGCCAGGTATAGGTAAAAGAAGCAGAACTTTGTCACCAGGCTGGAACGTATGGACAACTGCTTTTTTATCAAAATTCCTCTTCATTTTGGTCTGAGAGGAGGCCAGAGCTTCTTTAACCAAAGAGCAGGCTCTTTTTAAACGCCCTCTGAGTGTAGAGACATATTCAGAAATGTTTTTAACTGTTTTTGTAGGAGTAATGAGCTGTTCTTTGAGAATTTTCAATGGGCCTCTGACTTCATGTCCGAAGACTAGCTGTGCTGGACTGAAGCCTAATGATTCTTGTACAGCTTCTCTAGCAGCAAAGAGCACCAGTGGGACCCCATCATCCCAATCCTTTTGCGACTCAAAGCAGTGCTTTCTCAGCATCGATTTCATAGTCTGATGGAATCTTTCAAGTGCACCTTGACTTTCAGGATGGTATGGACTGGAGGTGACATGTTTGATTCCCAAAGCGTGCAGAGCATGGGCGAAAACTTTGGATTTAAAATTGGTACCTTGATCCGTTTGGACAACCTTTGGCAACCCAAATGTAGAGAAGAACTTTACCAGAGCCTTGGTGATGACAGGAGAGGTGATTTTCCTCAGGGGTACTGCTTCAGGGTACCTGGTGGAGGCACACATAATGGTGAGCAAAAACTGATTTCCGGTTTTAGTTCTTGGTAACGGCCCCACACAATCAATAATGACTTTTTCAAATGGCTCACCCATCACCGGTATTGGACACAGTGGTGCAGGAGGAATCATCTGGTTAGGCTTTCCGGCCATTTGGCAAACATGACATGTTCGACAGTGTTTAACAACATCCGACTTTAGTCCAGGCCAGAAGAAATGCTTTAGTACCCGGTTGTAGGTTTTAGTGACACCCATATGTCTGGAGCATGGGTGGTCATGGGCTAAAGACAACACTTGGGCACGATAAACTGTGGGCACTACAACTTGATAAGTGACATGTTCACCTTCAGTTCCGGTGGCCTCACTGTTCCAACGACGCATGAGCAGGCCATCATCCAGTATATATGCCACTCTGCTCTTTGTGGCTCCTTCCTGTTCAACAACAGAGAAACAGTTTAATAGTGTCTTGTCACCTTTCTGTGCCGTGATGAACTCCGCTCTTGTGGCTGGTAGTTTAACTGTACCCATGGGAGCTGGACATTTTTCCTCAGCTGTATTGTCATGCTCAGTGTGGTAACCGTTCTCCTCAACCAGAAAACTGTCAGATAAGTACACAACATCATTTCGGGCTTGAGACCTTGTGACAGCACATTCAGGGAACACATCAGTATGGTCAGATTCTGTGCTTTGGTCAGGCCTCTCCACCACCTCTGGTACGGGGGACACTTTACCTCCTGCCAGATCATTACCCAAGATGAAATCAACACCTTTAATTAGCAAGGCAGGGAGGACAGCAACTTTGAAATGTCCTTTTACTAGTGCAAAATTGACATAAATGTTGTGTAGCAGGGCAGGAATAAAACTCATCCCCACTCCCTGGACAATAGCACTAGTATGACATGAAGTTTGATCTGATAGGGGGAGAATTCCCGCTCTGATTATGGACTGAGAACCCCCTGTATCTCGTAGTACAGTCACTGGATATTTGTCATTATTTTCTGTGACTGAGACATAACCCTCTGAAATGAATGGTTTGAAACAGGAGTCAGCTTCTGAGTTTGTACTGTGTGAAACTTCAGTGACTGGGCATGTAATGTTGTTCACCAAACCAACACCTTTTGACTGTGATGGGTGTGGCTGCAGCAGTCTACGCTTTCGTGACAAACAATCAGCAATTACATGACCTTTTTTGTGACAGTAGTAGCACTCACGCTCCTCACGTGGAGGGGACTTTGAAGTTTTGGTCGTGTTCGGTGCAGCTTTGTCAGTACCAAATGTTAGGGGACGGGCCACTCTGTCTGCTCGTGAAGAAGAGACAAACACATTTTTATGGGTTAGTACAAACTCATCAGCGAGTACAGCCGCTTTAGACAATGTGGTCACTTTCTGTTAGAGACATTTTCTCAGGAAGTGCATTTTTGAAATCTTCCAGTAATATTAGTTGACGAAGGGACAGTCCTTTTTCTCTGGCAAACTCCACAAATGTTTGACCACTGGCCTTCTTGTGGTTCCTAAATTTCTGCCTGTAGGCTTCCGGAACCAGTTCATATGCACGTAAAATGGACCCCTTTAATACATCATAGTTTAAACTCTCATCTAAGGAGAGGGAGGAGACAACTTCTTGAGCTTTACCGACTAATTTACACTGCAGAAGTATGGGCCACATGTCTCTAGGCCATTCCAGAGCAGTAGCAATTCTCTCAAATGCACTGAAATATGCATCAACTTCGGTTTCTCTGAATGTGGGAACCAGTGCAATGTTTTTAGTGACATCAAATGAATGTTTGGAAGGCCCCTTTTCAGGTTGTAATGGAAATGTAGATTTATCAGTTTTCACACTGCCAGCATAGCCTCCAAATCAAGTTGCTTTAGTTTAACTTCTTTTTCAGCTTCTATTTCAAGTCTGCGTACCTGTAGTCGGAGCTCATTCTCAGCTTTACGCATTTTCTCCTTCTCCTCCGCTTCTAGTTGAAGACGAGCCAGGCGAAGCTTCAGCTTTGCAGTAGAACTGACTTTTCCCTGTGCTTTTCCAGCAGACATAGGTTCAGCATATTCGTCCTCATCTGGAGAGAAAGACTCAAAACGAGGAAGAGTTGGTGGGGGGCTTAGATTTTTCCCCCTCACCCTCACTGGAGTAGCTTCTGCAACTTCCTCACTTTTAGCTTCAGGAACAATTTCATGTTCATCATCCATTTCCCTTGTATCATTACTGGCATGCTCACTTTGTGGGTTTACAGGGTCACCTAGGCAAACAGGAGCAAGAACTTTTAGTTCAATTAATTTCTCAATAACCCTACACTTGATCTCTCTTTTAACATCCTGCCTCTGAACATGAATGTTATAGTGAGCTGCAATACACAACAGGTCGTCTTTGCGACATTTCTCAAGTATTTCATGACTGGGATTATCATTGAAATCTTGTAAATCAAAACCCATGATTGCTCTCTCTCTCTCTAGACAGAATGACAATGACTCAAGGATTGTTTTATAGATCGTTATATCCCGGACGAGCCCCCACTTTGTTATGTCCCCTATGTCCAACAAGGGACACAACGTGTACAAAACAACCCTTGAGGCAAAGTCAGTTTGGCAAACTTTTTATTTGACAGCCAAACATTCATTAAAGTGCACAAAAAATGAACAAAAGGTTGGTGGGAGGAGGCGTGGGCCAGTTGTGCCAAATCAGCAAACAAAAAGGTATACCAAAACAGGCCCTAACTGAAAACTAGGCTACAAAAAGGAAAGAAATCAAAAGCCTAGCCTACCTGGTCTAAAAAAGAGAATTTGGAAAACTCAAAACAACAAAGGTGGCAACAACTGATAACTAGTGTGTCTAACAACAAAAATCTATGTGGTGTGAAATGTACAGGGATCCCCAAACTTACCTAACCAGTCCTCCCAACCAAACAAACCTGGGCTAGCAGCCATATACACGGAGGGAGAGAGAGAGAAAGAGGCAGCACACAGCTCCTTTTAAACAGCCCTCTCCACTCTGATCGGCAGCCAGCTGGCCAATCAGCTCCAGTTCCGGTCACACCCACAGCACCTGAACACACAGGGCAGAGGAGAGAGCAGTACACAAACAAAACAAATGCCTGCATGTAACAGTGTGTTTTTGCTGGAACTAAATCAACCTAAATGTGTAAATGCTAAAAAGACAGCTTCAATTTATGACTACATTGTTTTCTTAGCAGATTGTCCCAGCTGTCAGCCATTATCAATGTATTTATTAAGACGTATTTTTTGTCATTCATCTTACAGCTCCACAAGTGCCGTAAAACACACTGCAATGTCATTCGGAGGCCATCTATTCATTACAGCCTCACATAAGCACATTACTGCGATAATACCACCCTGATATCTGACAGCTAAAGGTCAACAAGCTCACACTCTCTACCAGTGTATGTGCCTTTACCTGCGCAGGTGTGGACCGCTCATCATTCATACGCGCATGTGGGTTAGCTTGTGCAATACGTCTACAACATACGGCATTTGGGTCGTCTCCACACGACCTTGCGTTTTGTGCCCATACCCAACAGTTTTGCGGCCAGGCTCTTACTAAGCAGGGCTGGATGGATGAGCGCTGGCCATGGTTTTGACAACACCACACCTCATTATCAGCTGACGCCTGCTGGGAGAGCGAGGGAGGGCAGAGGGAGGCATAGAGAGGCAGGTGTGGCGCTAGCTTGAATGGTTACGCTACGCTAATTAGCTAGTAAACGCAAACTCTGCTCTATATAGGGTCATAAACGTTGCAGGAATTAAATGGGAAAGCAAAGAACAAGGTGGCCCTGAAAGTTACCGTAAAGCCAAGAGTAGCTATTTTGAAAAGTTGGTGTTACTGGGTCTTTGGTTTTTCAAAGAGAAGTCTAAGAATAGTTTGGTGGTATAAACTTCCTGGAATGAAGAATGTGAGGTGAAATTCAGGATTCAGAAGACAGCTCAAGACACTCACTTTTTCTGTCAAAAAAGTAACTGTTGAATGTTTAGCAAAACCTGGAAACTGTTCTAAACATTTTTAAACTGTTTTTTGTCAGTCACATGAAGTTCCAACAGTGTAAATACTCTTTATTTCAGTTTTTAATGAAAATGCAAACAATGTAATTTACCGATATAATTTACAGATGAAAGGAGTATTTTGGTTCGAGACCCTTAAGGAAAAGAAAAGCTTGAATTTAAAGGTGCACTATGTAACTTTTTGGTTGGGGGTCAGTCACCTGCTTGTTTCTATGGATATGGCATTGCTCCACAGCCATTAAACCGCTGTACCTTATATTTATTAAGTTAATTAAAAAGGTGGTTTTATAGTTTAAAAATACATACAAAAACTTTTATTCTAACTGTGAGCGGGGGTTGCCCCTCCACAGATCTGTACGGTAACTTGATCTGGTTTTGGTCTCCATGAAGACAGAACTGTTTAATACTATACTGTGAAACTTTCCAGACGAATCCATAACATCTGTACAGAGAAAAGAATTTGACGGACCCTCCACCCAGAAAGTTACACATTGCACCTTTAAGTCCATTTATATTTCATTGCCAAAAACTGTCAATGTTGAGATCTTTATGAGCTACATATAAATTCTATGTTTCCAAGATCATTTTAATAAGGTTTTGCAGAAAATGGCTTAGTGTGCATATGTATTGTCAGCAGTGTCTTAAACAGGCTCACTTTCCCCATGACATCATTATAGTGTTGGACAGATGTAGCGTGCTTGTCATGGCTAACAGTGGGAGGATGTTTTAAGTGAACTTAAGGAAAAAGGGAGGACGGAGAGAAAACAGAGGAGTGCTCACAGGGAGGGGCCCAGATCAATGTGGAGCTCTCTGCAGACTGTCCAATTAGGCTAATGAGCTGAGGGATTAGCAGCGGCACTCACACTCGTACAGGGCTTAGGCTCATTGTACATGCAACGGCAACCTTTAAAAACACACAGCGACCTACGCAGCCACCAGCGTATTATCATATCTTAGCATTAACATCAGATCTTCGAGATCCAAAGCAAAACAGGTACAGGCTATACTTACTATACTGTACTATAGGTGCCACTGGCTTTTTTGGTGGAATTGTTTTTAAAAATTAGTAGGTGCATTATATTAGACTAACCTTACTGTGGGTTGGGTTTCTGTAGAATTGATTTGAAAATAGTAGGCACAGAGCTCAGGATGGAATGTCAACAAACAACTGCTCATTTGGAATCCACCATGTTTGAAGCAGCATTGCAGAATGTTAATAGAGATGCCTTAGCTAAAAAAAAACAAAAAAACAATATTGTAAAAAGTCAAGGAAAGAGCCATGGAACAGCCCAAAAAGCAGCTCGGTCACTACTGGTAAACACATTTATCACACTATAATGTCTGAACACTGAACTGATGCTGAACACTTAATTTGGTGTTCAGCATCTTAAAGTTTGCATTGCAGGGTGGTGACATAATCCTGAAATCTATACAGATGAATTAGAATAGATGAACCAAAAGTTCATCAAGGTGCTTGCACTATTGGATGTTTGCATTAGTTAATGTAACAATTTTTCTGTGTTATAAGGTATAATGAATTTGGCCTTCGTTGTCTTGGCAGAATTCATTATAGTGATGTTTTGGTATTCGTCAGGCCAGAGAAACACAGGACACAGTTTTTCAGGTATCCAGGGCTACTTGTATCCACAAGTGCATACTGTTGTTGTGTCACTGAGCAAAACAAATTGCCAACTCAATTTTTTATGTGTGGCTGGTTGAAAGAAGAAGTTGTAGAAGCATTCAAAATATTTGTGTTATATTTGTCTGTGGTGCTATCTAACAAAAAGTGAGCAAGGTGAAAACAACAATTTTTGATCATAAAAGGGATTTGTAGCTATGTTTTCTGTTCTTAACTGACAGAATTGTCCCTTGCCTTGAGCCAAGCTGCTTCAAGGTCCAGTAGTGCTTTTAGACATAAGTCATCTTAAGACCTTGGTTGTACTTTGGTACACAATTACTCCACTGTTACTTTCATGTTATCTTTAAAGAAAGAGTATTTTACTTCTATGGGGTATTAATTGCTAGCCAAGCTGGCTCCACCTAGAGCCTCTACTCAATTCCATTTCCCTACAGTGACTAGGTCAGGAATCGGAATACACTAGATGGTTTGCAAAAACCCCACAAGCGCAAGTTCAGGCACCAGCCAATCAACGAAGAGCCGTTTATTCTGTGTTGGCAACAATTCCTGAGATCAAGGATTGCCTACCATTGAGCAAATGAATTCTTATGCTGCAAGGTCAGACAGTTTCCACGAAGTGAAACCGGCTGATGAATCAGGCTAATTAATTGCTACATATAACATATTTAGATCACCGTGTTACTTTTTATCATTTGGAAATACTATATTACAACTTATTAACATGTTTTATAAGTTTCATTTTTGTTTTTGATGCTTCTGAGTCTCTCCTCTCTTTTCTTTCCATGATAAGTCAAGCCCCCTTCAGAGCGATATCACACCACAGTTAGCATACATCGCACTAATAAAACTAGTGCACATCACATCAGGTTAGCCAGGCTGTTGTGTACAGTTTTGTATCATGTTTTTGTATATTTATGGAGAATTGTGTGGGAGCAGGGATTACGTAGGCATTGCACAGAATCTAGCTGTAAGGAGAGTTCGAATGGGGCCCGGGAGAGATCTTTAAAATACTCACACATGCATGGATGACATCTAAGACTAATTCAGGCATGTTTTTGATGGAGGAACAACATTATAACATATAACATAGCTCAAAAAATGGAGTTTGCATAATCCCTCATCTTTAATAGTTCCTGTATTTCACTTGCTTTTGTTATTATACAATATTTACATTGGTTCCAATATTTACATCGGTTCCTTTTTTATAAGCATCGCTGTATAAAAATCTATTCGCATCCATTTTAGCCTATAGTTCTCATTTTTCATCTATGAATTTAACATAAACAAATTTGTCATGAACATGCATTGTCTACAATCTCAGATGCATTGGAATGAGATTAGTCATTATCCTTAACTTACCCACTGAATGTTGTACTGTATATTTTTCTGACCTCTGCAGTCTCTCATATTCATTTTTTTTTTTTCTTGCTGCGTCACGCTGTGCCTCAATCTCCTGTGCGGGCCCTACGGCACTTGACGTCATGCTGATCAATGACACCATGTAGCATCATCGGGTCAGGCAGTATTACGCTCTCCCTGGCTGGAAAACACACCTGCAAAACGGAAGATATAAGGAGTGAAGAAGAGAAAATAAGCGGTTGCAAGTTACGCAACAGAAAACATTGATTACCGGAGTCCCATATGAAGGCCGAACAAAATAGACCAATACGCTGAAATGCAATGGAGAGAGAACAGAACAGAGCAGTGCATGGCCAGGGAAGGAAATTTTGAGGTGAACAAAAAGTATAAGCCAAGAAGTAACACCCTTCAGAGACACCCTGAATTGTTATTGATCAAACTTTCTCTTCAACTTGCACCTTGAACTTTTATCTGTTTCTCATTGCCCTCGTATACATCTTTGCCACAAATAAATAATACATTTTCCAATCCGTAACAATCTTTTGCAGCTTTGCATTTTCCCTGCGCTCAGTCTCTCCAGACAAACTTTGGCCTGTGTTTTTGTTTTGGCAAATCCCCCCTCATACATTGTTTTGCCGCTGCCAATTGTCAAGCCAAATGTTGTGTGAAAGGCAATGCAATTCGAATATCCTCACTTTTGCTGATTGGCGCTGTCAGCTCTATTGTCTCGAGATAGTTTTGCAATCTCTGGGAGAAAATGTTGTGTATCTTAGGTCATGCTGTTGTATGAATAAGTTTGCTGTCTGTTCATCTCAAAATGGGAGTCTAGCTCAGAAGAAAGCCTTTTTCAGACTGAATTTGATATAATATTAATCATTTCTTAATTATTTAGAGAGCTTGCTTACAGAGTTTTGAGGGCTAACGTTTGTCACATATTGGCAAGCTCTGTTCATCTATTTAAGTGGAAGTCCAGAAATATTAAAATTACTTTAGTTTGGTTGGTCTGCATCACTTTTAGACATACAATGGTGGTCTAGATTCAAGGAAAGGTGACTATATTTATATTTTGCTGCGACATCATGTTGTGGGTGTTCTACATATATTTGTATTAGCGTAAAGTTCACCAGTTACTATAGATGATGCACACATTAGCGAACATTGCCAAAAAAAGTTTAAGAGCAGCACAGACCAGCTAACATATTGTAGTTCCAACTATGTCAGTTCTTTGTATCTTTCTGGGAGATTTACTGTTTTTGGAAGAAATATCTACAGCAGAGACAGTTTCAACACTTCCAAAGTGTTGAAACTTATCAGTATTTCTTAGCGATTGTGTCCACAAACCTGCAATATGAATATCATGGCTTAAGTCCTTTCAACTGACAACAATCACTCCTTTAGAGTTGAATAAAGGCACCACTTTCTGAGGCTATTGTGAAAAGATGATTTCACTTTTGTTTATTTATACTGATTGAACTTTGTGTCCATTTTTGTTTCATGTGAATAGGCCCAGTGTATTAACCACGTCAACAAATCTGCAATCTGAGAAAACATTTGAACAGCAAATTCCACCATAGAATTCCACCGTAGAATATTATGATGGCACGTGAACCCAATCTACTGCAACACTATCTAAGTCTGCTTCACAGCAAATGGAAAAACAAAATAATCAAACATTTCCATACCCCTGATGAAGAAGTTGGAACCAAATTCTGCAGACTTTCATCACATATGGAATTTTGAAGACTGGGTGTGTATAAAGTCATGGTCTCCAACCAACTCTGGAGTTCAGGAGCTACCAGCTCTACCCCCTTCAAAGTAGCTTGCCAAAGGATTTATTATTTATACGAAATAAGTAAAACTAAATTTTGATTACTTACCATTGTAAATTTTGATGCCTGACTTTGTATATGTAATAAATGGATAATGGTTTATGTTTTATCAATATCAGACTCTACCCCATCTAAGGCTTGCTGTGGCTTTTTTATTGTTATTCAATTTCTTTGAAACACTAAAAATAGTAGCTTTCTGGCATTTTTGTTTTGTAAAAGTAGCTCATCGGAGGAAGAAGGTTGGAGACTGCTGGTATAGAGTAATTGAATCAAAGTACATTTTTCTTTTCATTTCATTTCTGTGTATTGTTTTATATAGTGGTGAGATGAGTGACAGTTTATGTTATTGTCCAAAATATACTGTACAGATTTGAAGGGCATAGTCATATTATTTTTGTGAATGCTCCCTCTATTTTAGCCACAGTAAATAAGCGTCCAGGCTGTTGGTCGGGTGATGTCTTTGGCTCTATTTCTTGCCTCTTCACACGTCTTTCCAATGTCATTTGATCCATTGGCGCAGAGCAGGTGTCATCATAGTGTGGTTGCTGTGGCGTTTGAGAGGCCGTATGGAGCTCAGAGCTGCTTGGGCCCTCCAGGTCTGTACTGCTACACACTCAGGTGCAGGGACACAAAGGCGCACTCTGGCACTCACACATTTCTCCTGTCAAATCAATGTCCAGATCTTGATGCTATTGTGTAGACTCTGAAGGGGGTTCTCAGAGCCTGTGTGCACATGCACTTTTGTCCCTCCTGGCTCTGCCCTCCATCCATTTCCATCATTTGTGCCTTTTATCGGCATCAGTGTGGCAAATGGTTTCTATGGTGACGAGGCTTGGATGTTGTTAGGGTAGTAGTCTCGTATTTCGGTTTGTATAGTTTAGCCATGTGAATTTTCACATCCTTTTGCGGTAGGTGTTTTTTCTAGTGTCTGCCGTGTTCGGTAATCTCAGTTTGATTTAGTATGTGCAAAGTAGGGCTGTGAATGAATGCGAATGTGAATGTGAATGAAATATTAACCAAGATCAAGGTGAAGTCATTTCTAATGGTCAATGATTAGCTTTGGTCTTTTTAATTGGCAGTCTACAGTCAGTCCTTCGTCAGTATAAAAGCATGTGGTTTAGTGCTGAGTTCACATTGGAACACAGCGCTACTTTTTAGGTTAAATTACAACGATAACTAATAATGACAAGTTGCTATTGTTTATGTTCAGGTAACTTATAATGAAAGCCATTTTTATTTGTTTGAATACGTCTCAAGATTGATCAATGCTGTCATATCGCCTAGTTCTCTGCCAAATTGTGGTAAATAATTCAATAGTACTTGAAGCTTACAGTAGAAATACAAATGTTTCCACCAAAAATGCCTTGGTGAGCTTTAAGTGAAATCATGATCATTGTATATTTTTTTCAAAACGGTCATTTCTTGCAACCATGTAAATTTCAACATGGGTATAATGTACAAATCCACTGCAATGTTGCTCCCTGAATATTGTTGTTATATTATTTTCCATCCCATTCTCCAAAGCCCACTGTGACACACTTCTGTCTTGGCCGGATGCTTGGTGTCACACTGGCTTTCCACTCTTGTCCCTGGCGGTGGTCTATGCTCCAGACCGGACTAGTGTTTCCATGAAGATACTGTGTCTGTCATCACAGCTTTTGTCCAGACACAAGCTCAGATGCTCAGCTGGCTCAAAGGCACCCATGTCCACTCAGCTTTCTTATCCTCTGTTTAAAGACATATTACGCTTTTTAAGTAGATCAAGTAGGTAATTGTTTTACGTTTTATTCATTGTTAACCGCAGGATCTAAAATGGCTTAGTTAGAGAAATGAGATTTGACTTCCTGTTCAAATCTACAGAACTGACTGACCCTGCCTCTTCAAGTTGAATTTCATCATAGCAAGCTGCAGATTTTCGTATTTTTTATTATTGAAAAATGGCTAAATTTTTGAGCCTTACATGTATTCACTCTGGTTCTTAATTTTTTCAAATAATCATAACTAAGCAGTGGGATGTCGGTGGGTATGATGGAGGGGAGTAGGTGAAAACAGGAATTTTCTGAGCTCTCCATTGCAGGACAATATAGGACTAGTCAAACATGCATCAATCAATCAAAATGCAACTTTGAGTAAACTAATGATGAGGGTTTACTGTTACAACAAGTTATACAATAGGTTATATAAAGAAGTGGACTGAGGGAGTGCCATGTCACCCATGAAATACGGCTAAGGCCAAATGAAACCAGTTGACGCTAGTAGTTATAGCAACTAAATCGTACCAATCAGTAGCAAGGGTGTTGAAGGTAACCTACGCTGGATGGCCCCTCCCACCCATTTCGCTCGTTCTGTGTTTGAGGCAGGTGTCTAGCAACGAGACTGTCAATCAAACTTGTTGCTAACGCTGGTGTGAGTGACATCGGCGATAAAATGCGCCTGATTGGTCTCTTATTAATGGTCTTGATTAATCTTTATTTAGGGTCAGATTGAATAAATAAAATCCCAGGATCATGTAAAACAGGTTAAAACGAACATTTTAAGGTCAGAATGACTAGCCTGACACCAGTAGTTTCAGAGAGAGCGGTGACGATTTTTCAACAGAATTCAAAAACAAGCAAACCACTTCGCGCCTATGCTCATTTCTTATTTGGAACACGGTGGTTAATGCATTAGCTCTGTCCATTGATATATACAGTCTATGGGTTCATTTAAGTTGATTTTGCGTGTTTTCCCTATAAGTTGCACTTTTCCTTTGTTCTATTTGATTGGGTTCCATTTGACCACTAACAGTTCAAATTACATGCTGGAAGTGTAGCCTACAGCAACTGCAGCCCATCCCAAGTCACAATAACATGAGCCCAATCAAAATATAATAGTGATTGCATTAAAGGTACCATGCTGTGCTTTAGGTGAAATGTAATTAACTGCTGAGGTGAATGTGCGCGCCTTATTAGCTGGGGCCCGGCGTGCGCGCAGTGACTAGCATACAAAAACCTTCCCACATTATTTCCGTAGAGAAATATAGTCACCATAAACGCCAACTTTAAATGAGGCGCTGATAGAAACGGCCCACGAGATCATTAAGCCGCACAAAACACTGCCACCGTTTGGTGCTAAGTTATTGTATTCACAGTGTGTAAATATGTCATGGAAAAGCATAAAACTGTGCTTTATAGGTCGGGTTGTGCTTTTTCTTTGGATTTATTTAACAATGGCATAAAAACGCACTGTATATTCTCTTGAAACCCGAATGTTAAAAATATGGTGCTTTCATATCATTAAATAAATAAAGATCCAAACACACCTTCACAGCAGCATAATGAGTAGATGTATATGTCACGCATTTCACTTCAATAATATTTTACTGTCTCAATGTGCTAATACTACACTACCGTACACGACAATACTTCTATAGTGTGTGTGAGTAAGGCTTGACAAATTTCATAGTGGAGGATATAAAGCTGATACAATAGAGTAAACTGTGGGCAACAAATGTTATTGTCTAACAAGGTAGCAGATGTAGCAGATGTTTTCACTTTTAGATACATGGCTGTCAACTAACAACAAAAAACAATAAAAGTGGACCAAAAGTGGATATGAGCTTCTATGTCTAGCCCGAAGTTTCTCTGAGCCTTGCCAGGATTGCACATAAACAAAACTGAACACTTATTGTCTACAATGGTAACACTTAGGGCTGTTACTGCCAGTGTTGGAAAGTAACTGAATAAAAGTAGCAAAAATACGTGTTGTGTATACTTAATTTGAGTAACTGTTTTCCAGTACAGTTACATTTTCATTTAGTGGTATTTAGAATACAGTTACTTTCCTTACGTCAAAGGAATACATATCAGTGCTTTCGGCTTCAAACACATACACATACATGCACAGTATTAGCAAGAAAAATAGAAAACACCACTTTTGTGGTGTGTGCATGTGTGATTTTTCCATCTTCAGTTAGTGTTAGTACAAAGCAAACAGTAAATCGAAGTTCCTATGTTGCATTTTTACACTATAATTTAAATGCAGCTCCATGTTAACGTATTCTACTATTTTACTGCAGGTATTCAGTATTCTGTAACTAAATAAATTTTCAAAGTATTCTTCCCGTAACTGGTTAAAGCAGATTCTTTTAATATTTAATATTAGTTTTTAAATCTAAATTGCAGCTAAAAATATGGTTTGTGGCAGCATATGGTAAGAAGTATTTGTTCTTGAACTGCACTTCCAGTATAATTAATTTCACTATACACCTACGCCAAACAAGAAAAACTCCATCCTAAATGCAAACAATTTATAAGTAAGGATGTTTTATAGCATTTTAAACATTAATTTTACTCATATTTATTTTTTATTAGTCTAATCATTACTACACTCATTAATGTTGACATGTTTTGGCCCTTGTTAACATTATGGTTGCTAGGTAACAATGGAATTATCTTTGCGTATGTCACATTTGCTGCCCATGTCCAACCAGGAAGTCAAATCAAATTTAAAAACCTAGAAAAAAATATATAACTTAATCATGTTAACTATGTTTTAGTGAAATTAATAGTCTAACCCAAGGGTGTCCAAACTTTTTTCATCAAGGGCCACATATACAACACAGACCAAGCAGAGAGCTGATCGAGGGCCGTAGACTGGTGCTCAGTACAGTGAATAACTGAAATACAGTCTGTATTCATGCTAAGATCCTCAAAACCACACACTAAATATTCAATATTAGCTTTATCAAGGTGGATTTTCAAAAAACTTGCATCAAAAAGTAAATTTTTAATTGATTTAAGGTAATTTGGGCCAAGTCACCTGGAAGCATGAGGGCCAAGAAAAATTTGTCCGAGGGCCACATTTGGCCCACGGGCCATAGTTTGGACATGCCTGGTCTAACCTGTCATATTCACTTTAAAGGTGCGCTATGTAACTTTTTTGGGGGGGGAGGGGGCGGTCACCTGCTTGTTTCTATGGAGATGTCATTGCTCTGCCTGGAATGTTCCACAGTATGACAAACATTTTTACCAAAATTTACAAAATTACATATAGCTCAAAAATACTTACAAATACAGGCATTCTGACTGTGAGCGGTATTGTCTCTCCACAGATCTGAGATGTAACTTAATGCCAGACAAAGCAAGAACATCTCCATGGAGAAAGCATTTGACGGACCCTTTAACAAAACGCATTGCACCTTTAATATTGCTAACATGCATAGCTAAGTTTCTGTGAGTCAAAGTAGACATTTGCACCACTTAGGCCTAGCTCGACTTCTGAGATGGATTGTAAGCTGTCAGTCATGGTGTGCAATAGATTATGTGCTAAGACCTCACTGGCTCTGCTGACGGGAGATAGGACACAGACATTCTCCTACACACATCCCAACAAACACACATTGTAGCCCTATACCAACCAACCCTGTACCAGCCGTCTCCTCTGTGCTGCCCAATGGCACCACTCCAGCCACGCCGGGTTTTCAGCTCACTGGACGTGCAGCCAAATTCCCTGCCTGTACTATAACCTTGTTTGATCCCCATTCTTACCACACACATACACATACCCACTTCCTTGTGCTCTGTGGAACATTCTGTCAAAACCATCGGAATAACTTTCATGTCCTCAAAATGCCCGTCTGCGGTGTGTGCTTATGATGGATGAGCTACATTGTGAGGCGATGAGTGGGGCCTTTTAAGATGCTGGAAGTGACACCAGGAAGGCTGCTTTTCCAACTGTGAAGAAGGGAATTTTCATTGGTTTCAGGAAAATGATTTTGTCCTTATTTGAAAGAGTTTTGTGAGGACTTTTGGCATTAAAAATGCTTAATAAATTGATTTTATTTGCTTATACGTGTTATGGGATGGGACAAGATCCTGTGACACAGAATTGCCACAGATTGCGCACACATGAGGAAAATTATCTTGTGAGATTTCTTTCTATGTTCCTTTTCTATGTTTTAGATTGGACAAAACAAAGCAGTGAAATACACCTTGATGCTGTAGTTCCAAAAAAAATACAACAAAAATATTACAGAAAATACATCAAAGATTGTGTGGCCATAATAGTGATTGCACATTTTATTTATCATAAATTATATATTCTTGTGGACCCAATCTTGAGTTTCATCTGGAAAGTGTGTCTTTTCACTTCTTGCTATGCTGTGGTAATGAAGAACCATTGTTCGTAGCTTGAAAACCATTTTCAGTTTCACTTTCTGTCAAAATCCAATAGCATGTATGATATGACCAACATAGAGTATAAAGCTTCCAACTTGGCAGCATGATAAATATGAGCCAGGAATGCTTTACAAATTTAGTAATAGTTTGATCATTTGCACAAAATATTTGTTCTCTGCTGTCACTGGACAATGATGCAAGGTAATTTGTGGGCTTCAGCTTCCTGTTTACAGGCCAATTTGAGTACCAATTTTGAGTAAAAAATGTCCAATATTTTGAGTTCAGAAGATAATAATAATGTATAATAATTCATTTTGAACTGTTAATTTCTTTAGCAACAGCTCTTTGAAACGTATGGATACATAAGTTTTTCAAAGACGAGGTTGAAAAAGAACTTGATGTGCCTCATTGTACCCAGAAGAAATCATCATTTTTATTTCAACATCTCTGGCAGAAATGTTTCTTCGAAATCTAGGTTCCTAGAAATAGAAATATTTAATTGCGTATCTCCAAAAGTATAACACAAAGTGCCTGACCAAATTTGACCTGGGGTTCCAGCATAAGGGCAGTGTAGTAAGAGTGTTCTCAAAGAAGCATATAAAATGAGTTTATACTTTCGGTAACGGGCAGCTCCCAGAACATTACCTAAGTGCTTTTGTTGTTCACAGTTAGTCTCATTTGGTGCTAATCTTTGCAGTAATTTTACTCCTAGATTGGAGGCAGGTTTGGGTCCACTTCATTTTCATTCAGCACAGGTTTGTAAGTGCTGTAACTAATTGTTGTTGATTGCTACGCACAGTTTTGTATGTAGTTTTTTAAGGAGTTGTAAGTGGAACATTTTGGTGTTCATTTGCTGAATGTTAAGTATATAGTTTGTATGTATTTTGACACAATGTATAATTCATACTCAGTTATGTGTGTGTTTGGATCAAAAAGTATACATTAAAAAGAACAGTTATGTAATGCACCTATTAAACATGTTTGATATAGTAAGATAAACTAGGCTAAAATAAGGCTACAAAACTTCTGCATAAGTGATTCTAGGTAATTAATGAACAATAGATATCTACTATCTGCCGTTACTGTCTTGACTATGCTCATATATAGTATTGTACATGATAAGTACAGATGCATGCATGACATTAATGTCATAAGGTTGTGAAAAGTATAGACGATCAGATACTAATTGCGACTACAACTGGTATGAAAACTAGATACTAATTTGAGCAATTAGGTCACATTCACAGGATAGAAAGGAACCTTTCCTGCATAGCATCAGAATGATCTTGAGTTGTATCAGAACAAGTATAAGAGCACATAGACATATATACGCCCATGGACCAGTATGGAACCTACTAGAATGAATGAGGGATTATCTAGATGTATAAAAGAAAGAACTAGTTAGCTAGGCATTTTATTGTCTAAATAAAGAGTGTATTTCATTATCTTTGTGGTATTGAAATCAATTTTGAGTATCAAATCTCATTAGTATCCAAATCGATTTTGAAATTTTAGTGTCATGACAACACTACTACATACAGAGCTAGCAGTGAGAAATTTATCCTTCTTCTGTATACAAATATAGCAATACATACATACTTCTGAGAAAGAGTCAATTTGTGTCTAAAATACAGTCATGCTGACAATGGTCCTTTACTCCATACAGGTATTCTTCCATCAAAGACAAAAAAGTCAACCATTTAATTTTAAGACCAATTTAAGCTGTGAACATTGGTCTCAAAGTCTGAACACCCATAACTTCTTACACTGCCGCTGAGGTATGATATGACAAGCAGCTATAGCTCCTCTGTAATAAAACTGTCTTGTCTGTCAAGCTCCATCTCTGTGGACACAGGGCAGGATATGAACATTGTCATCTGCAGAGTCATTGTCTTCAGTCTTTTTGTACCAGGTTTCAATACATTGTTTTTCAGACTGTTCCCCACAAAAAACACACTCTTTAAAATTGTATATTATTAGAAGTTGTTTAGCTTTCTACCATGTTATGACATGGTTCCCTCATCAAAAACATGCCTGAAGCGCTTTTAGATGTCATCCATGCATGTTTCAGCAATTTAGCAATCTCTCTTCTTCTCGAACCCTCATTATGGTTATCTGTAAGATTCTCTCTTCTTCACTTCCAAGCCTTTGTCATCCATGCTCCCACAAACCAATTCTCCATAAATATACAAAAGCATGATACAACACTGTACATAACAACTTCACAAACCTGATGGGACGTGCAGTAGTTTTATTAGGCATGCGCTCCAATTGTGTTGTGATAGCACTCTGAAGGGGGAGAGCAGAGAGCAACGAGATTTATTGTAGATTATATTATATATTTGTTCCCATGGAGGTATTTTTGCGTAATGCCATACTGGGGAACAGTCTTGGAAAAGAATCTGGAAACTAGGAGGTTCCACATCAAAAACTATAACAAATGAGAGGTATACTACTATACAAAGTATACTAAAACATGTATTTTAAATTTTAAATGTTATATCCATAATTAAAATTTTAAAATAAATCACCAACATTGCAGGATCAAATATTTTCTGCTCTCGATTTGAAAGCAATATCAGCCTACAGCCGACTGTATAGCATGGGTTCTCAGTTTTATATCTGAGAAGTTGGTTCAAATCTTTTTACAAACTGTACATTTGCCGGTGGCCATATGCTCACATTTCTGGATCCAGCAGTGAGTCATTGTGATGGACAATGCATAAGCCCCAGTCATCAGTCACACCTCCCTAAATTTGGTGATTCCTCCTGGGCACTTTGTCACTGTCTCCTACTTTCTTTGTTTTTGTTTGCCTCCCTTCTGTTCAATATTATTAAGAGAAGCGATATGCAAAACTGTCCTCTTCCCACCTACATCCACATGAGCCTCTGCAAATGTCACTTCACAATCTCCACAATGTTGTTTTGTCCATACATTTCTTTTTGTATTGATATTCAAAGTTTCTTTTCTCTTTTACCTGAGGGTATGTATACGTATATACTACCATACAAACTATGGCCCGGAGGTCCATATGTGGTCCAATTTTTCATGGCGGTGAATTGGCCCATATTTTCTTAAGTAGTACTTAGGCAAGTTTTTGAAAATCTTGATAAAGCAAATATCAAATATTTAATGTGTCCTTTTGAGAATCTAAATGTGGATGAATACTAGTCTATGGCCCTCAATCAGCCCTCTGCATTGTCAGTGTTTAGATATGCAGCCCTTGATGAGAAAAGTTTGGACACCCCCTGCCTTAGGGTATTCATTAAGTAGCTACTCAGCCTCATTCTGAGAAGGGGTCTTATGCAAAATCAATTTTTTTTAGGAACTTGTCTGTACTGTGTTATAACGTTGTTCCCTCATCAGAAACATGCCTGAAGAGCTTTTAGATGTTATCCATGCATGCATCTCTCTTGGGCACTATTCTGAGTCTTCTTAAGGTTAGCAGTGTGATTCTGTCCAGTCATAAATATTTAAGGGCAGGTTACAAAACAATATAGGACAAGTTCACAAACTAGATGCAATGTGCAGTGGTTTCATTACATACCTTGTAATGTGATAGTGTTTGGGATGAAATGAAACTGAAACTGTTAATACATTGTTTTTGACAAATATAGCATTTTGAAAATAAACAATAATAGGGTAATCTAAATATATAATATGTTATCAGTTAATACCCTAGAAGTAAAATACCACCTCTATAAGGCTATCAAAAATTTAGTTATTGTAAAGTTTTACTCTTAATTTACTAGTATGTTTTGCTATATTGCCAAAACACACACATTTTTGTTCCCCTACAATGGCAGTAATATTTTACTGATTCCGATCCATTTGAAATCCATATTTTTGTTCTTCCCGACAAGTCTTTAAAAGTTATTCTGCTTTTCTGGGAATCTACCAATATATTTGTACTTCCACCACAGACTGTCCTCACTTGCACTGTGTGATTAAGGTCATTATGTAGCCTCTTCACACAAACCACTGTCAGCCAAATCCCAGAGCGCAAAAAGCAGAGTGTAACATGTAATCGTAGCAGAAAGTGAGAAAATTTGGGGTCTTCAAGGTGCAATGAAAAGGTCCCTGTGGTGTACGATGATGACAGAAGTTGAAGCATTTTTTGATTGTCAATCTCCAAGCGACACATAAAAGAAGTGAAGAAATTGCTAGCATACAGCATAGTTTTTACATTACATTTCCCACATGACATTTTAACTGCTTTTGAAAATAGCTGTTAAATTGTGGCGTGAACTTGACCCATCTCCTCTATACTTTATGAATTGACAAATTGAAAGAACGTTTCGCCTCCATTAACATAAAATACGTCTGCTCTACTCGCATTCATTCCATATAGTACTGCATTTTGTAAACACTAAAGGGCTAACAATGTAAACGGTGAAAATAAAAACCATAAAAGATAGAACATCTGACATACACACAACCACATATATTTTTCTCTATGCATGAATTTATGTATCTGCAAATGTGTAACTGTACTTAAAGGGCCGAGATTGCCAATATTTACTGAACTAAAGGTAAAAGGAGCTGTTAACTTGAAAACTACCACTATATGACACAGTCTAATAATAAAGGATTACTCAAACATATGTGAATGAAACAAAACACAACACCAGGTATGTTTTTTAAGTTGTTAACAACATTATAACATGGCTTAAAGCTCACAGGAGTCAATGTTGTGTAATATTGGACCTTTAACACCAAAACGCCACACAATACCATTTGAAATCATGAAGCAAAGGCCGGGGGAACTACACTAATTGTTATTGCCGTGTGTAGCCGTCAGATGCTCTTCTACCAACTGGTCCACGGTGTATTAAATGTCATCCTAGCATTTGATCATCTGCCTTCACCAAATGGAAACCAACTTTAAAACTACTTATGGCTCTGAACAGGCTGTTGTGTTATTTGTGTTAAACTCATGGATAACAGATTGTAATTCACTTTGCCCTTTTATATGAACAAACTGTTTACATGTGTAGACTAGTTAGTTGTAAGGCTGCATGATAAGAGAAATAAATCCACTATTCAATGTTTAGTATTGTGAAAATATTATAGCAATATTTTAATATACTTTAATATAACACATTAAGTCTGTTGAAAACAAAACAGTATGTACATGCCTACTAGCCTATGTTGAAATCATAGACTGTATATATAAATGGACATGGCTAACCTGATAACCGCCGCATTTCAAATAGGAAGTGAGCATGGGCATGGGTTCCTAACATGGAACTAGGCTCCAAATTCACCCCATAACCCCGAGCCTCGATGAGTTTCATTTGACTGGAGCTGAACGCTCCCTTTGTACACTTCTTTATACAGTCTGCGGTTGCAATAAAAAAATACCAGAGACTAATCAAAATTAAAACAAGGTGGAGAAGGAGAATCTTAGTTTTAGTATGATTTATATTTTTTGCTATGTGGATCACTGCATCAGCTAATATTGTTGGATATTGTTAGAAGTTAGATTGTAATTCCAGGGTTGTCAGCCTTTTGAACACTTTTGAAATTGCTAGACTTAAAATTAGAGACACTGAAACACAATGGCCATGAAATGTTCTTAACCACACACACGACCCACTCTATATCCCCTTGAACACCGTGTAACATTACTTCAATCTACTTTACAGAGGAGTGTTTCAGAAGACTAATAGCACTGCCATCCACCGCTCTGATGTGACCTGGGTTGAGCTGGGGTCAGTGTGAGCGGACCTGACGAATGTAGCTCTGACTGCGCCGAGGTCAGGTTCAAATTCAAAAAAACGCTAACCGGGGCCCTGTGCACGAACGCAATCCAAAGTCCATCCACATTACTTGTGATCACTGACTGCCTCCAGGGGATCTCTCTGCTCCCTCTCCATGCATCGCTTCCCTCTTTGTTTACCGCGTAGAGGTTGATTTATGTCGGCCGGAGCTTGCCAATGCTTGCTGGGCGGCGTGGGCGCGATGCAGCAGCTGAACAGAGGGAGAGCAGAAGGAAAGAGAGAGGGCAAACCACAGCGATGGATCAAGATGGGTGGGAGCAGAGGGAAGCACAGTAATGGTTTGGGAATAGACAGTGAGGAGGAGTCGGAGCAGCCGCAGGTGTCGCACTAGCGCCGTATCTTTCGAAAACACTTCTCAGAACACAAGGTCTCGCACCACCTCTGGCTCGGTCAGACTTGAGTATTTCGTATGCAGCCTTCTCATTTTGCGAGGTCCGTATGTCAGATTGAATCGCTGACAGTTCTCGACAGCAATATGCAGTCTGTGAGAGTGAGAACATAAAGTTGGCTGTTGAATGCATCTGGCTTAACAATATGGCCAAATGTCTATTACTATTTGGTGATTCAGCCACAACAATAAACAACGCAGTAATTTGTCTACTGCTTCAGGTCACACTGCCAGTTTTTCCCCATGCACATCACCTGTTGCCGTTGCACCATTGGGAACCTTGAATTTTTAATATTCTCAAAACAGTTTCATTAGTTAGTCATTAGTTTCCTAGTTTCCATATTTTACTTCACATCAATATTATGGATATGGGATTTTTTCTTAGGGTTAGGGGGTGTTTTTTGCTGATGTTTCCGACAAGTTAGGAATATAACAAAAGTTCTATGAGTCTCGGCAGACTCCCAGAGAGCAGTGCTGAAAATTTGAACGAAGGATTCAGTCAGTGCTTTCAGCTCTGCCCTCCTGCAATCAGTAGGGATGAGATAGAACTCAAAAATAATGGCTGTACTATCATTCTATGGCTGAATAAGCAGAGCACACTGAACTACAATACCATGGTCAAGGCTGAATACAGCATATAATCAAGGCCTTAAAATATAGTATCTGTGCCACTTTGGTAGAATGGGTTTATAAATATTGACCCAGAATGTTTTTCGTAACTAAAAGTACGACCATTCGATCTTAGTACTTTGAAGCTATGGCTAGTGTTTAAATCAATTCAAATCACGTGTCTCTCTCTAGTGTATTTGTTAGTGAAAGTGTATTTGGAAACGTTAAAGTACTATCGACCTATTTACTCCAATAGCGAAGTTGCCTTGAAATCTTTTAAAATTTATACTATTTGTCACGGACTTGTATTGACTGCCCTTATGTTACCCTGTTGTGTAATTGTGTGTACTCTGTGCTGTACAGTGCAGGTGGAACTGGGGACCCCCAGCTCTTCACCTGCGCACCCACACCATTTCTTTAATCGAGCCTTTCTTTAATTAAACCCACACCCTTCAGCGCACATTCATACTGTCACACACACACCTATATTATTTAGTTTCTGTTTTTGTGTATTTTGGTCATAGCATAGAGCCAAGACAACTTGGTAACAGAATTGGGATTGTTTTGAGGACTTTTAAATTTAGAATATTTGATTGATTGATTGATTGCATTTATATAGCGCCTTTCAAGATACCCAAAGTGCTTTGCAGTTCATTATTCAGTCACTCCACACTCAGTGGTGGTAAACTTCTATTGTAGCCACAGCTGCCCTGGGGCAGACCAACGGAAGCGAGGCTGCCAATCTGCACCATCGGCCCCTCCGACCACCGCCATCACTCACACACACACCACTTTCATACTAGGCAATGTGTATTGCAAGATGTTTTGTTTTGAATAGTTAATCATTATGGTGATGCTCTTCATTTTTCATCATTCTGAATCCCATGGTAGCATTCTCATTTTATAAAACATTTACTCAAGAGCTAGAGCATGAAGGCTTGTTTCACTAGACATTACGAGTTACTGTTGCATCGATTAAATTCTAATCTGCCTACACAACTTAGTGGACATTGGTGATTTATTGTTGAAAATTGCCTTTTGTCTTTTTTATTGTCCTGGCCACAAAAAGTTATTAGGTGCTCTGACAGGGATTCGATTTCAAAAGAAGCAAGATGAGTTTTGAAAAACAGCCAAGGGCATTGCAATATATTGGCACCACATGGGCAGTAGTAAAAGAAACGACTGACCTTCTATGTATTATTATTACACCTTAAAAAAATGTGAAGAGTTCGTTGTGCTCAAATGACAATATTACAGTTTAGTAGATCAAACTAATTCAGAATTTTGTTTGTTTTGCAGCCGGCCAGTTGAGCCAATCTGCGTACTTCTCCCTCCAGCTTCCCTACACTGTGCTGGGCCTCGGACGCAGTGCCAACTTTCTGGACCATCTATTCGTGGGCATCCCGAGGCAACCAGGAGAGACGGTGAGGAGAACCGAGAGCTGCTTATCATTACCTTTACCCTCAAAGCATCCATGTAACTTTAGAGAGACTCCAGGCAGCGCAATCTGACCAAACATATAAAAGAACTGCAGGCAGGAGTGAGGGAGGGGTGATGACTGAAGAGGAGGAGAAAAGAGGGCAGACATTTGGAGTGTTTAGGCTTAGGCTTAGAGTGAATGGTTACTTGTAATTTATAGCTTTGATTGTCGAAGTATGTAATTCTTGACTATAGACCACAGTTTACTTTGACTTTGCATAATGCTGTAGTGTAGTGTTTATAGTTTACCCAAGGGCTTGACTTTATGAACATACTTTACTTCCAACTATATCTTTTCTACTGTAGTGTTTCTGTTGCCTTCCAAATTGATACTTTGCAGTGATGTCACACTGGGGGTGTTCTACATGTATGTGTATTGGCAGAATGTTCATTTGTTAACATGGAGACAAAATGCAAACATTAGGAAACACTGTCAAATAAGTTTTAAGATCATCTGAAAACTCAAAGTAAAAAATACAAAATGGATTTAAAGAGCATATTTTAAGGAGTTTGTGAACAATCCCAGCATTCATGGTTCTGTGTAGGTGTTTGATTTTCAGTCGAAAAGGTGAAGTAATATTTATTTTTTGAGGGACTTGTTAACAGCACAAATCAGCTCACCTGCTGTAGTTCCTGTTAAATCAGGTCTTTCTGGTGTTCAGATTAAAGTCTAACTTGAGTACCGGAGAGTCTTGAGTATCAATAGATGCCATGTTGCAATATAATGGCACATTTGAAACCTTGACAAAAGCATTTATCTGGCCTCAGGAATCGGCACACAGAGTACACCAATGTGTGACTGTAACAATAAATATTTAGTATAAGAAACTTCATGATCAATAATTATGACACCACCCAACACAATGGTCTTTATAATAATATAGTTAGTTTAATCGTGTAGTTGTAATGTTGCTAGTAGTAAATACATCTTTCCATCTTTCATCACTTCAGTAAAACACATGAGCAAAATAACTACTAAAGTTCCTATATTACACAAAATTGGCTCTTGTGAGCTTTAAGACATGTAATAATCCTGTTACCTACCTCCTCAAAAACATACCTGATGTTGTGTTTTGTTTCATTCACACATATTTGAGTAAACCTTTATTATTAGTCTGTCTACATCCCCAAAGATCAATATGCTCTGTCTACTTTATGATATCATTAAGTGGCAGTTTTCAAGCTATTAGCTACCTTTTACCTTCAGTTAAAGGTTTTCCAAATGTGAGAGTGCTTTCCATTTGAGATGCAGCTGTGTGTTAAACATGTTTGAATGAAACAAAACGTAACCTCATGTATGTTTTTGACAGGGAAGTTATCTATTAATGCAAGAAACGTCTGTCTGCGTCTCCTCGACCATCTAGACCTAGACGATCACCAACATTTTGACCCTTATATACTCATTTGCCATAGTCCACTGCAAACTCCAGCCTTGATATTTCCACTCACATTACCGCTGCAATACTACGAGTCATTTCTTTATTAATACCATAATAAATAATGTATCGCATATATAGCTCTAATCTATTACTCAGCCTGGTTCCCACTCTCCAGCTGTACATCCCCTTTATTTTTCCTGTGCTCATCATCTTCATGCCTGCGTTGTGCTGTACACTTGTCACACTCAATATTAGCCAAGGCAGTGCTTTTTTCCCCTGTCCCATGTGGCGCTGGGGTCCTTGTCAAACAGCTGATTAGACTTGCAGATGCCTGTGTCCACGACTCAGAAGCTATAGTGCACTGAGTACACTCCTAGTTGCTTTGTTGTCACTTGCTTTTCACATGCAAAGAAATGTAATTTTTCTTCTATACTTTTCATCTACCTGTTATAAAGTGAATCCATGAGTGCTCTGAGATGTGACCATTATGCTGATCAGATTCTGGTGCAGAAACCTAAGGTTGTGTTTTTTCAATGTATTGTATCTGTAATGAGGTGGATGAGGAGAGAGATTTGGACTACTACAAAGCTGCGTGGAGCTTGCTGATGATCACCTCTCTTCATCACTCTTCTTATTCTTGTTTTGGTTCAGTTTAACGTAAGTCATTATCCAACTGTCTCTGCTGTGGTGGCCTTTACAATTTCCACCTGCATTATAAAGAAGTCGCCTGCTGTGCCACACACATAGAGATGTTTTGTGAAAATGTGCTTGGATATCTTCCATCTTCTGTCCAGTCTTCACCCTCCTCGTGGCTCATCTGTGCAGGCGTCTCCTCCTCCTCACTTATCCGGCTCCCAGGGGACCCTCTTTGCAGCTAAGAGTGGTTTACTTCACTAATCAGTCCCCTCCTTGTCACTCTCACTCTCTCAGCTTCATCCTCTATCTCTGGATGTGTCTCTGTGGTGCACTCATAGTGTGCCAGTTTTTCCCCCTCTTTGAACCCGGCATCTTCTTTCTTTCCTCTGAAGACTTGGGAGCACTTTTCTCTTCCAAACAGCCAGATCGGATCTGCTCCCAGGCACCAGTCGTCTTCAGCTCTGTTCCCCCGCCAGTCGTGGCATCAGCAGCGGTGCTTTCCAAGAGCTAAGCGACAATGGCTGCCGGCGAGAATGTTCTTGTTATGTAAAAAGAAGCACGGTTGTTGCATTTTACAAAATAGCTGCGAGATGGGGTTCCACTCTTAACTATGAAGAACATGGCCAATATTGTACAACTGTGTCACTTACAGGATCCAAATGTGAAACTGGGAATATTTCATTCTGACTTCATTAAGTAGATTATCTTGCTTCAAAACTCCCTTTTGTGCTGGTCTTATCAACTCTTGCAGTATTTTTATTTTCAAATTCTAGTCTAATTAAGCATATTATGTTAGACAAAATAATAGCACACTGTCAGTCTTTTTAATTTGAAAGCCCTGACTTTGGCCTTTAAAGCTACCACTTGCCAGTTTATTGGATTTTTTTCAGTAGATGGCAGATATGAACTGCTCCTCTACTTCCTCACCTGGATCATTTGTGCTCTTCTTCTTATGGTTTTCTTCTGCTTCTTCTGACAGGCTAAAGCTGGGACACTGTCAAACTAGAGTAACATAGATAGCATCTAGTATGTCTGAATACAACAGTGGTGGGCCAATCTAATTACAAATGATAGCTTTAAATTTAAGGAGTGTGTTGGGGGGAAAAAAATATTACTAAAAAATTTGGCTATGATTACACTAGCTCATAGGAACAAGCAAGATGCTTGGGCAAGCTCAGACTAGTACAATAAGAGTATAATAAGCAGAATAAAATGATTCTGCTTGCAAGCAAGCAGAGATTTATGCAATGCATGATGGTGTGGCACGTGTGTGGTGTGTGTACTTTGTCAGTTCACATTCAAGTTTGTGCTTCCAGTGAGCAGCAGAGCTTTGAGCGGAGAAGACAGGTCCATTTATGAGATGAGAAAAGTCTATGTATATTTTATCAAGACAGAGGCTGAGATTACAAAACATTTTCCAGATGGCTAGGCTTTCCATGCAGACACACAAATACTTAATCACATGATGACAGCATCATGTATGTTCACACAACCAAACCCTACTATTGTGCTATTTTCTCTATTTATTTTAGCCAGAAGGTCAATGGTGACTTAAATACAGTCTTAAAATAGAAAATGGTTAAAAAACACTATGGGACTGATTATGCTACCCTTCTACACAAACATGTTAGTCTGTGCCAAATATAATATAATTAGGGCTTGGCAAAAAAAAATTAAAAATATCGCATTAATTGCATGAGTTCGAGCGATTAATCACGATCACTCGCATGTTATACGCAAAACCAATGAATGAATTAAAAAGTAGAGTATAGCGCACTTTTATTGGAAATGTAAATGAAAGAGCCATACATTTGTTGTGCAAATAGCATTTCTTTCACAGGGGAACCCTGGACTTTTGTACGACTAATATACTTTTTGAATATTTTTTATGCAGTGAGTAATAAACACTACACTAGTAATAATTTCTAGATCATTGTTATAAACTTGGACTAATATTTCTTGGGGAACAAAGGGTTAATATAATGGAATGGAAATGAACCAATCACATTTTTTCTTCCACTGGTATCTGGGTAGATCAGTGACTCCCCCTGTAGCACTGAACTAAAGAAATAAGCTCAGCTCAGAGCGCACGGCTGGTCCGCCCGGAGCCAGAGCCCGCGGCCGGAGCCGGAGCCCGCAGAGGCTTGGACATGTTGCATCTCACGTGGTCAGAAAAAAGTGGAAAAAGTGTAAAGAAAAGATGTCAAACTTAAAGAAATGCTCACGTTGGACTTTTTCAAAATAAAAGCCAGTGAGAAACAGATATTTACAATAAAATAAATAAATAATAAAAACTGCGTTAGCAGCGTTAAAATAATTGTCGATGATAATGACTTAATTAGTTAATACAAAATTAACGCGTTAACATGCTAGGCTCTAAATATAATGCTTTTGATTGTAGTGATTTTGACAGTGATATGTCTTGTTTTGTTTTACAGGAAATAAGGAAACAGGAGTGGACCGCCATTATTCCCAACTCTCAACTTATTGTCATCCCTTTTCCACACAATAAACCCCGCAGGTATTCTTTCAAACAGCCTTCTTATGTGGAAAACAAACTTATGTGTGCCCTTCAGATCTTTGTTCAAGTGAAGCCTATAATATGGCCTATATTGAATTTTCACATTAATGCAGCTGCTAATGGTATATCAAATATAAACCGCCTCATCTGATTCCAGTTAATGCACACATTTTCCAGCAATGAAGTTGTATGCTTAGTGTGTAGTAATAGGCCTACAGAGATAGCAGCTGAGCATCTTTGAAAGACATCAGGTGGAGAAGAAAGCTTCTGCTGGGAAAAAAAACACCTTTATTTTATGAACTAGCAATCTTTTAAGTTACAAACAAAAACATAACATTGGCCCTGTCCCATTGGCACACTGCATTAATTAAGCGCATGCGCATTTTTCTAAAAGTATGTGAAGTGTGTGGTTGCACAAGAAAAAAATAAAAGTGGCAATTGGGACAGTTTGTCTTGTTGTGAAAGCGATAAGATTAAAAAAAAAAAAAAAAAAAAAAAAAAAACAGCTGTTTGACATGTTGGTAAGTGAATCAAAATTTCATCATTACCAGTTCTGATCAGTGGCCACAAAATGTAAGCATAGTTTAATTTTGTTCACTGTTGTGGTTTTCAGTTTAACTATGAAGTGATTCTTTCCACTTCCACACACCAATTTTTGTGTAGAGTCAAATTTGAAAACAGAATTGTTAAAATCTAATAAACTATATTAGGCCGGTATCCAAAGTGGACACACAGCAGTTATGACAACGTGTGACATAGCGTATGCACACGGAAAATAGTAAAGTACTGCTGCTGTAAATTTATCCATAGTCTGTAATTATTTATTCAGCATCGAGGCAAACTAAATAATGAATTGTGTTGAATCATAAAATTTTACGTGGTATTATGTGGGTTATAGGCAACAGAAAAAGCTAAATATTGTTCACTTTTATAGGCCTACTACACCATAGTTTTTAAATTATAATGAATGTCAACAGTCATCACCCACCCACTGGTCCTAGAAGTGAAATTCTCATTATTTTTTCTCATAGACTTTCCTGAAAGTCTAGGGGAGAATGCATTCCTTGTTCGTACTTGTCCCTGTATTTTTGGTACAATTTTCAGTGTTGATAACATGAATTTTAGAACTAACCACTACTTCCTGTATTTTAGTACTTTTCTTCTCAACTTTTGTCCCCACAAAGTGCCACTTAAATTATGCAAAACTCTGATAAATATTTACCACAGCTGCTATCCCACCAAAACATATACTAATAATGAGCAGAAAAACATGAAAACATCATTTCAAATCTCAAACTTTTTTCACTCCTTTTCAGTTGGAGCGCCAAGCTGTACCTGACTCCTAGCAACAGTGTGCTTCTGACGGCCATCGCTTTGATCGGAGTGTGCGTGTTCATCCTGGGCATCATCGGTATCCTCCACTGGCAGGAGAAGGTCAGGACACACTCGGGCGTGCACATAATGGGCTGTTTAATGCTGCCCTCTTCCCGGCGATTTACGGCTGTAGTGTTTATATGAGGGAGGGAGAGAGATGGAGAGCAGGCTGGACACAAGGCACAGCAAGAGGACGGGAGTTCCAGCCCCTGTGTAGTCAAGTGTTCCGGCCCACTGTGGCGAGAGACGATTGGACCTTTTGTCTTACTTTAGCTTCACTGTGGACAGTTTTGTGCACATTTCCTGTTAAAGTGCATAGAAGAGGTCCATTTCAGTAACTTTTAATTGACAAGACTGACACAGGGCAAAAACACAGAAATATAATTAGTCACTCCTATTTTCACAATACACCAAGATGATAATCAGTTATAAAGAAATTAAAATTGCTAGTTTAGCTCATCTATTGCCAAGTTGAGCCTAGTAATTTATTAGAATTTTGTAAATATAACAAAACTACACAAGCACAGGGCAAAGCAAGAAAAGAACTGCATAAAACTGAAATGCTGATTTCTCATGTTTAGCCAAACTCTGGTCACAGGTAATAAATACATATTATGTCCTAATTTAATAGCACACTGTTTGAAAATCCATATGATACTGAACTAATGGCACAAAACATGCATCAACAAGACGAAGACAAAAATTCCAAATTCTTTTCAATGTCATGTAGATTCAAATGGTAAAAGTTGTAGATTAACTGTGTTATTATCACATTATTACTTTTTTCTATTTCAGTTCACAGACAAGTTGATTTAATGTGATTTAAGTATATTATAGAAACCAAATAAAAGATTCAGACAATTAAACATTAAAATTAGATTAGTATGACATTAATATAAAGTATAGGGTCGACGATCAATTGACTAACTGTCATATTTTGATTATCACAAACGTTATCTGGAATATAAAGACTCTAAAACAAATGCTAAAGACCTTTTTATTAAATCAAATTGTCAAAAAAAATTACAATTTCAGATATTTATCAATACACTTTACTCATCAATATTCTCTTGTTAATCAACACCTTTAAACTTGAATTTGGTCAGAAATGTCTTTTGAAAATCTAAATTTACAATAAAATTATAAGTTTAGTCAACAAATCAAAAAAATAATCGCTGACTCATCAACCACTGAAACATTCGGTAGTTGCAGCACTAAAGAAGGCAATGGGCCTATTGTGTAACAGCATGTCCAAAAACAAATGTAATGCTTCCATTCATCATTATGACCAAATGCAAAATCACTAACCTATCTCTAAAATATTTCAGTGAGAACATTTTATTAGGTTATTTGTTTTCTAGACCTAGTATTGTCTATGGGCTTTGCTGTCTGTTGCTGGCACCCTCATCCAGCCATCTGTGATTCAAGGGTGTGTGCTTAATCGGAGCTTGTGACAGAGGAGCGGGATGGCGTGTGCGCATGGTTTCACAAAACACCTCTAATTGCGCTCTTTTTTAGGAGGAAACATGGCTGTGCTTCTGAACTGACAGTGTGTTTGAAAATACATGCAAAACTAACAAGCGTGTCTATCTCTGGAGGAACAGGTGACTGGATGTGGGAGATAAAAATAGAAGTATAGGAAATTAATTCCTGTACTATATAGTGGCTATTTGGAAATCATCGAATTTATTGAGTGAAATTACCCTGAGCAATAGCTGGGTTTCAGAAGACATCACAGCGTTCTATTTGCTTTTAATAGAGATGAGGTCAGGTAAGAGTTCTTGGATCCCGAGGTCACTTCCAGGAAGTTGTGTAGTTTGCATGTTCTCCTTGTCTGTAGTTTTCCAAGTACTCCGGATACCCCCATCAATCTAAAACTTGCAGAATAGCTCAAGGTTGAATGTCTGTTTCTTTTAAAGAGACATATTTTGTTAAATTGACTTTTATGATTTTACCAATGTTATAACAGTGTTCCCTTTTTATTAGCTCTCTCAGAGTGCTATTTGGATTGATTCATGCTGTTTGAGTAATCCTGTTTTGTTTTGCATTTGATGCTTGAGTGCTCAGAAAATCTTCCGCCCACATCTCTGAACTTAGTTGTGATTATTTGAAAAATAAGATTTGAGTCATACACATGGGGGTTCAAATTGTGCGGTACCCATTCTTCAAGAATAAAGACATGTAAATAAAATCAAGTGCTTGTAAAATATAAAATGCCACTGTGAATGATCTTATCACATAAAAGGCCAAACTTCTCTGCTCTGCAGTTTTGAACATTATTTTAATAAGCCATTTAAAATCAATATTGTGGTTTACAATAAATAAAGTGTAAACTAGTGATTTACTTACGCTATAGTTTAAAGGAATTGTATGTAGCCTGCACACTTACAGTTTTAAAAAGGATCACAACTGAATTTGGATTGCCAGTGCTTTCACCAGCAAATAGAGGGAACATATAAGTTTTGTTTCTCATTCTCAATGCATGGATACTGCAGAAAGTGCAGCAGCAGCAGAGGCTGCACTGGCACTGATAAATGATTGTCTGTAGATGCTGGGGTTTAGTTGGTGAGGATCTTATTAGAGAGAGGCTTTTTACCCCTCTGGATTTCAGCACTGAAACAGGCTTTCCAAATGAAACACTCCTGTGAGGCTCATTGTGATTGGATCATCTTCTATTAATTATAATATAATAAATAACATGGCCATTTTGTCCTATGTTTTTGTAATTACAATATTTATCTGTAAAAGCTAGATTTGATTTGAACATGTCCTCCTCATATCTGGGGACGCACCTCTTTATAAAATGTAAAATAAAAATCTTAGAATTCTTTTAATACTAAGGCCCACAAAAGCACAATACGTCTTGGACAAATGTGATTGAATGTTGAGCAGCAGAGCTTGTGCCTTGATACAATAATAATGATTCCTATGTGTCCAGACGGGGTAATGCGCTGTAACCTTCTCCCGTGTCTGTGATTTCCAGTGGCATATTTACCGCTGCCTGACACTCTCCTTATGGATGATCCTCCTGTTACGGCGGGGCAGGTGCGCGGGTCAGGGCGAGCACACTGATTGACATTTGGCATTTCTCTGTGTTTGCTCTGTGGCTGCCTCTGGTATTTGCTGCTGTAATAATAAAAAGTCAAGTGGAAGGCTGAGGCGTGGGGCAAGGACGTTCTCTGCCTGCCCAACAAGGCTAACAGGGCTTTAATGTCAACCACCCTCCAATGACGTGAGATAATGATAACGAATAATACGCTCTCATGTCCCTATTATGGTGTAAAATGGAAATGAGACAGACATGTGATTGACAGCAAAATAGTAATAGTTTGGATTTCATTTTCTGAAATGATACTCTTCAGAGAGAGATCTGCCCCAAAGGAAGTTCCCACCTGGATTCAGCCTAAGTCACTCACCATCATTAAAGCTTTAAGATGGACACAAATCAATGCTCCACTGGTTGATCATTATTTAGGCCTAAGGATGACAATTCGGCGCTATCCCCTGGACACTCAATTAGGCCAAGTTTTACCAGAAGCACAGTCATGTCCATCAGTTATCCAGGGAAACTAAAAACATTACAATCTGCCTCTAAAAATATGTTGCACAAGTAAAAAAAAAAAAAAAGAAAATTGTGTCAATCAGTCAATCAACATGCATTGAAGATAGTACATAGAGTTTTATGGTTTCTATTTCAACCAAAAGCAGTGGTGTTAGGTAATGAAGTACAAAAGTAAAAGTACAATACATGAGTACAAATTGTAGGTATCTGTACTACGCTTATGTACATTTTACAGATACTTTTTTATTTTTACTTCACTACATTTGATAGCAGATATCTGTACTTTGTACTTCACTACATTTTAAATCTGGACTGAAAAGTAAAAAGTACTTGAGACTTCTTGAAATTTGTTTATTAAAACTGGCTTTTATTCTTTAGTACATTTAGTTTGAGGTAATGTCCCAACTTTGAGCGACACAATACACAAAAACACAAAAACAGATAGAAAAAGTCAATTGAATCACTTAAAATCTGGAAATTCTTTTTCAAAATCACTGCAAAATACTTTATTTTTTACTCTTTAAGTATGTTTTTAAACAGATACTTTTACTTTTTGCCCTTGTATCTGAACTTTACTTAAGTAACAAAATTGAGTACTTCATTCACCACTGACCAAAAGACTAAAAGAGCTGTAGCGCTTAAGTAGTTAGTCAATTAATTGATCGTTGAAGTCTTAGTCCAAAAAACAAATTCTCTATTAGTCTAGTAATTATTTTATTAGGATTAGAGGGATATTATTATGAGGATTCATTTGGACAACACTGAGTGCGTTTTTAGTGTGACTTGACAGATTAATCTGCTTTTTCACTGACGATGCCGTGTACTAGTACTGCTCTGTATACATAGTAGTTTTTACATGAGACTAATCAATCCACAGGGAATGTCTTTAGTAATATATTTATAATGGATTTCAAAATAAGAATTAACTGTGAATTGTGGTGTATATGAACTATTGTCATATACTGAAATTCACCTGATTTAATGGTTCTATATTAGACTAAATTGACTCCTGAGAGCTTTAAGCCATGTTATGTTTTGTTTTATTAACATAGGCGTTCTTCAAAACTGACAATGCTCTGTGTAGTGGGAGTTTTCAAGTTAACGGCTCCTTTTACCTTTAGTTCAGTAAAGATTGGCAATTCCAGGGTTGAAATCATCCAAATGATTCTAGTGAAGGTGTATTGAGTTTAAAAATACAGTGGAGCACTCCTTGTATTACCACATGACCTCATAAGGTGGCACAGAGTGTTTTCAGTTTGAGAGAAGATCTCATCGTTAAATACGTGTGAATGAAACAAAACTCCAGGTATGTTTTTGATGAGGAAACATAAATCAGAAAATAGCCTAATATGAAGAGATCTTTCAGTGTGCTTTATACTTACTATATAAGCCGGTACACTAGTATAGATTTGGTCTATTTTGACTATTCACCCATTCAATGAATTGAATTTGTTGTGTAATGTATTGACACACACATTTGTTGGTTTACATGCGTAGCTATAGCTCTGAGGACCCAAAATGACAATATATGTATCCTGCTGAGTTCAAATTCACGTTTATCCTGGATGTCTTTGCGCCGTCTTTGAACACCTTGTATTGCTTGAAACAGTAACAATGCAACACGAGTTGGTACAACACAGAAACCCCATATCAACATGTTTGAAATCTACGGGGGGCCGAGTCTGGGGTGCCACTTCTCCTGCGAAAGCTCATACCATAACTGCGAGTTTTCACACAGCATCCGCCGCCTGTTTTTAGAAATATTAGCTCAGAAATCCCAAAAGAATGCACCAATCCACCAAGTCTGCATTCAAAACAGAAATTACAAAATGGTGTCTAAGACTATTAAACTACAACTGTGATGAGCATTATTTACTGCTAAAATCCTGTTACATCAAGTAGAGTTGGGCAATATAGCTTCTACTACAAAATAGTTTGTTTGTAAGATATGCAAAATTTGAATATTTCAATTACTGTATAAAAGTTGCAAAAACATGAGATTATTAAATTAAAAGAAATTTACCATGTAATCATGCATAATGCGATGATGTGTGTTTACTTTCCATTTCTACCGTTGTCACAATATCAAAAAATACAAATGGAAAGACTTAATAAAAATTTTCATACCACAATATTAATAAAAAGTAATTAAAAACTAATTTTCAAAAATAAATAATAGTATTTTAAAATTACTAGGTGATCTTATACTAGCACTGATTTAGACCAAGACCATATAAATCATTACAATAATAATGCGTTGGATTTATATTGCACCATTCAGGACACCCAGAGAGCTGTACAGTGCATTATTCATTCACTCCACACTACTAATTTTATAGCCAGAGCTGCCCTGGGGTAAACTGACAGAAGCAAGGCTGTGAGTCTGCACCATCAAACCACTACCATCACTCACACACTCCACTTTCATACTAGGCAGTGTTTATTTTATTTATTTATTTATTTGATTGGGACAGAGCATGTAAATGGGCAAACATGACACACAATATGAATGTAAACACACCGGATTGTAGCCTAAAGATCATTCCCATCTGTTGTCCCAAAGGGCCGGGGTCACAGGGGCTAAACTATAAACTATTGCACACTCCATTCTACGGATGGGCATTCGATGAAATTTTCTTAATCGATCGTCGGAAGAATTAACGATCGATTATCGATTAATCATTAACGTTTTTATATTAAAATGATCATCATTATTATTACTATCTGCACTACTAATCTGCATAAATAAATTAAATTTTACAACATATAAACCGTAACCACTCTAGAGCCACATCAATCCGTTTGACATTATAATGTGTTTAATTCAGTTTAGCGCAACTCTCACAGAAACGAAACTTAAAACCACATCACAAATTTGCATAAACTCAGCGAAGATAAAACTGCAGCTCTTGTGCGGTCAATTTCTGTGGGATTAACAGACATGACTCAGTGGAATACAGGTTAGTGTGACCAGATTTGCGTTTGTCAAAATCAGGACACCGTACGGGGGGTAGGAGGTGGGGACTCTTCATCGACATTGCGCGACTCTCACCTGGTAAAGCTTTTTCCCACTGGACACCGAAACATATGTTCCTGCTTTGTACACTGTGCACATGGACTCACACTTGTCCCAAACGCAATGGAAAGCATGGAATTTCTTGTACAAATCATCGTTAAATACACATTTGTGCTTCGGTACGTTGCAGACTGACCGAATGTTTCTGTTTGCTCGCTCCTTCTGATGCAGAGAGACACATGTACGGACCCCTGTTTGGTCACGCTACGCACAGCAACCTACATTTGGTTTTTCGATTAAAATTAATGTAATCGATGAAATTCTTAATGATCAATTATCGATTAATCGATTAATCATGCCCATCCCTACTCCATTCATTGCACAGTAGGGCTGGGCATCATTAAGAAGTTGCCAATACGATACATACTTCAATACATAGACTATGATATGATACATATCTCAATACAGTGCACTTTCGGTTCAATAGGATATATTTCAAATCGATTCGATAGGGTTCATTAAAAAAAAAAAAAAAGGTTAAATGATGGCTGTGATATAAAAAATCTTTGTTGAACCACTTCTTGTGCAAAGTTAATATAAAATACATACATTTTAATCATCAAAAACAGTGAAAACATCAAATGTGTAACATAAATGAGTTTCCTTCCACTAAACAAGCAAAAAAACTGTAGCACTGTAACAAAATAATTTAGTAAAATAAACAAAAAAATACCCTTCACAAAATAGTGATACACCAGCCCACAATATCGATACTGTATCAACACATTAAACGATATGATATATCAATATTTCGATATTTTTGCACAGCCCTATTGCACAGTTCCCATTATTCCACACTCCACTCATTGCACAGTTCCCATTATTGCACACTTCCAGTTATTGCACAGTTCCCATTATTGCACACTTCCAGTTATTGCACAGTTCCCATTATTGCACACTCCACTCATTGTATAGTTCTAGTAATTTTTTTATTTGAGCTTTAAAAGAGCTGTACATAGGGCATTCTCTCCATGGGGAAGACTATTATGTGAGTGAGGTGTCTTGCCTAAGGATACAACAACAGCAAAAATCTCCCGAGTGAGAATCTGAATTTCGGGTTGGTGGTGGAGTGCTCTGACTACTGAAGCACTGTCGCCCCAATTTATTTTGTTTTGATAGTAGTTTTAGTATTAGGATATTGTAGTGGAACATAGCAAAGTAAAAATACTTTAGTATACATTTTAGGTATCTGTCCTTTACAAGTTCATTTTAAAATGGATACTTTTTACTTTTACTTTACTACATTTGAGAGCAAGTGTTTTTACTCCACTACATTTTTGAACAGGGCTGAAAAGTAAAAGTATTTTTATTATTGTGTGAGACTTGCTGAAAAGGTTGAGGGGTTTATTTTTAACATGTTCGCAGTTTCAGAAAACAAAATGTACAAATAAAAACAGCTAGGAAAAAAGGATCAATTCAATGTTTCTTCTGAACAAAATACGGCACAAATCTTTATCAAAATCACTACATTTGAGGCGTTCTAATAGTTCAAAATCTGGGCTGTATAGAAAAACTGAGAAGCATTTTGTCTTTTCTTCTAATTTTTCTTATTAACTTATTAGCATGGCTTTGTTACATATTCAAAGGTTAATTTCCGAGAAGCACAGTAAATACATGCTTATTGTACCCTGGTTGCTCAAAATGTGTTAATTGCAATACAAAGTTCATCATATTACATTTTAGCACATTTCTCCCCTAAGAGTTTTTGTATCATTTTAACCAATTAGCTTTTGTTACACCAGCCAAGCCCACACTGTTCATTTGGTTTTTCCAAGTCTATTTTAGTCCATTGTTCTTCGTTCCACTAATTGTCTTTCCTAACAGTGTTTGTTTTTGTGTGTGTTCAGAAAGCAGACGACCGGGAGAAGAGACAAGAAGCTCACCGATTTCACTTCGACGCCATGTGAAGAGATAAAGGGACATTTTGGACACATGATTTCACGCATCACCGTTCGTATTCACATTCTAGATCACATTTCAGCAGCCGAAAAATTGAGTCTCATTTGCCCCTAAAACGTTTTCTTTTTGAATATTTTCTGTCCTCCAGTCAGATGTTAAAAATGTATGCTCCGTGTTATTTATTCATTCCTGTGTTAGAAGTACAGGGTGGCTACAAGGCTACGCAAAAAGGAGAAATCTTCAAGAGAATCCATCTTGGCCCCTGATGTATTCATTTTTACCATTACAGTATCTTTTAATCATACGACAGATTTTGCTAAAAGGGGCACTATGTAACTTTTCTGGTGGAGGGTTCGCCTCCTGCTGGTCTCCATGGTGATCCTACTGTTTTTAAATATATCCAACTAGCACTTCAATTCAATTACAGGTTTTAATGGCTAAAAAATTGCTTGGAAAACATGCTTTCTTACTGTGAATATGGTTGTTTCTTCACAAAACTGACCTGCAAAATGCCATATTGCATAACATTCGAGGCTAAGCAATAACATCACCATGGAGACAAATATATTTCTGCCCCTCTACCTGAAAAGTTACACAGTGTGTCTTTAAGCTACCAGGAAATGTGTTTAGTTTACTGTCTTTTCACTGTACAAACTGCACCTTTTCTACTTGTTACTTGAAATCCGCTTTGGTTTTGTCAATTTGTCCTTGTCAAAAACCCTTCCTTTTTATTTCCGAATGGGATTTTTTTTTTTTTTTTTTTTTTTTTTTTTTTTTACTTTGCTCACTGCCATGCAACTTGTTCAAAGTTAACGAAACGCAGATGCACAAAGTTGCTGAAAAATGTCAGGCTACCAATCTCACTTATAATGATTAATCACCTCTCAGTCATCGGGCTTTGATTCTGTCTGTTGGACTGCAGTGCATGATGGGAGTGCCAAATACTTTTGAGTTGCGTCTTTTAAACCTCCAATTTGTGAAACTACTGAAACAGTCTAAAAATGTTTGTTTGAAAGAGGCTGCTCCAAAATGTTTTTTTTATTTACATTTTATATTTATTTATGCTTTTCTAAAATAAACGCAGCTACATTTATTGCAGTTGTTTGTTCTGCAAGAAGGAGCCTGTGCTTTTCTAAGGGGTTTGCACTTTTTAAACTAATGATTAACTGTGGGTGTGTGTAATTTATTTTGTTCAATGAAGTTGATTTAAAGTGAATGTTAAAATTACTAAATGTCTCTGTGTTGTCGCTGTGAATAAAGGTTTCTCCAGATTAAACAAATGTACCTTTTGCTTTTTGTGTCATTTTCTTGATTAAAGGTGCATTGTGTAACTTTTCTGGTAGAGGATCTGTCAGTGCTTTTTTCCATGGAGATGTTATTTCTTCACCTGGAATGTTTCACAATATGGCATTAAACCTTTCTATCTTCTTGGATCCCAAACCTGACTAAGTTACAGGTCAGATCTGTGGAGAGGTGACCCCACAGAATGCCTGTTTTTTTTTTTAAGGTATTTTTGAGCTATAAAACCGCCGGTAATTGAATAACTGTAAGGTAGAGCTGTTTAATGTCATATTGTGGAACATTCCAGCCAGAGCAATGATGTATCCAAAGAAACAAGAAGATAGTGGACCCCCAACCAAAGTACAATGTAACCAAGTTACATAGTGCACCTTGAACTATGCTTCTCAGAGATGTGCCTTGAGTACGCTCGGAGACGTTGAGAACATGACAATTGTAAATAATCATCTTTGTATGCCCCCAGAAACATTAACTGAAAAACAAAAGTGAATGAACTGGAAAATAAGGCTGATTTTAATTTGTGTGGAGACCCCTTGATGGTTTTTGAAGTTCTCAAAGGACGCCTTGTTTGGAAACCACATTTCATCCAAATTGCTTGAGTTCATTGCTCTTTGCACAAAACGTTTGGAGCGAGGCGATTCCAGAGATCCAGACCAAGCTTTGGGAGGTGGGTGGCAAGGTAATTTATTCTAAAGCGTTATAAAGAAAGCGAGTATTGTACCGGAAATGGGGTAGCTAAAACAATAAAAGTAACGTATCCGAGTCTTTCCTGTTGGCCTAATCGGAATCTATGAAGCGTATATTGGGTAATTACGCAATTACACGCCGTAAGACGATTGGGTGCTTTGCAGATTAAATTGTGTAACTCAAATACCTATTCCATTAGTATTTATAGACCGTATTTTGTATTTAGCAGGAAGTGAGGATAAATCTTTTTGTGACTTGACAGTAGTAGCGACAAGCACGTTGAAGTCAGAAGCGCAGCGCCCACGGCTTAAATGATTGTGTTGAAGAGCGTTTCTTCCAAACGCGCACTGAGAGCAGTCTGACTCTCCTCCTCCTCTCGCTAGTGCTTCTGCTCTCTCCTCCTCCTTCTTCATCCTTCTCTGTGGTCTCTGTCCTTCTTCATTTGTCATCCCTCACTTGGCGTCTTGGATACGTTCCTGTCTGGTGCGCGCGGGGATCAGCTCTTGTTCACATGTGATCCCGGTGTAGTCTCTCCAAAAGCTGTATTTACTTCGATGACGCCCGACTGGGAGGCTGGTGGTGCCGTTAGTGTTGCAGCCAGACGCAGCAGGAGCGCAGACTGAGGAGATTGGCACTGCGTAATGGATTTACTGTTCTCGGAACAAAGTTGGATTGTGTAAAGAATGACCCTGGGACATACAATGGCTGAGACGGGGAAGTGCTTTTAGAAAGGTGTATACGCTGGAATTAGACCGTAGAAGGAAATGCACAGAGGTGAGTCGTGTTTCTGGTGTTGGATCATCGATAGTGCGATGGGTGGTTCGCGTAAAATGCCTGTGCCATTTGGCACTTTAGTACTATTTCTGATGGAGAGGTCAAAAGAACACATTATGAGAACAAAATCTAAATGCTACCATTTGTTTGTGCCCTACATTTGGCAACACAATACCTCAGATTTCTGTCAGAAAAACAACATTTACGGGACGTTTCTAATACACGCTATTTGTAGAAAAAGGTGAACAAACTATTAAACGTGTTCAAGACAAACAAAATGATATTTTAGGGAGAGGCTGGATGTGTCTTGGGCAAATGACCCCGGCCACGAATCGAGTCAGGGAAATTCAGTTGATGTAACAATTGAACTGCAGGAAAACGCGAGATTTCTATCTCAATATTAATGTTTTTGGTGAAAAACATCCATAAGGAGACCGCGAGGCAACTGGGCTATTTGATTCTTTTGGCTCAAGTTCATAATACACAGACTGACATGTTAGTACCGCGAGTCCGGATCAGTAGGACACATACAGCGCATGCTGTTCTTTGTGGGTCCGTCCTGTGCGTGCAGTTGCCCCGGTGACTCCCGCTCCAGGCCGTCTAGCGCCATCAGCACCTGCGGCACGCGCCACAGCGCACGGCCGCAGTCATGAGTTCAGTGGAGCGGACACGGGCTGCTGCATGGACACTTCATTACACCGTGTTTAAAGACTCTGATTCCAGTAAATTCTATGTTTTAACGAGATTTAATCTCTATGTAGTGTAAAAATGTGGTGATGATGTGAGTTTTTTCTTCACGTTTTACCATCAGTAGGAAAAGTCATTATCAGAAAATAAGAATTGGTCATCTCTTAGAAGTCATCATGAGACACTGGCTTCGTTTAAACCTACTGTACTTTATCAATCTTTGCAAATTGGGTTAAGAGACATGACCGAGGGTTCATTGAGTACATGAAATAAATAATCATTCTCCTAACCACAATTAGTTGTAACTTCTACAGGCCCACACTTTGCACAATAAGCAAAGACCCTACAATACTGACACTATAAAAAGAACATCCCAGTCTGTGCTGTTTACAAGTTAGTAATATTTCCATTTGCCTGATATTGGCATGACTGATTCCAGCGGTCTGTTCTGCTGAATCCTTAATATGAACAACTCTTTGTGTGGCCTGTCTGCTCTGAGCATGTCTGCTCGTGGCGCTCATAGGCTTACAATGGCACATCATAAAGATAATTGCGCCCCGGGGGTTACTCCATGCCATGCCCATGTGTTGTATCTCCTTCCAATGCTCTTGCTCATTTTGGCGATGTTGTGGAAGTGCCTGCGTATTGACTATTGGCCCCCCACCCACTCATCTCTCTCTTCCTCCCTCTCTCTCTCTCTCTCTCTCTCTCTCTCTCTCCTTCACTCCTTCACTCCTGTATGCCATTATGCAACGTGCCAGTCCTTCTCCCTCTCAGAATAACCTATTATGAACTCTGTGGGGATCGGGTCGAGTGCGGCTTATCAGGGCAAAGACGGTGTCAGGGGGAAGTGTAACATGTGTGCCCTCTTTACAGAAATCATTATAATGCAGCTCGTTTCACCTTTTGTCTACAGCCATGCTCTGCCCATATGTCTTCTCATCAATGCTGTGTGCCCCACAGTCTCTAATCCCATTTATTCTCATAATACTTTATGTTTCTTACTCTTGTGGGAGCGGGATTATTGTTGGAATATAGCACTGATTTAAATTCTCCAAACTTTATCAATGGCTCATACCATGAACATGAACTTTCACAGGCAACTATCTTGAAAACACTTTATGATAACTACAGCTATAGTTAGTCATTTCAAAAGACTTAAATCATAATGACCTAATTTGGAATGATTCAAGATAATTACTTAAACCTAAACCCTAACTCTTTAATTAAGTTACTACTAAACTATTCTTAACCATTGATTTGTTAATTAAGTCATTCTTCATGGTTTATTAAAGCTTATTCAGGTGTAGTTATTGCAAACTGTAGCCACTGTTTATGTCGGAGGCCCTACCTGATGCCCTCCTCTCCATTTACATGGGTTTGGGACTGTTACACTGCCTTCTAATCCTTCCATTATGAATTATTATTAAAGTGATTATTGACTCATAATCATAATTTAGCAATGACAGCTTTTGAATAATAGCTCCAGCTTGGTTCATTCATTTAACTGTCAGTATCTTTGAGCAGTGTTATATCAATCTCAAGTAGCCAGCACTACACTAGAATAGTTATAATATTGTAACTGTTCAGACTGCCATTTTTCATTACGCCCTGTATGATTTTAAGCCATCTAATGTGAGTATTGATTTGTGCTTTTTGTGGACAAAATCAATGCTATTATGTATGTAATTACCGGTTGTGAATAGAATCTTCTGTGAACTGTTGTGAGGGGCTATGGACGACTTAAACGCAGTCAGAGCTAACGCCTTTTCCTCTCTTTTTCAGCGTGGATACTCTTCATTCTCATTGAAGAGGGTTTAGCTCTTGCACAGAGGACTAAAGGTAAGCTGTGGTTCACTGGGCTCGCAAAAACGTCTCCAAATCAAAATTTCAATCGAGATAGACCATCTTTCTCTGGTAGTAATGTTCCACATAAAGTAAGCTCTCTGTTCTTGCTTTTCAGACCCGCCAAGTGAACATGGAGGCCAGCCCTCAAACCAGAAAGAGTGTGGCACGTGGGTCCGCAATATCAACGGAGGCGTGTTCACCTCCCCAAACTACCCCAACACCTACCCCCCCAACAAGGAGTGCGTCTACATCCTGGAGGGTAGGTCAGCTCTGTCTCTGCGCACTGGCTCCTGTCTCTTTCACTCAGTGTCATTATACTCAAATTGGTATTCAGCACGCTTTAAGCTATTTGTGTGGAAAAAAATCTGCCATTTATTGTGAGTATGTTGTTCATAAATTCAGTAATGGTATATGACAGCGGTGATGGGATAAAACAGCAGATGGGAGGACGGTTTTCTGTGTGGATTCTACTATATTGTGTCAATCAAATCAGCATTTTTATAAGATATTTTAAAGGTGGAGGGTCGGCTACATTTTTGCCTTCATTAAGTTATTGTTATTATATTATGTTCTGTTATTTCTTCATCAGTAATATTCCACAGTATGACATTAAACTTATCTATCTTATCTATATTTATTCAACTGTAGGTGTTTCATTGCTCAAACTACATTAAAAACCAAACACTGTGAATGGTGTCACCTTTCCGTAGCTCTAACCTGTAACTTGGCTTTGTGGGGTTCCAGCTCGTCTCTGTGAAGACAAAAGATTAATACCGTACTATGGGACATTCTAGGCAAAGTAATAAAATTGATATGGAAACAATCAGTAGACCCTCCTCCAGAAAAAAAACCACAGTGAACCTTTAATGTCTCAGTAGAAAGAAAATCCACTGTGCATTTGACCCATTCTTTAAAACCACTGGGTCAGGAGCAGACTATAGTTAGCAAGTATAGTTTAGCACCCAGTGACCCAGATCTTGGTCAGGAGCACCTATACCTGGTACTATACCTATATCTATATCAGCCTATTATGCATGTTTTAGGTAAATAAATCAATAAAACTGATCATTTATACCAGTGATTAGGTCCATGGTCCCACTACAATGCATCAAATATTAGAGAACACAACAATTACTACTATTGAAATAATCACACATGTATTTTAACAGTAATAATAGTCATCTGAATCTGCATACCAAAAGTACTTTTATGATGACACATTCCATCAAAACATATAAAAGTACTATACTATTTCTTATTTTCACCAATAATACACTTTCTTTGTAGATATTCTATGTCTAAAAACATTGTGTCAGCAGATTTCAATCTTTATTTGGTTAAAAATGTGTAATAGATAATCACTGACTAGTGATAAATCAAAAATAATATATTGCTAACTATTTAACTACTAAAATATTTGATAGTTGCAGCCTTATTACACACTTTAAACTAACTTTCCATCTCTAATAACCACCATAATTTTGTAAATGTAAATTTTCTGCAATATATGACTATTTTTAAGAACCACATACATTTTAACCACAGTATTTCTTTGTTAAATCACTACAAAGTTAATAGAGAATAAACCAGTAACCATTAAAACAATGGCAAACTATGTCAAAAGTACTGCACGAAAAAGTTTCCTTTCTCTGAACACATCTCAAAATTATGGTAGTAGTAGTATGGTCACAAAATAATCAAAACCAAAAATACTCATATCGATAGAGCAGCCCATGATAACTATACTATATCACCAAATACTGTATCACAAAAAATATTTGAGCACACCTCTAATTGTAATGCCATGTGAAATGTAAGTGTGGCAATACAGGCTATTGAGAATCCTGCTACTCCCGTGCCCCGGCTGGTCTTTGCAGTATCCCCACGCTCCCTGGCAATGAATGAGCTGAACATCTGCTAAACAGCTGAGCTATGGAGACATGTCACTGAAATCACTGCCATTTACCAGAAGCACCACATCCGTCAGTAATTCGGTGGCCTGCTGGATGGGCTGCATAATGGGACGAATCATTAGCGTATATAGAAGATGAGCTCCAGGATTGCACTGTTCATCATATATAGATCAACTGTTTTCCCCATCAAGTCAAATGCTTTTATAAAATCACAAATGCAAATAGGAAATGTCTGCTGCTGCTGTTGCTGCTGCTGTGCTCTCAGCCTTGTACAAAGTTTACATGCAGCTCAAGGGCTCCCCCTGTGGACAAAACCAGGTCAGGTCGACTGCTGGTGAGTTGCTGCTGCTCTCCAGTGCAACATAGTGGCTGTAGGGAGCTCAAACCTGTTATTTGCTTGTATTAGTCATGAAAGGGCACAGTAATATTCATAGCCAGTCTTTTGTCCTGCTTTTCACACAATGGGAGTTACGCATTTTTGGCATTAAGCGCTCATCAGATAGCTTTGTCTTCATAATTTGCGGTTTCTGGGGCTCATTGATTGCGCTGCGTCCCACAGTTCATCAGCTCAATAGATAAAGTGATTAAACTTTGTGCTCGTTCTATAGCTGCAGTGTGTGTGTGCATCTTTATGATATGTGCAGTGTGTTTTGCACCTCTGTGATATGTGCAGTGTGTGTGCATTTTTATGATATGTGCAGTGTGTGTGCACCTCTGTGATATGTGCAGTTGTGTGTAAGACCATGGCACAGACAAAGAGCCTGTGAGCCTGCACTCAAATGACTGGAATGGCAGATAGAATGCTGCTCATTCAGGCAGAATGAGTGCAAAGATGACAGCATAGTTAAGAGAAAAGCACAAGCAGTTCCATGATGAGTTTATTCAAATGATGTATATTACAGATTTTCACACTTGAGTTTTGCTGCATGTCTGTTTGCAAACATAGAGAGACTGTTGGAAAAATAGAGCTCTGGTTTGTGAAATGCACTAAAGTACACTGTACAAATGAACAAGGCCAGTGCTGTTAAAGGTGCACTACTGTATGTAACTATGCTGAAGGGTCTGACACCAGCTTGTCTACGTGGAGATGACAAGAATGTTCCACAGTAAGGCATTAAACATATATATCTCCATTGGGACAAGCAGGTGGCACGACTAGGCCAAGTTGCAGGTCAGATCTCAGGAGAAGCGAGCCCTCTCACAATAACAATGCATTGTATGTATGTTTTTTTGAGCAATAAAAACACATGAAAAAGTGCAAAGCACATACGTTTAATGCCATGCTGGGCAAGCAATGCAAGGCAAATCATTGCATCTTTATGAAGACCAGCAGGTCGCGTTTCCCACCCGAAAAATTACATAATGCATCTTCAAAATGACTGCTCATAAACATTTCCCGCAATGTTATTTTTAATGGGCTACTAAGGTTTTGACTCTCTGTGAATTACAGATAACTCCTATACATTTTTCCATCTCATTTACAAAAGCACCTGGCTGCCAGTACATTCTTTGCTCTAGGCATTGCATACTGCCATTGTGTCCCTTGGCAATAAACTCATTTTTCAAATGTATGAATGAGACTGAGTGGTTGACTGTGGTTAGTGTGGTTCAGTGTGGGCCTGCAGAGGCTCTTTACTGCCGCATGTTTGTAGAGTGAATGAATAATGGAGAAGTGCTACATAACCAATGCATGGTTGTTATAAAATGCATACTTTGGTAGTCATTAAAGAATGTCATTTTATCATTTGTTTACATGGGATAAAATCATTTAAAACTGCTTGGTGTAACTATCAAAATAAGAAATTAATTTCTAAAGAAGGCTTATTCTTAACTATGCAATGTGTCTACCCCAGTTCAGCAGTTCTTATTGACATGCGCTTTAATTGTCAGACTCTGTTGGTAATTGCTTTTACAGAGTTTCCACTCCACACAGCATGCTTGGTTTTCATTTTTGACTGAACAGTTCCACAAAAGACAGATTTAATTTGTTCATTTCTTCTTTCTTGCTGTTTTCCTTTGCATCAAACAGCTCTCCCCAGACAAAGGATCCAGCTGGTTTTCGACAAGAACTACTACATAGAGCCATCTTTTGAGTGCCGCTTTGACCACATCGAAGTGCGGGATGGTCCGTTTGGTTTCTCCCCTCTCATCGACCGCTTCTGTGGAGGAAAGAACCCAGGCATGGTCCTGTCCACAGGCAGGTTCATGTGGATCAAGTTCAGTAGTGATGAAGAGTTAGAGGGCCTTGGGTTCCGCATCAAGTACACCTTTGTAGCAGGTAAAGATCCTTCACTGAATACTAATGCTCCTCATTTAAGAGCACTTCAAAGGATACATCTAGAGCTGCTTTTATAGGAATCTAATTAAATCCCCCTAAAAGCAAAGTAGAGAAGCAAAAAATTAGACCCACGTAAGAAGAGTGCCAAAACTTTACTACTTCAAAGTAAAATAAAAAGTATGCAAATAAATATTCAAATTAGAATAGTATTTATTGAATATACAACTTTTCACATTGCACTTGTTGTTTAGCTGATGTGTCTCTCACTTCGTGTTGTTTCTATCATGCCCTTAAGGCAGTGCACCACAAGATGCAATTTGATACAACTTTATATTTATTTGAATTTGAATTGAATTTATTTTATGAAAAACTGTCTGAGATATAATTATTTCATAAATTATTTCAAAATCCTGAATTGTATGTGTAAGACATTTCAAACTTGCACATATGACACACAAAACTGATAAATAAGTAAATCTACAGTTAAAAGTGGGGATTGGATCTTATTTAAAATTTGAGTAGTTAGTCAGTTTTGAAGAATGTGGAAAACAAACATTTCAGACAGTTCTTTTGAATTGTAATCCTTATTTAATTGCAATTACTATCTGTAAACTGTCAGGGTGCTTTGCCTAGAATCTTTCACATTATGGTACAGAAAGGGACAGTTTGAAGTTTTGCACATAGGGCCTCATTTCCTATTTATCCAGAGTGTTGGAGACATGTGGAGACACTTTTTAAATATTCCAGCCAGTTCTTGTATTTGCAGAGGTCGCTGGTGCTAGGCTAGTGCATGTCAATGGCCATAGTTATCCTGCCACTAAAAACAGTCTTACCCACTCCACAAATCACCCAAGGCAAAACAATTATTACACCAGACTGTCAATATGACTGTCTGTGTCGACAGAATAATTTTAGAAGTAAAACCAACCTTGCATTTGAAGGATTTATTTCTGAGCAGCAGTGAGTTGTACTTCCTGATGGAAAGCTTGTCAGTGATGGACTGATATATGAGAAAGTAGTCCCTCAACATGCAACGATTCATGCAATGCAAGGTTAGTTTTATTTAAAACATTATTCTATCAACACAGACATTTACATCAATAGTCTGGTGTATTAATAGGTTTGCTTCGGTGCTTTGTGGAGTGGGTAAGACTGTTTTTAGTGGCAGGCTAACTCTAGCCATTGACATGCGCTAGCCTAGCACCAGCGACCTCTGCAAATACAAGGACTGGACACACATCTCCAACACTCTGGCTCACTAGGAAATGAGACCCTATGTCCACTTACTTGTCTATATAGTTGGTATTGATGTTCTGGTTTGTTGGGGCTCTTGGTCTTTGGCTTCTGCACAAACCTCAATGCTATGATGATTGTTCACCCTTCACCTGTCGGACCCTATCACACATGCAAGAACATGCTGAGATGGATTCTCATGAGTTTGTGAACTCACAAATATCGCAAGAATCCATCTTGCTGTGCAGGGTTAACAGCCCCTCCACTCACTGTAAGAACAGTATTTTTGACAACTAGAAACACCTGTAATTTAAGACATTCAATGCAACTTTAATGCAATTTTGGGACATTCTAGCCAAAACAATATCATCTCCATGGTTCCTGTCCCTCCATCATTAAAGTTACATAATACACCTTTAAAGGGCCCTTATTACACTATTTCTGTACTGAACTAAAGGTATCTCTTAACTTGAATGCTACCACTTCATGACATCACAAGGTGGAACAGAGCATTTTGAGCTTTGGAGATGTAGACAGCCTAATAATAGACCAAGATTACTCAAACATGTGTGAATAAAACAAAACACAACACCAGGTATATGTTTGATGAGGTAACAACATTATAGCATGGTTTAAAGCTCACAAGATTCTATTTTGTGTCATTTAGGACCTTAAATAAACATATGGCTTTTGTCAATTTTGAAATGACTCACAAGAGTAACCAACACTTTCACTCCAGCAAGATGAAAAACTAAATTGTACAATTCCTTCAAAAAGTAAATGTAACTATTTAGCGCCCATTTTCATTTTGCTCTTTTGCGGCATCCAGTTTTGCTTTGTAGTATTTGATCAGCGGACATCACACACTGAATATGAACTCAAAACGCCTCTAGATGTGACTCTCCCATCAGGCGACATATATTAGCTTCAAACAGGGCCCTTTCTGCTTTATCTTGCCGGTGCCTTAATGGGATCTTATCTAGTGTTCTCTGCATACCTATTTCTGCCGCCTGGATTGAGGCTAATGTGCTTCCCCAATCTTATCATTGCAGACCCCGATTTCCATCTGCACGTGGGCGGACTGCTGAACCCCATCCCAGGTAAGCTGCACACGGCTTGGCTAGTGCTGGAGTGCTTTTTCTGCCTCTGCTCATAGCTTTCCGGGGGCTGTCTGTGTGCCCCTCATGTGAATGCTCAGTGCACAAATACACCTTGACAAGCTCTTGTTTGGGCGTAAGGGAAAGGGATTTGCACATACAAGACAAGAAACAATGCAATGCCCTTTTATCTGTTTATCTCGGTTACTGTTTGCTTTTTTGCCTGTCTGCTTATTGTCCCTCATTTGAATTGAATGTGCCTGAATACTATTTTAAATGCAACACACATTGCACTTGTCGTTTAGCTGACGTCTCTCTCTCTTCTTGTTGTTTCCGTCATGCCCTTAAAGCAATGCACCACAAGTTGCAATTTGATACAACTTTATATAGATGAATGTGAATTTATTGTGTCGTTTATTGTCTCAGGAGATAGAATTATTTCATAAATTATTTCAAAATCCTCAGCTGTATATGTAAAACGTTTTAAGCTCGTACACATGTCACTCAAAACTGATAAATTAGTAAATCCACAGATAAAAGTGGGGATTGGATCTTGTTTAGAACTTGAGTAATTAGTTAGTTTTGAAAAATGTTGAAAAAAGACATTTCAGATAATTTTTTTGGATTGTAATTCTCATTAACTCACAATCACTGGTATGGTATTAAATTTGTCTATCTCCATGAAAACCTGATGATCTAACCAAGCCAAGTTACGTGTCAGATCTATGGAGAGGTGACCACACTCAAAGCAAGTGTGCATGTTTTCAAGGCTGTTTATTCCAGGCAAAGTTATAACATCTCCATCTATGTGAACACAGAGAGTGAGAAAATTTTGGGAAAACTGTCTTTGAAGTTCTATGAATGTAAGTTGTAGATGGAAGTAATAAAACATCTTTCTGCACATTTATGTTATGAGAGAAAACTGGTATCTCTTGTAGTATCTTATCTTAACTCTCTCCTTCTCTCCCATGTGTGCAGACTGCCAGTTTGAGATCGGAGGCTCTGACGGTGTTATCCGCTCCAGTCAGGTGGATGAGGAGGAGAAAGTAAAGGCTGGAGAAGCCCTCGACTGTATCTGGACCATCAGGGCTCCTCCGCAGTCCAAGGTCAGTGCACCAGGGACCTGCTATACACTCAACACACATGGAATAGAGCTTAGATAAAGTTTTATTTTTTATCTTTCATCTTATATTTGATTAGATTGAAACACATTTTAGTGACTCTGTTTTGGAGTCTGCTACCCCCTTATCCCTAAAATGTTCTACAATATGACATTAAAGCAGATCTATTATGCAAAATCAACTTTTTAGGGCTTTTAACCATGTTATAGTTGTTCCCCCTCATCATTTACTCACCCAAAGTTTCATTTGGAATGATTTATTTCTGTTTGAGCAATTTGTAATTGCTTATTTTCAAGATGCCATTTTGCCAATCAATCCCTGTGTTCACCACCACCAACATATGCCCATTGCTCTTTTTACTTCATTCTCCAATTTTATTTTCTTAATTGGTGATATGCATAGGATTTGGCAACAGCACATTTTGATACAAAATGTAAAAAATGTTTTTAAAATCTGTGGCTCACTAGTGTGATCTGCAGCTATCCACTGGACTTGCTGGCAACGTCAGCTCAAATTGGACACTGCATTTTTCACCATTTAAAATTTGCAAATTATAACATAATGTAATAAACTATAGCTATATAGCAGGCACAAGGTCTTCTTTAGACTTTTCTATTTTGCATTTATTCAGATGTTTGATTTGCTAAAAAAAAAACAGCAAAAAATATACTTTCTTACTGTGAGCTGCAGAGTCACGTCTGCCACCTGTTTCTATGATGATAGATATGTTTAATATGATACTGTGAAACATTTAGGCCCAGAAAAGCAAGAAAAGCAGATTGTGACAAAGAGGGCCTTTGTCCCCATTTTTCACCTTAGTTCAGTTACATCATCTATATCAACTAAACAGCTAAATAATAACTATCCCGGGTTTGTTTTATTTAGTCTTTGTTTAATTGATCACATTCACACAGTTACTTTAAATTCATTTTATTTGGTTATATCCCTTCATTTTTGTTTAAACTTACCACCTTACCTGTGACTCCACATGGTCTGGGAACAAAAGAGGGGGCGTGTCCTTTGGCAGCCATATTTATAGGCTCACGGGGAGGTGTTGGCCCAGACCATGTGGAGGGAAGCCTCGGAAATGGTTCTCTTTGTTTTATCAAATGGGTTATTAGAATTTTGGTTTCAGTGTTATCTAGTTAAGTTGGAGCACTGTTCAGTTTAAAAGGGGGATTAGGCTTCAGAAAATAATTTAAGGTAGCACACCAGTAAGGAAAGGAAATTGTTACAGTTTTCCCTGTAAGTTGGTGTGAACCCAGGGGGAGGGACTTCCTCTCTGGGGGGTATATAAGTAGAGGCAGTTTAATCAGTAGGGAGGTCACCATCAGTGCAGCCAGGTGCCTGTGGGTATTTTCTTTTGTTGCGTTATTTTCTGTTGCTTTTGTTTAGTTAAGCACAGTTCTTTTTTGTAAATATGTGTATTATTTTGCCCACGACTTGGAAGGATCCAATAAAGAATTTGGTTTGGTGAAGGACAACTTTGCACTGGACTCTCATTTTGACCACTTGGGCCAGCTTCCCCACACAGATTCTAAACCATAAGTTACATATTGCATCTTTATGGCATTGATTGTTTCTGGCAAGTACATAGTACACAGTAATTTACCCATTTCAATTCATTTTTCAGTTTTCCAATTACATATAATATTGTTCCATTGGTCCATATCATAGTTGAAGTTAATACTAGTAAATATTTAGTAATTATGTTTCTAAATTATAGAATTTTCTATCCACTACTGCAAGAATTTCTCATTCTATTCAAAGAAACAAACCTTTGTATTCTTTCTGAAGATGTTTATATTTATATAAATACAGTTGACTCGCCTCTTATGTTGTTTTTTAATTTTCTAATGTGTGTGGAGTTGGTCTGAAATCTGGCATTCTGGACTGCATGAACAGCCTTGATCTGCTGTGCTTTGCTTCCCCCACAAGACAAAATGAGTCATCAGCTGTAGCCTATTCTGGGATGTTTGTAACACACACAGAAACTGCAAATCTTTAGTCGTATACTGTCTAAAATAAATGATGTATTTCTAATCCATTCTAAACATACCAGGAGGTGTGTTTTGTTTCATTCACACATGTTTGAGTAAATATTTATTATAGTGTGTGTACATCTCCAAAGCTTAGAATGCTCTGCTCCAGCTTGTGATGTCATGAAGAGGTAATTTTCAAGTTTACAGCTACCTTTTACCTTTAGTTCAGTAGAGACTGTCAATTCTAGGGCTGAAATGATCCGAGTGATTCTAGTGAAGATGTTTAAGAGAAAATCTCAGTTTAAATATGTGGGGTTTGTGTGTTAAACATGTGTGAAACAAAATGCAACTCCAGTTATGTTTCTGATGAGGAAACAACATATTACATAGATCAGAAAATAGTGTAAAATGGTCACTTTAAGTCTGCGTAGTACATCACATTATCAGACTGATTTATCTTAATTAATGCATATGCCTTACTATGCAGAGGGGACAGGATTTTTCACAGTCATAATTGCATTTGCATTTATTGCATAGTTGCATTTATTTTGGTAATACATTTTTATACCTCTAAAAGATGACCTGAAACACCATTCATTTTCAGTTTACTCTCAAATGTTAATGCACTTCCATATGTCCAAACCATTTTGAAAAGACACGTGTGAAGGCAGCCTAAAATTCTATATCAAGACAGAAGCTGCCATTAACCAATTAAACTCACACCAAATCGTACTTTCTTGTGTTTAATGTCATCTGTATGACCTGTACATCCACACCACTGCTCCTGTGGCATTCTCTTGTTGCAAACAGAGAAATGAAGCAGAGGTGAAAGAGCAGAGTGGCCATGGGCAGGATGTGGTATTTCACTGACTTTTAGGAAGCCTATTTCAGGAAGGAGGAGGAATCAATCATTTTGTTGAAATTGAGATCTCACTCTCATCTTTATCCCTTAGGCCTTTTCCATGGCTTTTAACTCAAAAAGAAAAATGAAGTGGTTTATTTTACCAGTCATGTTAGAATGTTTAAAAGGTTTCCTTTAAGTTCATGCTATTGGTGTATTCCAATGTTTCTTTCCACTCGTTCACCTCTCTCCCGGTCTGTTAATAACTAAAACTGTTGTCTCTGTGTTGTCACAAATTCATATGGGAGGGATTTTGTCTCTTTCATTGTTTGGTATTATGTCTTAATAATAGAAAAAGGGCAGAAATATTAAGAGTAACCTTGTAGGTAGGGAGTGTGATAAAATGCATGTGGCGACAGCATTTGATTGTGGTTTTGGCTCTGCAGATCTACCTACGCTTCTTGGAGTACCAGATGGAGCACTCTAATGAGTGCAAGAAAAACTTTGTGGCAGTTTATGATGGGAGCAGTGCCATCGAGAATCTCAAGGCCAAATTCTGCAGCACTGTGGCCAACGACGTCATGTTGGAGAACGGAGTGGGAGTGGTGCGAATGTGGACTGATGAGAAGAGCCGGCTCAGCCGCTTCCGCATGCTCTTCACCTCCTTTGTGGACCGTGAGTCAAGCTCCATTTTCTTTCATCTTTCTCACATCTCTGCTGTGTAAGCCTGTGTCACTGTGCACAGTGTTGGGAAGGTTACTTTTAAAATGTAATCCCCTACAGATTACAGATTACACACCCCAAAATGTAGTTTGTAACGTAATCCATTAAATTACTTAAAGGTTGTATAGAGGATTTTCCAAGGAACGAGAAATCCAGCGACTGTTTGTCCTTTTTCAAATGTTGCGCAAGCGGACTCTTTCTTTGCCTTGAAAATTACGTTTTCAGACATAGGATATCGCTTTCGTGTCCTGAAAAACGTTTGTCTAGCTCTTGGAAATAAAGTACGTTTTCATAATAAGCAGAAGTGACCTGTCCAGGAGTAATTTGTGGACCAGTGCGTCAGTCTTTAGACCCTGCGTCTGCTTCAGTTGCGCCATCGCTGGAATGAATCTTCAAGAATCACCTTAGTTTGGCTTCGCTGCTTTTCCCCTTGTCTTCTTCTTTCAGCGACCTCAAAAACGGACTTTCTTTTGCGGCTAACTGCTCCTGGATTCTTGTCGCCATTGCAACAAACTTTGTGCGAACTGCGAGGAAGATATAGGTCAAAAAAAGCCGCTAAGAACTGTTGCGTTGGTGGAGTAAACAGCGTCTGTGCGTCTTGCGTCTGTGGACTGCGTGACAGGTGTACGTAAACCACGTACCGGCGGCGCGCAGGCAAGTCAGTTACACTAGAAACGTAGGGAGATTGATTGACAGCCTGTCAGCTAACAGATAACGAGGCAGTGTCGTTATCTATTGGCAAATGTTTAGCTAGCCCCACCACGTCCAGAGTTGATGAATTTTTATTCTCTTTTTTTTGGTCATCATAATTACAAGGCTACTGCATCTCTATAATGCTATCATTGACAACTTGAAACAAAAAAAATAAAAATAAAAATCCTCCATACAACCTTTAAAGTGAGTAACGTAATCTGATTACATTGGATTACTTGATATTGTCATGTTTTTTTAAACGACATGAATGTAGCAACCACATTCTGAAAATTCTTGTTTGTTGTCTTCAAATTGTCTGAGCCCAAGTCTCCATGAATAAGCAACTGTTTGCTGTAGAGAAACAAAGACCACAATATCGTAATATAAGAGGTTTTGTCTGTTAAAAGACAGTAACAAGATCAGTCTTTCCTTCACCAGATTAAAAAATATTATTGATAGAGAAATAATTTTTTATATGACATCACCTTTAATTATGTCAACCTACTGTTAGGTGTCATGTTGTTTAGACCTGGTTTAGTCCTGGTTTAGTCGTGGTTTAGTCCTGATTTTTAGACCTGGTTTACTCCTGATTTTAGACCTGGTCTAGACCAGGTCTTTAGTTCTGGTTTAGTCGTGGTTTAGTCCTAGTTTAAACCTGGTTCAGTCCTGCTTTAGTCCTGGTTTAGTCCTGGATTAGTCCTGGTTTAGTCCTGGGTTAGTCCTGGTTTAGTCCTGGTTTAGTCCTGGTGTTAGTTCTGGTTTAGAGGCGCACAGGAGGAAGCGCGGTTTACGCGAGAAAACACGAGACGGCGGTGTCCGCGCTGTAACTACGGAAGGAGACGTGGTCCGCGGGTTCTCAGGTTGATGACGATGATGAAGGTGTTTGTGTGTGTTTGTGTGTGTTTGTGTGTGTTTGTGTGTGTTTGTGTTTGTGTGTGTTTGTGTGTGTGTCCCTCATGTGGCAGGTCACTATAGGACAGTAGTGCAGATATTATGAGTCTATGCAGGTTGTTTTCACCAGTGCCAGTAGCTCCTGTTTCACATTTAAGTTGTAGGCGATTTTATATTTGTTTGTTTTTTTTATATATATATCTCACATCGGGAGAAGAATTTCCAAGACACAAATGCGTTTTTACCAATGCACTGCTGCTTCCACTGTGTGACTGACACCGCCAACTTTAACATGACGTTTACGTCGCTCTTATTGCGCTCGTTCTGTTTGGGTTTCCGGCAATGAGTGGAATTACCGAAATAAAAAAATAAATAAATGGGATGTAGCACAAAATGTGAAAACAGGAAAATACCGCCTTGTAATCCACTTATTTCAGCAAAGTAACTGTAATCCAATTACCACTCATTGAAACAGTAACTGTAACGGAATACAGTTACTCATAATTTGTACTCTGCTTGTACGTAACGGCGGTACATGTAATCCGTTACTCCCCAACACTGACTGTGCAGCGCTATCATTGTCTGAATAAATCATACCACACACAACTTTTTACATTTAACTCACTACGACAAACTTTTCATCATGACATTAATGCCAACCTGCTCTGCAGTCTGCTGCATTCAGCATGGAGAGCTTATCTCTTTGGAACTAAAACATATTTTATTTATGAAACAAATTCATCATTACAGTTTTTATTTACAATGGGAAGGGAGCAGAAACATGTCAGGCACACAATACTGCGAAAAATAAATAAATAAAAAACAAAAAACAATGTTTCTAATGGTGTTCTATGCTGCTGGTGGTATTTTGGCTCAGTCCCATCTGAGCTCTTATTCATGCTGATCACCCACTTTATCTCCCGAGCGTCTGTTAAAAAACTTAGTTTGTTCAAACTTTGCTGCAGACTGAAGGTTAAAATGAAGAGATTAGTCACTGTCACTCTTCAGTAACACTTGAGCACAAAGATTCACTGCAGCGAAGACTTGGCTCCTGATCTATGTTCTAAGACTGAGTTATACATTAAACATATTTGTGCTGATATCCTTCTGTAATAAGAGCCCATAGAAAATCAGGCATAAACCTGAACACCAGAGGGGCAGGCCAGAGTGTGTCTGAGCTGTAACAAAGGCTGTCAGGCCAACAGGTGTCTCCTGCAGGAGAGGACACACTGAGCAAGAGGACAAATGAGGCTAAACTAGGAGAAACCTTTTTAAGCAACAAAATAAACTTGTTTTAACACATTAAACAGTAAATAGTAAACCAACTGAACATCCAAATCCACAAGAAGTATGAAAATTGTTGTAGTTTTGACTGGCCGTCCATGCACCACTAATTCAGCCTCTGCACTCTTTCAATCCATTTATATTTTCCACAACATTACCTTACCCGCTAGTCCAGAGAGCTCTCCTCCAGCTCTGCCCCTTTTCCACAGTGCATCGATCTCTGAAGCGTAGCAGCCAACATCTATTACAGGCCGTGTCCGTCATGGCCATCATAGCTCACACGCACACACACACACACAGCAGCTCCAATAAGAACGTCTCCCGGCACCTGGCTGACCATCTGCACCTCATAAATGCCCCATACACCGCCCTGTAGCTTCTGTCTTCATCACAACACTAAACCATTTGACAAGATGGTCACACCTCAGTGAAATCACCATATTTGCTTTACCATACCTCCCAAATATCTATTACCATATAAATGATGTTGCATATACTGTATAAGTTTTTTCACTGTTCAGTATTTTAGGTCTTCACCATATGTTGCAAACTACAGAAAATCAGGATCTAATCACTAGTAAAAGTAGTACTAAAACTATTTAATCATTTGAGCAAGTATCGATACTAAAACCGTCACATTCACATGACAGAGATCAACCATTCTTGAATAGCTTTAGAATAATTTTGAGCTGTATCAGAACAAATATCGACCACATAGATTAGTATTAATATCTGGATGATTGAAGGATTACATCAATATAATAGAAACATGGTAATAATAGAAAGTACAAGGATTTAATGCTGAAAATCACATTCTGTTGTCTAAATAAAGAGTTTTAGTTATTATCATTGTGGTATTGGAATTAGTATTGAATATCCAGTCTACTCTTTAATATTGAAATTGAGTTTGAAATTTTAATACCGTGACAACACTACATTATATTGCAATAATGCCATTCTGCAGTTTTAAAAGTAAACGGTAGCCATTAACTTGAAAAAACACAAATGGAAATGTAGACAGGCTATTCAAACATGTGTGAATGAAAGAAAACACAGCATTATAACATGGCTTAAAGATCACAAGAGTCAATTTCGAGTAATATACAATCTTTAACATATAATTTAACGTTGTCAACATTGTCACAATTATTAGGCTACAGTTATCAGCTATCACTCTATCCTAATTCTGTTCTAAACCTCAAATATATTTATTAATTTTTAAGTGTTTCTCTTTGTTGTATTATTTTTCATCTTACAACCCTCTCTCCTCTCTGCACGATTCTGTAAATATCTTTTTTCTCTAAATCCTATTATCTCTTTTCCCTCCAGCCCCGTGTTCAGCGAATACATTCTTCTGTCACAGCAACATGTGCATTAACAACTCCCTGGTGTGCAATGGCGTTCAAAACTGCGTCTACCCCTGGGATGAAAACCACTGCAAAGGTGAGACTAACGCATCTTCCCCCCCATCCAATCATCTTTTATTGGTGCTGTGATTTGTTTATGATGTGTTCTCTACATTATGTTATTCATGTATGTGTCTTGTGTCCAGAAAAGCGTTCACGGGGGCTCTTCCATCAAATCACCAAGACCCATGGGACTGTCATTGGGATCTCATCAGGCGTGGTTCTGGTTCTGCTTATCATCTCCATCTTTGTCCAGATGAAACAGCCTAGAAAGAAGGTATTCCTCTTTTGTAACAGACATTTTATTTACGAGAAAAGCAGTGAGAAGAATGGCCAAGATTACTGATGAGGTGGAGCTGCGCCACTGGGGCTGGAATGAAAGCCAGAGAAAAGTTGGGAAGATAGACAGAACGAGATGGCTGGCATATGAAATACATAAGAAACTTTTTACTGCTTTTTTACTACTCTGACAGCTTCATGTTAAGCTCTAACTGTCAGCTGTATTTATGTGTTTATAATGAAATCCTATTTCGAATTCCTTTCTTTGAAGGTGGTGGCTCGCCGACCTGGTGTTTTCAACAAGGCTGGTTTACAGGAGGTGTTTGACCCTCCTCATTATGAGCTGTTTTCTCTTCGGGACAAAGAGATCTCCTCAGACTTGGCCGACCTCTCAGAGGATCTGGAGAACTTCCACAAACTGCGGCGCTCCTCCACCATGTCCCGCTGTGTGCACGAGCACCACTGTGGCTCCCAAGGCTCTGTCACCACTGGGGGAGGCAGCATGAAGCACAGCCGCACCACCCTCAGCTCCATGGAGCTCTCCTATCATAATGACTTCTCCAAGCCACCACCCATGAAAACCTTCAACTCCACATCCAGCTACAAGAAGAGCTGCTACGGCTACAAGCAGCACTCACAGACTCATGACTGTGACCAGCAGGTGATCGAGGACCGCGTTACTGAGGAGATCCCCTGTGAGATTTATGGCCGCGGCACTGGCAGTGTGGGAGGAGCCAGCGGAGGGGGCACTCTGGGAGGACCATCAGGGCTAGCAGGAGGGGGCATGGGAGGGCCCGTGGGCATAGCAGGGGGTATGACTATGCCTGGAGGCATGGGCATAGCTGGAGGAGTGATGGCAGGGCCCAGTGGCATTGCTGGAGGCATTGGGGGCATGGCAGGAGCCTGTGGAACCCTGAGTGTGCGTGGAAACAGCGCCCGCAACAGCACCACCATAGTGGATCCACAACAGCGCTCTATGTCCATGGACTTTTAAAGAAGGATAGAGACACATCCAATGTTTACTTCTGTTCTCAACTCTGTGTGTGGGGATAACTTCTGGGCCTAATACTGAGATGATCTGTTGAGAGACATGAGTATGGTCATTTAAAGGATTTAAAGAGACTTGTTTTGTTGCTCATTTATTCAGCCCCTCACAGAGGGATCTGACTTTTCAGAGGACTGTCAAACACACACAAACTTCCTAGACTCAATTTTACATTTAATCCCCTGCCATGCACAGATATATGCTATAATATCTAGTTTGTCTTCTAATTTATTTAAGTTTTTATTTGTGTCAGATGTGTCTTGTACCTTTACTACCAGTAAAAAAGCCAGCTCACGATGTTAGGCGAAATTGTATTAATCTTTTTCATATGTCCTTATGATAATTTAACACCAGTATACAGTATATGGTGGCAGTAAAGATTTGAATACATACAGGAAAAGCTGCTTGTACTCATATGAATAGAACCGTGAAGGCGTTTCTCATTCATTCATTTCAAAATACACACAGAAGATGTATTTTGGCCAGTTTTAGGAGACACTCAAAAGAACTGTACTATTTTAGGAAGCCGAATGACAGAAAAATATATATTTTTGCTCTGGGAGCCAAATTGTTTATGGGCATTTTATTATAGCATTGAGTGACCATTTCTAACTAAAATGATTTAGGTGTGAGACATGATCTAAATAAAACTAGTCAAATAAAATTCCCAGACCTCATCTTTATTTAGTTTGTATGACAAACTGTGTAAAACAAGCACAACTGTCTCACCAATGAGACACATGTAGTGTATGTGAATTTATTTATGTTATAACAGCTGGTTGTATAATTCCATTCTGTTTAATTAAAAGACAAAAGTATCCACTTTTAATGCTTTTCTTCACTGATTACTTTCCATGACCAGATAAAGGAAGTAACGCTATTGCCTATTCACCTTATTCCGGAACTTGCCATGGGTGCCACCATCGTCATTGGGGTTGTACTATTTCACACTTGGCAAATCTCACAGTAAATAATCTATATGGACAAAAAGCCACTTTCCCCTGAGAATCAGTTGTGTTGATTTGTTTGTGCACATGAACATTGAACATTTTACAAAAATCAGCCTCATACGTTAGCAGCAATGGTTTTCTCAAATTCTCATTTGAAGTGAATGCGATTCATGCTTAACTGGAGCCACCACAAAGAAAGCACGGTTTAGTCATATTTACGGCAAAAGTGGGTGGGGCAGAATAAGGTCATTAGCAGAACAGGAAAAACCAGATCATATCTGAGAGTTTCAAAGACAAGATGGACAACTCTTCAGCAGAAGTGGGTTGAGCAGCTAAAAATTGTACTCAAGTCAGAATACAGATACATCAAAACAGTGTTACTCATGTAAGTACAACATAGTGGTCCAAGAAATTACACAAGTTAATACTCAAGTTTGTGAACTCATGGTGATTGTAAGATTGTAAGTAAAATATTATTATTATTTTTTTACCTGTAAGTTTTGGTTTAAACAATGATATTTCATAAAATAATCCCTTTACCATTGAGGTATTGTTAGGTGTTTGCCTTGGCTCTAGATACACACTTCTCCAGCACTTCATACAGATGTGATATCTCTGTATTTTATAGGCCTATATTTCTGGATATGCATCATTCTGAACTTAATTTAAAGGCCCTATATTACACAAAAATGACACTTGTGAGCTTTTAGTCATGTTATAATGTTGTTAATTCATCAAAAACATACCTGGAGTTGTGTTTTGTGTCATTCACACGTGCTTCAGTAATCCTGAATTATTTGTCTGTCTGCATTTCCAAAGATCAAAATGCTCTGTTCCACCTTGTAATATCATGAAGCAGAAGTTTTCAAGTTAACAGATACGTTCCTATAGTTTGGGTAGAAGGAAGGTAGGTAGAAGAAATCATCCAAGTGATGAGGCTGTGTGAATGAAAATAAAGACAAATCCAGGTATGTTTGTGATGAGGAAACAACATTATGGCAGATCAGAAAATAACATAACTCATTAATTGCTTTAAATAAATGTTTTACCATTTTGAGATGATCAGACTTCGGAGATCTTCTTCAATGAAAAATGTGTTATTTGGTATTTAGATATATTTATTATTTTATTTCATTGGTCTTTTCATTGGTCATTTTTGCTATGATTTCAATGCTTAAGATAAAGTAAATCATATCTTGAGACAAAAAAGTGTGCTATGTTGATTCCAGGAAGGTTGAAAAAGACTATGAAAAGAAAGGGTGACCAGATTTTCAAAATAAAAAAACGGGGGTGGTTGGTAATAATAAAATTGTGAAACGAGTGCGTAAATAAGGAAATTTCTTCTGCGCTCGGCACTAATGTGAGTCAGTATAGTAATATTTTCTTTGTGTTTTGATCATTTTTAAGCAACTTTCTATATTTTACCCTAAACAAATAAGAATTTGTGCCTCTCTTTACTGTTCAGATTGCATCAGTACTCTTTGTATCAGATTAGTCAAAAATAGGGACACCTGGGAAATTTTTTGTATAAAACTGGGACAAAACACTGGTTTTGGATAAATCTGCTGGGACAGGGGACAGAGGGCTCAAAATAGGGACTGTCCCGGGTGAATAGGGACGTCTGGTCAGCCTATGAAAAGAAGATAATCTACCCGAGACAGAAGTGTACTGTCATACCCCAGTTGATCCACGCGGTGGCGGTGGCGCGCAGGGTGAAGCGGAACAGGGTGGTCCGCAGAGCACGGGTGAAACGCCGGCTCCTTCTCTTTGTCCATTCACCTCCCGCTGAACAACATCCACAGCAGCTCCATGGCCAATCCCGTCGATACGAAACTCTACGACCTCCTTGGAGTGTCCCCATCAGCTACCGAAAATGAACTCAAGAAGGTAAGCCACCCAAGTAAACATCGGGTTAGTTTTTTTGGCGTTTTGTCGCTAACGTGCTACAATCAGGAAATGAGCTGGTGTGCGTAGGCAGCTAATGCTAGGTGTGAGGAGCCGAGCTAACCGGTAAAACCATGGCTCAAACAGCCGCGATCTCGTTGAGAATGAAAGGGATTTGAACTTTTCTTTGAATGAAATGACACGTAAACTACCCCAAGAATAATAAGTTAAATAGATAACTACACATCACTCGCCTCTAGTGTGAAAATGTCTCCCAAATGAACGACCTCGCGTTTGCTGGTGATGTTACGTTGCCATGAAACGCGAGGTGAAGTAACCACTAAAGCTAAGTCTATCGCTGACTTATTTTAACTGATTTCATTTTAACGTTTTTTATTCTCATCAACGACAATGAAATGAAGATTGGTTAGTTTCACTGGCGTTGGCTTTTCATAACGTCAAATGAAATCGCATTAAATATGTGGTATCTGGCCCACAGTATGCGTCTTGGAGAGGTTTGCTAGCACCTGAGCTCAAACTTAAGAAGGGATGTAGTTTTTAATATCGTTAACGAGTTATTATCTTAACTTAGATGACCTGCGCGATGCCTCATTATTTAATGGTTACTATTAATTATATTTAATTTATATACAAGTCATCCTGATGTACCAATTTTCTCCCCGTAGCTCAAGCCTCAGTCTTTCTCAGTTAAAAATGTGTATGTAGATTGCTGAATTGTGAGTAACATGACTTTGTTTATCTCTGTTTTATCTCTGTAGATACTTTTTTATCAGCTGAACAGTCTTTGCGTTAAAATACAGTAGTGGCTAATGTTAGCGTTAGCTGTTTATGCTTATCTAGCGAGACGTTTCGACAGGCAATGATTAGTGTTAGCTTATTTATTACTTTGACGAGATGACTTGATTTTATTACAATATGTTACGTTTTTTCCCGTCACGTTAAACTGTGTGTAGGATGTGTGTTGTGTAGTGTTTTGCCGGTGGGTTCTGTTTCTGGTTTGGGCACGTGTGGTTGCGTAAGGACCGAAGGGGCCGCTGTGGGGAATGTTCATTATCTTGTTTGTTAACATTGTCATAGGCTAAACGCACTGTGCTTCTCTTCTTGCAGGCATACCGAAAACTGGCAAAGGAGTATCACCCTGACAAAAACCCAAATGCTGGTGACAAGGTAAAAAATATGTATTGTTTATTAAATGTTTTTTGTATGCAGTATGTGAATGTAAACATATTTGTAATAACATTTAATTCAAATGGCCATGTTTCACCTTACTAATCAGTTAACTCGGTTCTATCAAGGTAAAAGATGAAGATGTCCATAATGTGATTTAGTTCCATTCACTTTCATCTAACCCAAGTGTTATACTATTCTGACTAATGTAAACATTCTAGTGTGATACACTTTTGATCTGACCATTTCATTTTGCTATGTTTTACTTTAGTTCAAAGAAATCAGCTTTGCCTATGAGGTCTTAACAAACCCTGAAAAGAGAGACCTTTACGACCGCTATGGGGAGCAGGGTCTGCGGGAAGGAGGAGGAGGTGGTCCTGGGATGGATGACATCTTCTCCCACATTTTTGGTGGTGGGCTTTTTGGCCATCCCTTCATGGGAGGCCATAGCCGCAGCCGTAACGGTGGCCGTCGGAGAGGGGAGGATATGGTTCACCCACTTAAGTATGACATTCTCATGCCCAAGATTATTCTTAGAATATTTGAAATATAGTGCTTTAATCTTGACTCCTTTTACAGAGTGTCACTGGAGGACCTCTACAATGGGAAAACAACCAAATTACAGCTTAGCAAGAATGTACTATGTAGCTCTTGTAATGGGTGAGTTTTTGTTATGATGTTGTAGGTATTATATAAAATTTGCAACACCTTTTAATTTGAGTTTGTGTTTAGGCAAGGGGGTAAGACGGGTGCTGTCCAAAAATGTTCAACGTGTAGGGGGCGTGGTATGCGTGTTATGATTCGGCAACTGGCACCAGGGATGGTCCAACAGATGCAGTCTGTGTGTACTGACTGTAATGGCGAAGGTAAGCATAATGACTGACATCAGGTTTCCCAAAGTTGATTTCCTCGTACTAGATGGAACATGTGTCACACTCTAATGTTCAGGTGAAGTCATCAGTGAGAAGGATCGCTGTAAAAAGTGTGAGGGCAAGAAGGTTGTGAAGGAGGTGAAGATTCTGGAGGTCCATGTGGACAAGGGCATGAAGCATGGGCAGAAAATAACATTTGGAGGTGAAGCTGACCAGGCACCAGGAGTTGAGCCTGGGGATATAGTTCTGGTGCTGCAGGAAAAGGAGCACGAGGTATGTGGCTAATAAGCTGAATCATTTGACCTTTGTATTGTGAAATCAGAAGTAGCTGAAATGCCCTTCTATTGTCTATCATGGGCATAAACTTCAGTCAGTCCTTTTATTGACAGTTGATTGTGATCAATTGGCATTATTTATTTAACATTTTTTGTATTAATATTTTGTTGTAATTGTTTTATCCAGACTTTTAAGAGAGAGGGCAATGACTTGTCTATGAACTATAAACTTGGCCTTGTGGAGGCGCTGTGCGGCTTCCAATTCATGTTGAAACATTTAGATGGAAGACAGATAGTTGTGAAGTATCCCGCTGGCAAAGTCATTGAACCTGGTAAGCTTGTTTACATGTTTGGTAAGTAGTTGTTTGTCAACAAAACATACTAAAATGTCAACTCTCCTGTCATGTTCCAGGCTCAGTAAGAGTAGTACGAGGAGAAGGTATGCCACAGTATCGCAACCCCTTTGAAAAGGGAGATCTGTATATCAAGTTTGAAGTTCAGTTCCCCAGCAACAACTGGATAAGCCCAGAGAAACTTCAGGTTTGTCACACTACCGCATTGCTCTTAATGTAGATTGCTGTAACTTCTAAATCATGATTTAATGTTATTGCAGGAGTTGGAGGACATGCTCCCATCAAGGCCAGAGCCTCCCATCATCACTGGAGACACAGAAGAGGTAGACCTGGAGGACTATGATGCCAGTCAGAGCTCATCGTCATCCCGCAGAGAGGCTTATAATGACAGCTCTGATGAAGAGGGTGGCCCTCATGGCCATGGGGTACAGTGTGCCCACCAGTAGGCCCAGTCACAACCCACCCACTTTTCATCATGTATTAAGTAAGCAAGGTGGATCGTCAAAGGGCACCAGGTTCCTCAGACTCATGTCAGACATTCTCTTGGCACCTGGTGTGTCCATGTCACTCGTGTTTGTGTAGGTTTGATCTTTGTCTGAGGAAAACTCAGTGGAGCATCTGTTGGACTCTTTCTGAAAACTGCACTCTAAACACATTAGACACTAGTTTGGGTGTAGACCTATATACATATTTAAATTAAATTGCTTCATTGAATTCTGGATGTTGATAGATCCCTCACTTTTTATTTTAAATGAAAATTAGTTGAAGAAAGAAGCCTGTTTGCTAAGTGTGTGGTTTGCATATTGTTTTCATAGTATTTTCAATAATTAATTTAAGTAACCAATGTATATACACAAAAACATGCAGCGGAGCACTCGGGCCACACAAAGATAACCATAACATTTCAACATATTAACCTTTTTCAATCACAAAGACTGTAACAATAAGTAGTTATTAGTAATATTAGTTTTGACTAATCTTTTTGTCCTTGATTTGTTGTGGCAATATTTAACTTTATTCATATAGTTAAATTTGCTCTCATTTTAATTTACCCTTTAGTGTATAATGTTATTTAGTTGTCTTTGTGTGGCCCTAGCCTAAACTTCAAAAAAACAATGTGAAGTACATTCTGGACATATTCAAGCTGCACCACTTAAGATGTTTCTGATTTTTACTGCTTCATTTTCTTTATACATTTTTACTTGTTTCACATTTCTTTTATATTTTAATTGAACCATAAATTGTTATGTGTATATCAAAGCCTATTAATACTTAAATCAGCTGTTGTATTTAAAGCTGTGTAAATTGAGAGAAGAGAAATAAAAGTGAAATAAATAATTGCTTGTATCTGCTGAGACCATCTGCGTGTAAAAGCTTGGTCCCTGCTGATGTTCATTATCAAAAAAGAACACCTCTTACAAATCTGTATGAAACTGGTGAATTCAATAAACCATGAAAATATTGTAAGAAGCATTTATTATAATAAGATGATTGGTAGTTTTTAGATTCTATAATGTGACTGTCATATTCCCAGATAGGAGGCAAGAGCAATTTTTCTTATAACACTGAAATATCCTAAAGGCAAATTCATAAATGTTGAACCTGATAATTTCCATTATTGACTGGACCTAAAAACTTGCAAAAATAGAACTGTCCCCATTTGTATCAAATGATGTGTTGGCATCATTACAACATTCAGGCACATGATTTTCATTTGACAGAACAGAAATACAACCATGGTTCTATTAAAATAACAAGGAGCTTTAGTAACTTGAAAGAGCTTCATCATGTAAGACATTATAGCAAATGCCTATCTCTCAACAAGAAAACTGCTATCATACATTCAGTGGTGTGGTGATTGAATCAGGGGACCTTTGAGGTAAAAAACAAAAAAAACTAACTCATAGCCTGCCCCTGACAATGAAAAGTAAAATATTCAGCTTTTTACCTGGATGGCCTATACAAAATAAGGAACTTCAAAAAAAGCCTTTTGACGTACACAGAATTATTTTCTTTTTTCCATCCTCTTCTTAAAACGTTTCATTGACCGATTTGGTGCATATTATAAAATTTACTGTACGCGTCGTCATCAGTGGCGCCGTGGCTTAGTTGGTTAAAGCGCCTGTCTAGTAAACAGGAGATCCTGGGTTCGAATCCCAGCGGTGCCTTTTGTACTGTCCGGTTTATTGATGCAGGCAATAACACTCACCGTGAGCGCATACATTCAGTTATTTGTTATAATTTTTAATTTAAAGTGCATGGTTGATTTTGACCTGCCCAGAAAACAAATATGACATGGCCTAGAGCCTTTGTAATGCACAACTATAACCACGTGGTGGCAGTCCAGTGTAAAAATGATCATGGGAACAGCAAAAGGTGCTGTGCAGGTTTATATTAATCAGTAAAAACAAAGTAAATAAATACAAATTAAATAAACAAAAACGGGCATCACTGTGAGTTTGTAATTGCAATTTACATGCTTGGATAAATACAATTCAGAATATGAAGAAAAGATCAGCGCATGGATCAGCGCAGCACAAACGGAAGAAACAAAAGTAGGTTTGTAAAATAAGACTCATCTAAATGATTTTTTTTCTACCCGCTTCTTCACTTTTGCAAACTGTATATAACCAACGTTGAATCCTGGTATATAGGCTATAGAAGCTGCTTCTAAATAACCTATTATCATCCTGAGAATTGTTTCACACACTGGACAGAAATAAACATAGCACAATAGCCCCCAGATCCAGCTTTTATTATGAAGGCGAGCCCCGCATATTGCCGCTAGCTTACTGTAAGGAAAACGAGCTACCGCTGCAAGAAACAATGGTTTTTCGTAAAAGCGTATCCTCCGTTCTTCGCTGTATGGATGGACGAAAAAAGACATAGATGCCAGCTCTTTTGTGGCTACCCATGTGGAGCAAACAGAACCGAGCCAGATAATAGCCGCCAAGTCCCCGGCGGACAATGGGACTTTTGAAGGCGCTTCTCGGACTGCTGTGGTTCCGCTCCGCTCTGATCTATGCAGGTGAGCTTGGACAACAACCACAATGCTGAGATTTAACCACCGTGTACCATGTCCGTGTGTGTGCTAGTGCAATTCACTTATTAAACCGATATTTTCAGCGGATAAATTCTCTATTATCCATAATTTCTTTCTTTGTAAGGGTATGATGCTGGAGGAGAGAGCTTTAACACTAAACCTCACACCCTAGCAGTGCGACTTATTTACCTGCTCGTTTCTTGTGTGTCCTGTTAATAACAAGGCGATACAGCGGAACAGGGCCATCTTTTTTAGCGTCATTAGTTGCACTGAAAAGATGAAGCGATCAGAGCACCATTGAAACCAGCGGAGCTATCGATCTGTGGTGGCTAAACGATCAGGGTTAGTGTGGAAACATGGATGCTCTTTCACAAATGTGGTGCTATCAGCATTACATCACTGCTTCACTGCAGTCAGACAGCCCTCTCTCTCTCGGTACCCCCATACCCAAAAAATACATGCTCTGGTTCATATTTTACCCACTAGAGAAACAGTACAGAGAAACTGTAGTAAACATTAAAACATAATTTTCCAAGCGATATTTATTGACATTGAGAAGATCTAGGTGGTAGTATGTGGGAAGGTTAATAAATTGGACATAAACAGAAAGTAGCCTTCACTGTGTGTGTATTTATTTATTTACAGAATTCATCATAAAACTTGTGTGATGGAATTACATTTGACACTCATGGCTTTTCAAAAAATGCCTGGTTTTAGTGCAGCTGCAAAAGATGTAGACCTGTCCTCAAACCTGCCTTAATGCACACTGCTGCTTGTGTTGCTTAAATCAATACCCATCACAGCCTTGGAATGCTTTCTTCCGCTGCCCCCAAACTTCCACTCACCTCTAATTTACCTTATATCTTATGCACAAACAATGGCAAGGTAATATTTAAATTTTTGTTGGGGTATCTACCTTCCACTTTGTTTCTTGTTTTCCCAATCTCCATCTCATTCTGTGTGTTGTTCCCTTGAGCAATGTTGTGATGTAGTTGCCCCGGTTGCCAATGTAACTGCTGCCAACTATACCCCCATGGGATCTGCTCTCAACTAAGGGCCAATTCTGAGGACACTGGGCTTTTAGACTAAACTATAAATCATTTGTCAGTGGTTTTATGAGTCATGAATAATGTTTATACGTGGTTTTTTTTCAGCTGGCTGCAGTGAGCGAGTAGAGGTCCACACCGAGCGGAGGGGGGTCATTTACAGTCCGTCATGGCCTTTAAACTACCCCTCTGGAGTCAATTGCAGCTGGCACATCCAGGGAGGTCAGGGCGAGGTCATCACCATCAGGTAACTGTACGCTGAAAGCATGCTGCATTGTGGCAGTATTTGTTTCCTGATTCTAACTTTCTAATGTTGTTTGTGTGTAGTTTTCGTAACTTTGACCTGGCTGAGTCTGAGCGGTGTTCAGGTGACTGGCTGGCACTGACTCCAACATGGGAAGGAGAATCAAGGCTTTGTGGTGCTGTGCTGCCTCCACCATTCATCTCCACCAGGGGGCGTGTTTGGGTCTCCTTTCACTCTCAGGCAAACAGCTCAGGGCAATCCCAAGGCTTCCGGCTCTCCTATATCAGAGGTACTTTATCATTATGATGACTATGTTTAAAAGTATGAAATGTAAAAGCAGAATCATCTGAATTGCATGCTATTTCTTAATTGTTTTGTTTTTCCTCACCTAAAGGTCGCCTTGGCCAGAGCAGCTGCCAGTCGGATGAGTTCCTGTGTGGGAATGGGAAGTGTCTTCCTCGGTCGTGGAGGTGTAATGGTCAGGATGAATGTGGAGATGCTACAGATGAGCGCAGCTGCACCCCTCCTCCTACACAATCCCAGTTTGGACTTTGCCCTTTTAACTCTGTTCCATGCACTCAAGCCCAGTCCACACGCTGCCTACCAGCATCTGTGCGCTGCAATGGTTTTCCAAACTGCCCGGATGGCACAGATGAGCGGGGCTGTCCTGACACTACATGTGGTAAACGTCTGGGGAACTTCTATGGCACTTTTGCCTCTCCAGACTTTTTTCGTCCCAACAGAAGCACAGCGGCAGAGCTGAGGTGCTCGTGGCTCTTGGACACTCAGGACCCCAAACCCATAGTGCTGCAGCTGGATCTGCAGCTGGGCCCAGGGGACTCCCTGCATGTGTACGACGGGCTGTTACAGCGCGCAGAGCACCTCCTGCAGGTGCTGTCCTATCACAACAACAGACGGCCCGCTCTGTTGGAGTCCAGCCGTGGACAGATGAGTGTCATGTACCTGGCACAGCCACACAGCCCTGGACACGGGTTCAACGCAACGTACCAGGTGCACCTCTGTTCTTAGGTACCAGAGCCACCAGAGCCACATACTACATATATGTCATTGTGTAAAATAACATAATTTCAAAACTAAATAATACTGCATTTGCGTTGTCTACTTAACCTCTCTACCACAACAATCCTAACATTTCAAGTGTATATGAACCACTCAATTTCATTAAATTCAGTAAACATTCATCCTCATGAAGTAATGTTTTTGTGCTTCTGGTGACTTTGGCTTATTTTCATGTTAGGCACGACCTAATATTGACTTTCCCTGTCTCCATTCTGAAGGTCAAAGGCTATTGCTTCCCAGGGGAACGCCCCTGTGGTAGTGATCAGGGTTGCTACTCAGAGCGTCAGCGCTGTGATGGCTACTGGCACTGCCCATCAGGACGTGACGAAGAAGGCTGCCCCATCTGCCCTGCGGGGGAGTTTCCCTGTGAGGGCAACAGCGGGGTGTGTTACCCAGCCACTGAACGGTGCAACAACCAGAAGCGCTGTCCAGATGGCTCAGATGAAAAGAACTGCTATGAGTGCCAACCAGGAAACTTCCACTGTGGAACAAACCTGTGCATCTTTGAGACGTGGCGCTGTGATGGTCAGGAGGACTGCTTAGACGGCAGTGACGAGAGGGACTGCATGGCTGCTGTGCCCAGAAAAGTGATCACAGCGGCCCTCATCGGGAGCCTGGTCTGCAGCCTCCTGCTTGTCATTGCTCTGGGCTGTGCGCTCAAGCTGCACTCACTTAGGAACAGAGAGTACAGGTTGGTCCACCTCACCATTTCTTTGTTTTTCATAATTTTTCATGTTCTAGGTAATTCCATTTTAAAGTTTTAAAGTCCTGTATATGTAAATGTGAGTGAAAAAGGGTCCTGTCCTTGTTTTATTCTTTGCACTTTAGGTCATTTGAAACTCAGATGACACGAATGGAGGCAGAGTTTGTTCAGAGAGAGGCTCCTCCCTCTTATGGGCAGCTGATTGCTCAAGGCCTCATCCCTCCAGTTGATGATTTTCCAGTGTATAATCCCTCTCAGGTAAAACTGTTTCTGTTCAAAGTTTTTTAATGTTAAATTATTCCAGTATTAAACGGAGGACCAGGTACAGCTTGGCCTTTTCAAATTTGCGTATTTTTCTGTGGATTAGTTTAAACCGGCTGTGCCCTGTTCTCTCACAGGTGGCACTAGTGGGTGGTTTGCATTTGTTCAGTAGACATGCCAACAGATTATGTACAGTACAAAAGCTGCACAAATATGACAATACAGGCCTGTAGATGTAACTGGCAAAATTATACTTATACAGTCTATAATCACACTATTTACGGACTGCAAATCATTCACATGATAGTGTGAACTCTGTTGCAGAAGTTCAGACTCCAACAAGCCTTGAACGTGTGAATATTTTTTCTTACTTTCCTTACCTTTATGTAGATTTTGCTATAATTGTATTTTCTTTCCTCTGCTGTAGGCATCTGTGCTGCAGAATCTGCGGTTAGCTATGCGGCGGCAGATGAGACGCCACTCCTCGCGCCGCTCGTCTTCTTCCACATCCCGGCGGCGTCTGGGACACCTGTGGACTCGTATCAGAGGCCACGCCCCTCTGCTGGACTCCCCTGGACCCCCCCAGATAACACTAGGGCTGCACAGCTATAGGACTGCATCTGACCCCCGTGTCCCAACTGGATTTGGTGATGAGACGGCTGTGATGTCACACTCCTGTTGCCATGACGACCTCAACCTCCAGCCCTGTATGTCTGAAAGCCCACTGTCGTCTCTGTCCCCACAGTCCCAGACAGTGGACAGTCCAGGCGAGGAAGTGTTCAGAAGCAGGGGTACACATTCTGAGCCCCCCACCCCGGGATATAGTGAGCCCTCAGCCCTCTGTGGCCCTGTCCTCACCCCACAGGAACCTACCGCACCCCCACACCCGCGGGTCTCCAGAAAACTTGTGCTGGAGCTGGCAGTGAATCTTAAAGGAGTGGCAGTCAGGCGCTACTCCCCCCTGGGACCCCTGTCTCCACTGTCACCTGTGGTTTTCCCTAGTGGCTCTCGAACTCCCACAGCCCAGCCAGAGTCCGATCCCTCACAGGGCAGCCCCTCGGACTCAGACTTAACCCCAGAAGTGCCAAACAGAGGAATGAAACCATGCAAAAAAAGAGGAGACAGGAGCCGTGCTGCCAGAGCAGGATTCTCCTGAGAGAGGCCACTGTCCTATTTCTGGACCATCCTCTTTTTAATATGATGCAGTATGTGTTCTGCTGCACTGACCTTGTACTGTCTACTAGACTAGACAGCAGAGCAGTTCCTCAGCCATCCACAAGGAGGCACACTAGTGACATAAAGCTGGATCCAGGCAACATAAACGTTCATATTTTAGTAAAATGAATGATGAGATAATCTTGAAATACAACCAGCATTTATGGTTCTCATAGCTTAAATCACAACAGCTAAAATGTCCAACTCATTTCTCACAATGGCTTTGTGACATTTCCCAGAGCCAGTGTGCACCGCTTTAACTGTGAGCCATAAAACCCTGTGCACTGCAGATCAGTGATTGACTTGCCCTTATCCAACATCTTTTAGTTCAGTAATTTATTATGAATTCTTGTCAGTCCATATCTTTTGAAAAGGAAAACATTGAAACTTAGGGACATCACCATTGCTGTGGATTTTTATATGTCTCGACTGATTCAAAGACCTCTATTTTTGTGAGTACTTGCTGAAATGATGTGATCCCACTTCCCTCTTTCTGCCTTTGCCAATCAAGCTTTACTGGATCGCTTGATGCTTTTTTTATACAACTCACCCATCCAAGATACTGCTGCTGTTTTCCTTTTTCCATGCCATTGTGGGATGAAGAATGTACCAGTCTGTTTGATTTGAAGACATTTAACAGAACACTGCAGCCTGTCAGCCTCATATCACCTGCCAGTGTCCTGCTGCCCTGTTGCCTCGATCTTTATTTAAAAGCTAAATGTGCCATGCATTCTTTTATCAGCTGCTACACGTGCCATTAGAAATATGTATTCATGATTCTATTGTAGCCATAGAATTAGGTCCTTTCTTCCTTTATCATTTTGCAGCTGCTTATTATCTTTGTACAGATTATGCCTTAATGTCTTGCGTTTTTGCTGTAAAAGTCGACAGGTGCATTTATTGCAGTGCACTTGTTAAAATTCCTAAATGACTTTGTTTGCATATTTGCTCAGACTAAAACGAAGTCCGCCGCTGTATCAAGAATCTCTGGGATTGTTATGATAAGAAAGTATGTGTTTAAAACAAAAAAAAGTCTAATAGTCCACACTGTTTGTTCAGGTGTTGACCGTGAAAATGCCATAAGCTGTTTTGGTTGAAGTGCTCTTTGTTACTCATCAGTTGGAACAAGGTTAGCACTTCTCATTTCACTGTAGCCACACCACTGGAATCACTGTTGATCCAGTTCTATCTGGTTACACAATACTTTGATCTAACAACTCACCATTAAATGTAATATTTTCATAAGGCCCCCAAAATCATTTTAGATAGCAAAATACAAAGCTATACATTTAACTCCGTAATCAAAGCATTAAATATATAGGTAAATCAAAATATTTGACAAATATCAGCAATTTCCATAGTTCAGATTCATGTGAACAAAATCAAAACTAAATGTAAACAATTTCATAAAAACAACAGAAAATGGTTAATGGAAAATTGGTAAAATCATTATCTGTGTCTAGCCTACTAAATTACTGATATAGCCTACATGTTAAACAGTTATAATTTATTGAATTGCATCTCATACTAAATTCATTTTAAATCAAAAAGTAAGTTTGTAAGTTTGAGCTGTTGTATATTTTGTGATGCCATCATGACATTAACTCACTGTGCAGCCTTCAGTTTCATGTGCTGTATTTTGTGCTTTGAATAAACATAATTTCTGTTACAGTATGTTTCAATGAATGAAAATACTCTACTCAAGAAATGTTGAAATTGAGTTTTTATTACCTTCAACTACTGTATTGTTATCCAGTATGTACAGATATCACAAAATACAGAGGAATGTAGTTCTTAGTTCTCTGTACAGTTTATTTACAATCTGGTGTAGATTGAGGTACCTGGGGACACAGATAGTACTGTGTGCATCTTTTTACAAAAATAAACTCCAGCAGCAGACCAAGAGAATAATGTAGCTTCTTGACAAAAAAAAAATCTTCCTTTCAATATATTACCTGTTATAAAACAATATATATTTTATTCATGCAAGCACTAAAGAGACATCAGCTGAGATAACATTCGTTAGCAAGAAAGGTTAATATATATTTCTTTATAAAAGCACTTAACAGATGGCAAATATAGAGTTGTCGCATTTGTTTGAAGTTTTTCAGTGAATACTTAGTAGCAAAAGTGGTTTACACAAGGAACAGCAGTCATGGCCTACGCACATAAGCAGTTAGGTCCCAGTCAGTATGATTCAGCCATTGTGGCTCTGATTGCTTGTTCGTGTTAACTGTTGACAGAATTGGCAATAATTAGAATATTAAGCAATAACTGATATCAGCTCCTTACTTTCAGACAGCAGATTGTGTCATTTCTTTATGTTAGATTGGTATAAGAATAAACAGGTCACCTTAAACTCTTAATCTTACATAAACTGAATGCATTTTTGAATAGTCAACTGTAGATGTTTGCATTATTGCATATGTTAAATATAAGGCACTAAACAATATTATATCAAGTAAGGTTGCCTGAGATAAAAATGAGGTTGGGCACTAAAAACTAGCAAACACTTCAAGCACACATAGTATCAAGGGCGTTAACTTGTACAATACCCTTCCAAAATTACTTAGATTATGGATCTTATCTTTCCAGATAAGTTAAGCACAGGGATTTATTAAGTAGGATTCTACTTAATAACAACGAATCACCTTCCAGGTATTTGTAAAACAGCGCTTAAGTTCCCCAGAATAACAAGCAGCAACATGCCTTCATTCTTTCACCACTTTGAATACTTTCGAGAAAACTGTCAGATCTTTAAGAAGGCACCTTGCATATTTGAAGAGGAGAAAGGAAAAAAGCTAAATAAGAAGTAATGGACAAGCAAATGCACATTAATTACAAAGTCATTAGCAAAGAACAGCATAAGGTAGCAACCATAATAGAAAGGTAGTGTTATGTGCAGAAATGGCTTGCAAAATACCCGCACGACCCAGGACATCATAGCAACATAGATATCTAATAAGGCACATTAGCCCAGGTCAAACCCAAGTTAAAAGTCATAAAAGGGAATCATAGGAGTGAACCTGGAAAACAGCAGATAGTTCTTTGAGAGGTTGTGGCAGTAAAAAATAAAAAATACAGTTGGCATGCTGGTGTGGCGACAGCTTGATACAAATACTTCAAAGTACCCTTTCTTCATAGGCTGCTTCACTACTGCTTCCATCAAAGAGAGGATACACTAGTTTATCTATAAAAGGAGAGATTGTCCAAAAAGTGGAAGCAAAGGTCAAATTGTACAGCGCTCAATCCCCTTTAGAGGAAGTGAGGGGTTCAGTCTCTAAGGGGTCTTCCTGAGGAAATACGACATAACAAATCTTTTGGCCCACATACGTCACTTTCTCTGTAAAACAACGAAAAAGGGTCATCAATTGTCCATATAACCTGCATATGTATTAGCATAACCAAAGACACGCACCAACTGCTGTGTAAATCCATTTTGGTTTGTTTTTCCAGTGAACTCCCAGGAAGTAGACAGGGACCCCGGTCAGCATGATGACCATGCCCAGACCACACACCACAGGCTCTGAGTAGAGGCTGAAGCACAGCAGCACGGCCCAGAAGAGCAGGTACGCAATGGGGATCAGCACACTCACCTGAACAACACACAAGGAAGATAAAGATGTATTGTAAAGCATAATAGGTGTTGTCTCAAGCTGTAAAATGTGATATCCATAATGCATTATGCACAGTCACAGTATACCAGACTTTAGCAGCGACTTGGTGCATATTGTGATATAAGTTTTGATCTTGTTTCAATAATACCACTGAATAGCATAAAAAGAATACAGTGGAAACACAGAGTGTAGATTTGTATTAGTAGTAGGGTCCTGATATCCTCTGATCTCATACATTTTTTATTATTTTATTTTAATGATTATTTATGCTGTTGATGGTTACAATTATGAGACAATTGTCAGGTCAAATGTCATAATGTTTATATGGGGTCATGTTGATCACCTGCTACTCCTTTCAAAGGCACACTGTCAAAGATTCTATTTAAAGCACAAATGTACAGCGTCATTGGGGACACACATACCATAGAGACACAGTCACCGAGTTCAGTTCTACCATGTACATCTAACTAAAGTTTTCAGTTCAAACAATATGGAAACATTTTGATAAAGACATCTGTCATTCATAGATGCTGAATGCTCTGCTTCTGCTACATATATCAGTCTATCCTTATACCTAAAATTATTCTGTATACACTGCCCAATGCTAGTATAAAATATTAAATATAACTATATATATACACATGAGAAGAGTCTGTGGATACATTTGAACAGATAGTATGACACGCATTGGAGGACCAATTTGTGCCTTGTATTGCATCATCCTGTTACGTTTTACAGAAATGTGGTGGGCTGACTGCCTCGTCTTTTCATTATGTAATCCACCAGCTTTGTAATATTCTTGGAGAATTCTTGGTCCTTAAAGTTTATCGACTGTCCATGGGAAATGATGCTCAGACCAGCACAGAGCCAGGCATGTGTGCTGTGACCAAACCCTTGAGCATTTTGTATACCTTTATAGGACGATGCAAATTGGGTCTTGTTTTTCGTAGGTATAGGAGGCCAGCAATGGTTACTCCATAAGACAGGTAGTTGATAAAGGACACATAGTTGATGAGGTTGTGTGTTTCACCTATGCACAGGATCAGTATGGTGGCTGCACACTGCAGAGGAGAAAGCACATGTGAGGACTCAAAGCTCTCAAAGAGACTTGGCATAGTGCACAGTTACACTCACACAGACTAACAGAGCAGGTATAGGAGTGCAGTTTTTCAGATGGATCATAGCCAACAGGTAAGGCAAATGACCTTCTCTGGCCCCAGAGAAGCATAACCTGTAACATAGAATACATTACATACTTGTTCTAACAAGTCACTACCTTCCATTATTATCACCAAAGGGCCTGAAAGTGCAAACATCAGAATCACTTCATACTTTAAACCCAAACTTGAACAAATATCACTATCAAAGACTGAATAAAAAATAACTAGTTTTAACATATTCAAGGAAGATTTTGTGCTTTAAAATACACATAACTGACATATTTGACAGCATACAAACCAATTATGTTGTTGTTCTTAATTTAAGAAAAAAGTGTTGACCTGGAAGAGGTAAAGAGGTATCCATTGATTCCTCCAAATGTGGATAGGGCCACAGAAATTGGCATAACCCATGAAAACATGCCGAGCAGCTTTTCCCCAAATGTCTGTGAGAACAAGCACAATTGTTATTATTGACTGAATACACAGCCACATTAAGCAAAATAAATAAACAAACTATTCAAACCAAATGTATGTAAAATTGTGACTTTTGCTACTTAATAAATCTTTCAATTTACTTCTTTGTTTTCATAAACATTAAAACAATGTATAAAGGGTCCACACTATCTGAGCAGTTTGTTTGCTCTTGTGAACAAAAGCTATCTCACCACTGCCACAGCATTAGAGGCCAGCAGCTCCTGAGGCGTCATGGAGGAGAAATAAGCAATATTTGTCATGGTGTAAACCAGCGTCACCAGTGGAATGGAGATGTAGATAGCCCGGGGCAGGTTTCTGAAAAGATAAAATGTTATCACAGATTTGATGCAGTGCATAATATTTACAGTGAATTTATGCTACGTACTTGCGTGGCTCCACCACCTCCTCTGTGACGTAGTTGAGGAAATTCCAGCCACTGTAAGCAAATGAGGCTTGGAGGAAAGCCAGTGCTATCTCTCCAACAGAGGGCTGCCCACTGAACTCAAAAGCCACACTTGGTCGCAGTACATCATAGTAACCTACAAGGAAAACAGGGACATTACGTTAGCAACAACAAATCTATGTGTAATTTGTCTAGGGCACTGTATAGAGTAAAATAAAATAGTTAATATTTCATATATTTAATCTAAATATAAAAAATATCCAATGGTGCAAAAACAAGTGAATCTGTGTATTCGTCAATTAAGCTCTGTTGCGTTCATAAATCCAGTGGTAGAGGGGAAAAGCAATTGCACACTGTATTATGGAATGAAACTAGTATTCGAAAATGCCATGCCCAAATGTAAATAATGAATGCACATATCACATAAAGAAAGATGGCAGAAATACTGATGCACTGTAATATTAAATAATGACTTGGTGTTTTGAATTCAATTTTGGATGTTTTCTTGGTTCATTCAGGACTGATAAAACAACCTTTCCACTCCTAAATCACAATACTATTACAGTTTAATGGTTTTAGGAAAAAAACATTTAAAAAACACTGAACAGATTTAGTGATACTGTTTTGCCAAAAAGCAAGCCGAAGTCACCATGGAGACAGACAGAAAGTCTTACTTGCTTAAAAGTCATTTGTTGTTGAAAGGAGAAACACAATTATTTACACAAGTATTTACATAATTTTGCACCTAAACTTTCAATAGACTATCAAAGAAATTATAGAAATAATTACTGGTCAATATTGCAAAAAACAAAACAAAACACGATTGTCTTATTAAGAACAAATAAAAAATAGTTAAATATTATTCTCCTACAGATAAAAAATACAGCGTAAAAAACATTGGCATATAATGTATAAAATAGTTAAATTTCTTCAAAACACAGAAAAAGTGAGAACTTTTTAATGAAAAATTCTGAACAGGTGCTTAAGGACAGGGCTCAAAAGCTAGCAAACAGTATAAAAGCATCAGTCAAAAAGGTCTAAAGGACTTACTGCTGCTTTTAGACTGGCTGCTAACCTGAAAAATGCCTGGCTTGGTAATACCTGGGGAATAACCCCCGCCGGTAAACTCTTCAGGGTCACAGAGGCACACAAGCCTCCCCACCTCGACAAAGCAGCAACAACAGTTTTTTTTTTTTTTTTTCAAACCTGGATCCTCAACCTCCTCTCTGTGGCTCTTGGTTCTAATACCCCCTAAATCAGTTCCTGGATTGTTCTGCTTAGTTCTTCATATTCATCTGATAAATCAGACAATTGTGAGTTTATGCAGCTAGTACCACACCATTCTCCACAAATGTCAGTGCAGTCATGTTTTTTGCATGTGCATTTTTTTTTTTGCTGCAGTCTTTCTTGCAATTACAGCAAACCACTTCTAGTATCTATGGTGATGCTGCAGGCTGATTGGTCATTATTGGCATAAATCTCCCATCCAAAACATCCCAACCCCTGTCTTTTGGGTCCATATGGTCCCCTTTTCCATTCCATCATTTGTTAAAAGACCTGAAGACTATGGAACTTTGCAGCGGTTGACGTTGGGGGGAGAGTTTTAGGTTCCTCTGGAGATGAGTTCTGAGTTACTTTATCAAAGAATCATCTGTATCTCAGTATATCCAGAGATTCATCTTTTTTGCCTCCATACAGTGATACTAGAGCTTTTTCACTTGTAGCAATGATGATGCCTTTCCCCACATTTTCCTGTGACATTCCCTTTCCAATGCCAAATACACAAGATGTAGAAACACAGCCTAATATGGCATGGATAAAGAGGAGATTGTCACACACCTTGGGATCCAGTAACTCTTTCGTCTGCTTTATACACCGTATCTTTCTTGTTTTTGTTGCTTTGTTTGGTTCTGATGACAAAAACAGCTCCTGTGCATTTAGATCAGCATGTTGCAACAAGAGTAAAAGTCTGTGTCATCACCTACTAAGACTGTGTCTTTTGTTCTGGCAGAGGCAATGGCAGTTTGGACAATGAGCACATCTGCATCGTTCTTTGCATGGTCTGTGATACACCTAGCCTGCTCAAGTTTATCACTGAGACAAACCAAGAACTGTTGTCTGTTTTCCTTATTGTTAAGGAAGTGGTCCTTTTAGGATTGAATGATCATGGACATAGTTATTTGGCTACTGTTTTTTCTGCTCGTGACTTTATGGTTCTTGGCCATAAGTCACTTGGGCCTAGTGTTGAGCTCATTTGCATATTTAAAATAGATTTTTCCAAGAAACGTATATAAATAAAAAGCAGCTATATTTTAGGTAGCCTATATTCAATTAGTATATAGCTCATTTGCATATTTAAATTCACTTTCAAAGAAACTTGTAATACAAAAAATATTGCTTTTCATGGTTACTTTCATAGTGTAAAGTTTCATTTTGATAGGAGTAAAGGAAAAATATAACCCCATTGGGGTGTTTTGTTGCCTAGCTATATTGACACATTTCTCAGATTGATGAAAATTTAACAAATTTCCTCAATTAGGATTTCTAAGGACTTTTAGCATGTTGTTCTGGACACCTCACAGAAATAATCTAAGATGAAAAACAAACTTACAATTAACTTAAATTACAATTAGTCTGACGGAAAATGCTACTTTGCCTGGACTATTACTGACTTCTCCATTAAAAAAACTAAAGTGATGATTGATTATTAGAAATGACTCTTAATAAAAATGTGATTAATTCTGCTGACGTAACTGAAATATATATGATCATGACAAGCTAAAACTTATGCACATACTGTACCTCTGCAGATCTGCACCAGTCCCACTATGATAATGAGGACCAGAGCCAGTAGTTTTCCGACTGTGAACACATCCTGGATCCTGGTGGCCCATCTCACACTGGAGCAGTTCACCCAGGTCAGAAATACTGCAAAAGAAAAATGCATTTATTATACACCAAGGACAGAAAAGCAACAGTGAACTTTTAATCGCATATTAATTGACAGCCATATAATTTCCACTTTTTTACAAAGTCCATTTTATAGACTTGGAAATTAATTCATACATTCATTGTAAGAGACATCAGCTCTAGGATCCCATAGATTGCAGCATATAGTACATTAGTTGCACTGGGAAATCTAAAATGATAAAACTTATATAGTAATCCTTGATATACTGTACATGTCATATGCAACAACAATATTTTATATGGTATTATTTGAATAAATGTACAGCGCAAGGTAACACATGGTTACAAACTAAACCACAAAACAAATAACTTCTTAAAATGTTCTTACCCTCTCCATTTCAAGTTTAAATGGCAAAATGTTTGTAATATTTGGTTATAGTACCTACTTAATTGATAATTAATTGTAATAGTAGTTATAATTGTGTGTATAATAAGTCTGTATATGTATACATATACATATACTGCTAAAAATAGCAAATTTTTAGTTTACTTTCACTTGCACTATAATGAAAATAATGTGAACTTGTATTCTGTCTTGCAACACAGGTGAAAATCATATTTCTGTCATAAATTCAGTCAATGAAAACATGTACCATTTAATAATTTCTGCCTTTCATCAAACAAGCATCTAAATTCATTTTCATTCATTCATTTCAATGTTTCATGAAATATAGAAGTAAACCATTAGGTTCATGATAAAGTGTGTGTGTGCTGGTATGTGTGTGTTGGCCCGGGCTTTTAAATACTGTGTCATCCATCACTGGGGCAGGCGTCCCTCCCACCACACAATCTGGACAAACTGCTTCCGCTGGCTCTGGCCATACAACCACACACACACAGAGACACACACACACACACATACACGCAGACACACATGAGAATAGTTGGCAGGATGTTTTGGTGGCACTGGGCACAGCTTCCTCTCCCCTTTAATGCTTTTAAGTTTTATAGTCAATTACACTGCGACACATTTCCTCTGCCCCAGAACAGCAGCTCTCCCCCTGCTCTGGCCTGTATACGTCCGGACAGGAAGGAGGTGCCAGCGGACTTTATGCATGACAGCCCAGGTAAATCTGTGTGCCATTGAGCACCAGCACTTGAATACTAACTAATGACTGCTCTTCATAAAGTCAGGAGCCAAACTGCAGTGTAATTTATGTTGCGCTTTTAACATCAGCCACACCTCCAGCTGCTACTTATTTCCCATAAAGCTTAGCAGTAATACACCTGGTACATTACTTTTAATTATCATCTATACAATGTTTGCTATTTATTGGTTTAGGAAACAATCGTATTTGTCTTGAACATGTTATACCTAGTCCCTCTTAAGTTATTCAGTGAAGTCTAACATTAGCGCAGGCGGAGGCCACTTTATGCCTCCTTTCACTTAAAGAGCTTTACCAAATAAATAATAAAGGAGCTCACTACAACCTAAAACAAACAAGGCTAAATTGGCAATGGCACACAACCAGGCTCACCCAATGGTCAGTCAGAAGTTTCTTTAGGACACTTTTCGTTGTTTGCATATGCACCATTATAGTCTTATGTATGTGTTGTAGACAAGTGTTATTATGCCTTTTATGGGTATTTACTATTAAGAGCTTATATTTTGCTATTTTCTGATCTATATATAGGTCTATAGTTGTTGCCTCATCAAAAATATATATCCGGAGTTGTGTTTTGTTTTATTCACACATTTAACACACAAATCCTGCAAATTTATGTGGATTTCTTCTCTCAAATTGAAAACACTCTCTTCCACCTTGTGATGTCATGCAGTAATAAAGAAAGCGCTACACTGTATTGTTGAACTTCGTATACCTTCATTAGACCCATTTAGATCATTTCAAACCTGGAATCTCTACTGAACTAAAGGTAAAAGGTAGCCGTTGATGAACTATTGCTTCATGACATCACAAGCTGAAACAGAGCATTTAGAGCTTTGGAGATGACTCATAATATAGGGTTACTCAAACTAAAGACAACTTTGTACTAGGTACGTTGTTGATGAGGTAACAGCATTATAACATGGCTAAAAGCTAAAAGCCAAGCAAATTTTGTTTAAAATGGGACCTTTAAGTAATAATATAAGTTATATAATAAGCGCTGAATTCAGGATTACTCAAACATGTATAATTCAGTCGAAATACAACTTTGAGTAAGATAATGAGAATGGAACATTGTCATAACATGGCTCATGAAAAGATTTTACCTAAATCTCCTTTAAATCCCTTTTAGTAAGGTTGTACCCTGTGGCGATCTCATGAGATTGCTAATGTTATTGCTTTTCTGTTTATTGCAACCTTGCATAAACATCTGATATCTATTATTAATTATGTTTTTGATTTTTTATTGAGTTTTATAAGTGTCTGAAATTGCTACAGTATGCCTCTAATTGCCTACACACTGTTCTTCTGAATGGCCCGATGCTGTGTGCTAGATTCACTAATGCACGAACAGTATTGCACCACCCTGGTGCAGTTTATGAGGGACATCAAATTGAATCCATCTGACCACTTTTCGCATAGAGTTACTATTCATTCTAAGCCTGCCACTTGTACACTGCTATCGGCCCCCTCTATGGCTGCACAATCTCTCTGACCTACAATGTAAGAGGAAAAGAATGCACATAATAAGCATGCTGGAATTCCCTCGGCCGGGTCACATGTTTCATAATGAAGAAGTCCATTAGCTTGATAGAATTAAGCGGATTGTCAGTAAAATGTCAATATTTGCTGTATGAATGAACTGAAAGTCAATCTTAGAGCTGCCGTACACACCAGCTGTGGATAAAACTGCCCCTTTTCTAACTTGTAAATTAGTTGGATATGTGTTGTTTATACAAGGTAGGCTGGGCAATATAGTGATAAAAATCAAATCATGATCTTACCCCTGTAACAATATGCTATTTTGGTGAAATCCATTACTTAATTCCCTGCTTTTCTGTTTTATAGAGCTATACGGTCAATTACAGACACTGTTCCCCACCCACACCTCCTACTGGTCACCCTCCATCATTCTCTCAGTGAGTGACAGGTGGATTTAACCAATCACAGTGAGGAGTAAACTTTCAGAAACAGCAGATAGCTTTAGTTAGATACTAAGAAAACATTAATTGTGATATTAATTTTTTGGCATATTGCCCACTGTAATACAAGGGCAGTTAGGTTCTAACAAGGCATGTTTAAACATACTTTGTTTAACATTCTAGAGATATTAATTTTATGCCTGGAAAGGTCAACAGTATGTCATCTTCATGGAGACAAGCAGCTTGACGCCACTAGGCCAAGTTTCATCCAGATCCAGATTTGATCTGCAAAGTTCAAATTACTCCATTCCACCTTGTGATGTCATGAAACAGTAGTTTTCAAGTTAATGGTTACCTTTTACCTTTAGTTCAACAGAAATTGGCTGAAATTATCAAATGATTCTACTGAAGGTGTAAGAAGTTTGAAAACACAGTGGAGCACTTCCTGTATTACCACGTGGTGGAACAGGATGCTTTCTGTTTGACAGAAGAACTCTGCCTAAATATGCAGTGTTTGTGTGTTAAACGTGTATAAATGAAACAAAACACAACTCCAGGTATGTTTTTTATCAGAAAACAACATTACAACATAGGTCAGAAAATAGTGCAATATCGGCCCTTTAATCACCATTATACTTTCAGAATGTTTTTGTATTTTGACCATGATAAATGTCACCCAAAATCTCAATATCGTCCAATGCCTTCAATGTAAGATAAAACTCATGCATTGCACAATCGCACATATAGTGTGACAAATAAAAACTGGCATTTGAAAACATCAGGTGGGGGTGGCAACTGCTGAGTATATTCTAGTGTGTCCTGTCCCTCCTGCTGCATGACTTTGCTGCTATGGGTTGGCCCAGGCTCCCTCTCCTATTCCTGGAAGATGGACGGCCCTTGACTGGAGCGGACTGGTTTGCTGCCTCATACACACGCGTATGTTTGGGCACAGTCTAACATGGACAGCATGTGGACACTGCACACACAAGGAATGACCTCGCCATGCACATGACTGGCCTGACATGCAGTCTAAGACAACTCCAAAAGCTGTGGGAGTCATATACAGCAGTGAATTCATATAGGATCCTATGCAGTTATTGCACTTACTATAACTTAAACTATAACTATACATTTCTTACCACTTTTACATTCTTAACTGATAATTTATAAATTGGATGGAGGGGCAGGTTGGATAAATATAGTGGGATAATGAACCTTGATCTGAGGCTTTTGTATGTTTCCAATAAAAATACCATAATTGATGGAGGTCAGGATAGAATACAAGCTCTTCCTTCATCTGAGGGAGACATCAGCCCAAGTCAAGTTTCTAAAATTTCAAAATCAATTTGGAAAACTACTCAGTACTAATCCTGGACAAAGATATTTTAAAAACAATTTCCATATACTACAGTTTAATTTTAATATTTTACCATGTGGTCTAAGTTCTGATAATTATCAAGATTATTATCATCACTCTAAAAATATCCATGAAAAGTTGCTACTATTTTTTGCAACCCTACTACTACCCTAGTTCTGCACATTTTTACAAGCAATCTGCTTTGGGCACAACGGACAACCTCCTTCCTCCTCCTTCCTCTGAGAAAATTCCTGTGAGTAAGAATGATGCAACCTCAAGACAGTGTTGATCATAGGGGATCATAGTATGTCTTTACATGTGCTTTTAGAAATCAGACCGGAACTAACAATGCAGAAACAAAGAGGAAGTGAAGTCACATGGTATAATATTTGTTACTGCATCATGCATACATGTATACATGCATACATGACCTTGTGGACCAAACATGTGGTATTTGTAGCTTTAAATCGTGAAGCAAAAGCAACATCTCAAACATTCTCTGTTCACATTTGAAAATGTATTTGAATAGGCCTTTTTAATCACTAATGTAATCACAGCATTAGTGAGAAAAGTTCACATTTTAATTTATCATTGAACCCTTATTCAAAATGCTTGACTAACTTTGCATCTATATTAATGAATATATAAAACTTTCAATTCACAACCAACATGTTAGGGATAGCCTACTCAATAGGAATAGCCAACACAATACCCTTATCAATGTATAACTTAGCTGACCTGCCTAGTCCCTTTCTAATAGTACTTATGGGCAGCCATTGCTACAATCAAACAATGAACCCTGTCATCACCATCAAGACTTTATTACAGACTCATAGTCCAGAGTTAAAAGGCACACTACATTTAAAAAAACCTCAGACATAACAGTAGTCACACCTGCTAATTACTGTTTAAATTTTATGTACCAGTCTAACACAAATACAATGTCAACTTGCTTCATGCTCTGTAATACAAACAGCCACACTTAGTACCTCTCTGCTTCACCCTGGCCTCGAAAGCAGTCGAGGGATGAGGCCAAAAATAGTCAGATGATGTGCTAATGGTAACCCTGCACATGCTAAAGAGACACACCCCCCTGACCATACCTTTGCCTTTGCATCCAGTTCAGACAAGAACAAACTGGCTGTGCTCTATCAGAAGCATGCACACTCCGCATAAGAATATCACTGGCTATTTAAAGGTGCACTATGTAACTTTTCTGGTGGAGAGTACATGGAGAAGTTATTGCTTTGCCTGAAATGTTGTGCATTAAAGTGATCTACAGCAGCAAGTGATGCCTCCAGGCTAATTGATCACTAAAAGTAAGAATGTATGGTTTTCAACATGTCTCTCTTAGCACAAAAAAAACCTGTAATTTAATAATTGTAAGATAGATGTGTTTTGTGGAATACTGTGGAACATCCCAGGCAAAGGAATAACATGTGGAGACAAGCACAAGGATGATTCCTACTACAAAAGTTACACAGTGCACAAGGGTAATCATATACTACCTTTTTACATCATATTCTTAACATTAAAGAAGAAATATTATGCTTTAGTCAAATATCTACTAGTATCTCATTCTATGACACCTGTAATTATTTAATATTTTGAGCATTGTGGTGCTTCTTTCTGCCTGCCCTTTTATAGTATGTCACTATAAATGTCACATATGACAACAAAGTACTGCACTGCCTGACCAGGCTTTTGACCCTGCCTATGGATTGTTAAAGTTCACTGTAGCAAGCAGTGGATTTTTGTGTCAAAATGGCTATATTGCACATAATGCACCCTAAGTGCAGGAGAATAAATGAATCGCGCTAAATGCCACTTGGAGTGGGTAAATGAGAGGGAAGACTATTTAACATGGTTAAAAGCTCCTAGAGGTCAATTTAGCATACAATAAGAAAAAACAGTTTGCTCGTCCGTCATTTTTCAAAGCTGAAGAGTGAAAAGGAGATGTTTATCAGCCACACCTCTCGAAGCCATCTAGTAACATTTTTGTATTTACTGTTGTCCACCGTGAAAACGTGTTACCATAGTTAACTTTACCAACCCATCCAAAAATACATCAGCGTAAACATCCAGTGGAAAGTTTTGAATATGAGTGGGAACTAATTTGACTAACTTAACTAAGTTGATACAGACTTTGGGGAGTGTTGGCAACCTTCTGAAAATGACTGACCCAATTTCTTTAATGTCAATCAATCAATCGACAATCAGACTTTTGGAATTTAAATTGTGCAGGTAAATATGCTGGCTGAGGTTGAATTAGCACACACATAGGTCATATTTGAAAGACCATGCTGCTTAATATAATGCACATCATTCTGAATTATAGTATATGTCTGATCTGATATTCTAATTTTATTATTTCGATACTGTCTTGTAATGTAGATGGTACATTGCCTACCTGAAGTTAAACCAAAGCTTGGAGGCTAAAGTAAAATCATACTTCATCATATTATTTATGTGATCAAGACTAACAATTGTTATGCTATGAGGCTGGCAATATGACAGATCTAGAGTTATTTATACTGAACAATAATCACACATGACTCACATATGCAGATGGTGGCCAGCAGTCGCGTGGCGAGGAACGGAGGGAGGCAGTTCTGGAAGGCGGGCTGTAGGACGTAATTTGAGAAGGTGAGTGCGATGACAGCCAGTGTGGTGGGGTACATGATCAGGACTGCACTCCATAACAACAGGAAGCTACCGGAGAACAAGACAGAAACAACCACAGGGTCCATGTGTCACAATCACCTGGAAATCTTCAATGGACAATACGGGCTCAGTTCTAAATGGCCAAAAGGTACTGCATAAACCAGGTAGTAGCCACACCAAGGACTAAGCCATTTCTAAAATGTAACAAAATTAACAAAGTAAAATTGAACTACACCAAGGACTAAGCCATTTCTAAAATGTAACAAAATTAACAAAGTAAAATTGAACTGTGGATTCAGTTTGATTTATGGCTATCTACTAATGATATTACTGATAACAGTAAACTTCATAACATAAATAAATAGAACTGAATAAAAAACACTACATATCCTGACTGAGCACATGCCCTATAGGCTTAATTACTGTAACGTTAAAGCTGCTCTTTATGTTGCCATGACTATGTCAATATCACCACTTCAGTATGCTGGTGCTTTTCTGCCTGTCTGTAAATCCCTAGTCGAATGGACCACATAGACAGCACTTAGCACAAAGCTACACAATCCCCTTTTAACTTTTACAGATTGACGTGCTGTTGAGAGGAACTCAAATGCTTGGTTTCAAATGTTTGTTTTCTAAGTGTCAAAATGTAGGAGCCTATATCAAAAATGTATTTGTAGAGGCATTTACTTTTATATTTTTAAGTAAAATAATGTTTTAAACATCAAATCAAAATGGCGAAGGTGGAACACACAGGTGATTGACTGTTTTCCTACCAACCAGTGGGGAGTTGGCTCAAACTTTGACACCATTTTGCTGGTTGTTGTGGCAACCAGTCACACAATGAAAAAGATCATAGTGAAGTATTGCTGCTCTAGTTCCATTATTGTGAAATGTTAACAAACAAGAAAGGGCTGCTTGGGATTTGTACCCGAGTCACTTTGGTCTGCGCAACTGTTCCAGTTTGCGCACACCAGAACACTGCTGACATTCTCAGACTCTCAGTGCTCAGATCAGATGACAGATCATGTGACCACAACAATGTCATAAGACCCCTACAGAAGCCGTGAAGCTCCAGACACAATATACTAGAGAAATGTGTGCTTCTATGGTGATACTTACCCCACTAGCCCCCCAAAGATCTCTGTCACGTAGGAGTAGTCCCCTCCGGACTTGGGGATGGTGACACCCAGCTCAGCGTAGCACATGGACCCAAGGGCGCAGATGCCACCTCCCAGCACCCACACAATGAGAGACAGTCCCACAGAGCCTGCATGCTCCAATACTCCCTTGGGTGAGATGAAGATTCCTGATCCAATGATGTTTCCTAGAAATATAAACACATTTGAAAACCCTGTCAAAATAACAATAAGATTTAATTTAATTTATAAGGTATGAGAAAATGCAATATGGCAATGCACCACCACTATTCCGAGCATTATAATGAAGTGACTAGAGCTGAACGATTTGAAGAAAATATCTACTGTTAATTTTTCAGGCAAGTTTATGTTTTAAAAATAGGATTGTGTTCAAAGTTCATTGAGAAAGACTGAGAAATTAATGGGCACACACTATACAAGATTCACATTTCAGAACATGTTTGTGCAGTTTTAAACTCAAAGGTTAGAAATTGTTATGAAATAAGACAGAGTATTTTGGTGTTTGTGGAGGTAATTGTGGTACTTCAAAAGTTGCATTAAATTTTTTACATACTTACATGGTACTGTACACATACAATGCTGTTTAAGGTCAGCTGACACAAGGAATCAGGTTACAAAGAAGAACAAGACCACAGTCCGGACCCCAGTGGACTTGTTAGGATTCTAGCTTTTCAAATCTCCCGAGCTTAATTTTCTGTAAATGATGTCGCCCACATAGCAGCTGTCACCTTTCTACTATTGTTTTGGAATACAAAGGAAGCACCTGCTGAATGTGTTATTTTTTTTCTCAAGTTACCGGAGAGTATTTATTTAACATGAACAAGCTTTTGATGAAGTTGTGAACCAATGTTTCAACAGCAACACTTGTCTTACAGCTAAAATTAAAGCATAGACCAAACCTGCTCTGAATTATGTTTTACTTCAATAGTTATCAATAGTTATCAATAGTTAGTTGACTTGCATCACCAGTTAAAAGTTTAGACACACCCCTCATTAATTTTTTTCCCTTTCTGTTTACTACTTTCTACATTTTACATGCATATGGACGACATCAAATATATGAAACATGAAATATGGAGTTATGTACCAAAGAAAAAAAAGTTTAATAACTAATCTGGAAATGGTTTTCACTTCACAGCCATGCCTCGTCAAGGTCAAGGAATGCCTAAAGTGTAAACCAGGGTTCAAAGCAAAAGGTGAGTTTACTGAGGTTATATTTTGTTTACTACATTCCGTACGAGTCCATGCATAATTTTGATGCTTTCAGTGAGAATCTACAATGCAAATAAAGACTGGTAGTGTATTCTGAACAGTTGCAGCCCTTAATACCATATGTCAATAAACAAACTCGTGCATTTTAAAGCAAGTTTTGTTGGTAGAGCTTTGACCCACATTCTGATGGTTGGCAGATTGACAATTGGATAAACTGGTAGCTTTCAGGTTCTAGAATGTGATGAGTCCCAAATGGAAGCTCCGATTTTGATTGGCAACATCCCAAAATGCCAAATCTGTTACATCCCGTCCTTAACATTTTCTATTGTACATAATCATTTGTAGAATGATATTACTCAGTTACAGAACAAAACAGTGGCACCATACCGTCTCGCTTGGCCACTCTCCACAGAACCTCTCTCTAACAGCCAACATGATGTGTCTTCGCCCTATGAGCAAAACCAACAACAAACTCCCCTAAGAGGCAAACGCAGCTGTCTAAGCACATTATGCTTTACTCTGTCCCATGTTTTTATTTGGAATAAGTTTTGACACAGAGTCAGCATAATGACTGTGCCAGGCTCTTTCAGCCTGTGAGGCACAGACTTCACACAGTTAGCAACACAGCTTGGAGTGCTCTCTAATGATGCTCTGGAAAGGGGGCGGTCCACTTGGCGCATTTATCTCTGTCACTTCTGATTGTGGAGGCTGTGTAGGGATGCAAAGGACTTACATAATCCTTCTGTTGTAATTGTTATGTCATGGAGGTTAGCATTGCAGGCTACAAGCTTCATTCAGACATTTAAAAATTATCAATTACAGAAATTTAAACTTGGGTGTCTTCTCAATTTTTTTTGTTATTGTGGTTCTCTGATTGCAGTTTGTTTTATTCAGAGACAATTTTATTAATGGTTTTGCACTCCTTTGGGTAAATCATGATTTAGAACTACCACGTCCATTGTTGAGTGTAATTTTAGAGTTGATATAGTTTAATGTCAGACCAAGTTCATCCCTAATTTAGATCTGGTGGTACTCGGAAGGCCAAAGACTAAATTAGGTGGAACTTGAAAATTCAGTTAATCTCATTTGATGTTGCTGGCCTATTTCATATAACCCTAGAGACCTTCTCCATTACACGTTTTTGAGCAGCTAATTGTTGCCTAGGGTTTATATCTCACATTTCAAAAGCCACTCTCAGCTCTCAATGTTCAGGTATAGAGGTTGCATTTGACATTCAAACACATATTTTTCAGACTTATCTTCATTTACTTTCAAGAATACTTTATTCATCTACAAAATAGAACATGATTAGGTGAACTGTAGCTTGCGTAGCTGAGACAGGAGAGCTGTATGACTCATATTAACCCTCTCAGGCTCAAATTAACTTTTAGTATCAGGAAAAATCTGATATTTGGGGAAAATTATAATATGGGGTAGTAATATACAATTCTGACTTTTTTATCCTTTGTAAACAAAAAAAGTATTTTGCACTTCTGGCAGGCCGTTTGCGTGTAGCCATTCTTGCACAGTCTGCATTGCCCACGTTTATCAGCATGGATGGGAAAAAAGGCTCCTGAGTAAAAAAAGCTCATATAATATGGATGTGGAGTAAGTAGGTACTTAGAATTTAGCTGTTGCAAATCTGCAACGCCTGCCTGGAGAGGGTTAACATCAACTTACAGGGTTTTGTTTGCCTGAGATCCAGAATACACACTTCTTCAATACTTCATGAAGATGTGAGTCATCAGTAAATCTCCCTGCGTGATTGACAGATGGATTAGCCAATCAGGGACCTGCATTGTCCAGCGTACCAGGAAAAAAATAAGAAAAACAAAATATCACAGGGACCTAAAAAACATTAACCTCTGTTAATCTGAAGTGAGATTTTATTTGTAAATGATATATGAGCTCCAATGACCAATCCCATTGCACAATCATGTTTGACCAAAGTTGAAGCTTGACAGAGGGCGTGGGGAACAAACTGATATCAATCTGTATAAAAAAATACAGAGAGATATTAGTCTGGATTTGCCAGGCAAAGGTTTTGTAATAAAAGCCTGCATGGCTTATTTACGCGTTGTTATGAGTTATTTTTTGTAAGACGAAAAAGATAAATAGTATATATGAACAACTCAAACCAGTAGTGCCATTTTTGCCAAATACACACAAATTGCACAAATACTAATTTACAGAAAGTGTTGTATTTTTTCCTTTTATTTATTCTTTTTTGCTTATTTCACAACGAAAAGCACGCACTACAAATACAATAAGAGTAGCTAATTCATTGGTCTAGTGCTGAGCATCCTATTGCGGTTGTGGTGTAAGCTATTGATGGGCCTGTACAGTTTAAGATAAAATGAGAAAAGCCCTTGGTCTCTCACATTATCTCTGCATCCCTCCTACACTTGGTTGAATCACTGGCTGAATGAGCGTGAGTGTGTGAGAATAAGATCACTCTGAAGAGTTGAGGCTTCTTCTGTGACAAGGGGAGTAGAAACTGTAGCCCACAAAGATCATACTTCCTGACAGAGCATACGGTACATTATTACATGGCGTGTTTCCCGTCTGTAAGTGCATGTGCTCACAAGGGCCGAGTAGTGTTACAAAGATGTCCACAAATAATCCAATCAATGTCCTCTCCTGTCCATGAGGGGATGTCTGTGTCCGCAGACAAACCGCGCAGGCGATGCTTTGTCGTGAGTCTTGTGTGAACTTCAGAAGGCTCTGATTTAATCCAGCCACGTCGGCATCTCCATGTGCACAGCGTCTGTCATAGACTGATGCAACTGTTTCTCTCAGTAGGGATCTGTTTATGTCTGTCGCGGGACCTTGAATTTCATCTCCAAGAATTCGCCTATCAAGTGAAAAGTAAAAAAATAGCACTAAACGACTAAGACTAGCGTTAAAGCCGTTTTAAATCCCAGACTCTTGACCAACTTTTTCCTCAGAAATCCGGCGCTCAACTATTTCCAATGCCATTGTTATGCTGTAACAGTAGAGAGGCTGCTTGCTAGGTCATAACTTGTAGAAGACAAACAACACGACAGCTTACCTCACCATTTATTATTATGTCAACGATAATTTTCGTATACTTTGGTTAGCGGAATCTCCCTCAAACGCCGTGATGTTTTATGAACGTTTTATAACGTGAGGAGAAAAGTGTCATACTTACCAATGATTATGGCACATGCGCTCAGAAGTCCGATTTCTTTCTTCAAAGTTACCCTGTCTCCTTTAGAGGCGTCAGGATCCTTCTTTCTTTTCTCTTTGTCCTCCATCGTCCCGCTTACACACAGATTCCAGGCTGCCGCTGCGGTCCGGTCCAGATACTGTAACCAAAGCAGCCTCCACTCTCCACCCAGCTCTTATAATGTACGCCTACTGATGAACGGTGCCTCTGCGCGTGCGCAAACCGCATCGCTGCACAGCCCACCTGTCTGCAGGTAAACCATACCTTCTGTTATGAGAGAGACGCACTTCCGCTACTCAAACTGTCAGAGCAATTAAGACAATTTTGCCTCAATAAAGTTACTTTGTTATATTACTTTGGGATGAAATTTTTGTAATATTGTATAAATGAATCAAATATGCGCTTTTTTGTTTTATTAAAGTCATTTAACTATAGGTAAATAACAAATTGCTTAAAACTGTAATTCATTTACAGTTGGGGAGACTGGGGCATGGTCACGCTGAGTTATGCTGCATTTTTTTTAGAACAAATGTTTGACTCCAAACTTGAAATAGCAGTTTTGCGTGTTTTTTGGCTCTTCACTTCTGTCCTGAATTTGAAAAAATGTGATCTTTGTCTGAAGAGATAAAGAATTTTTCATAGTGGTGAGTTTTTTGAAACTCAATGTTATATTAAAACTTGAATAATTGACTTTCAATACATTTAAATAATGTAGTAAATTAAAATATACATATTTAATAACATGAATAACTTTCTTCTAATGATCAATGAAACAATCATCATAAAAAAAAGATAAACATGAGTGTGACAATTTACACCGAAAGATGTTACTCTTTCTTTCTTTTTCTTTCTTTCCTACAGTGAATAGTGATAGTATGTATACCGGATAATCCAGTGTGTGACCGGACACCACATACATTGGAATCTGTATGTAAACAGTGTGTGTAGCCGTTAGTCAGGACTCTCCCTCTTATAAAGAGCCCTATAACTTCAACCTCATATCACTTATTAGTCAAGTGGCACAACAGCGCAAACAGAGCACTTTGATCTCCACAATCATTTACTGTTTTTTCTGATGTTTTCAGTGGTGACATCGTAGTTGTTGTTTGTTTTTTTTCAAGAACTTTTTTTTTTTCTTAAAAGTTAGAAGGGAAAAATTCTTACCCGGATTTTATTGCATTTTTCAGAAATAAAAAACACTGTTATCAATTAGCCTTCTCCTCCTCTCCAGGTAACCACAGTAAGGTGTGCAGTTCAGTTTGACATACCCATTTCATATTTCTATTTTTAATCTTGCTTATTTGACATATAGCTTTCTTTCCTCTGCTATAAATATTGGTCTTAATATACTGTATGCATGATAATAATCAAGACTTAGTGGTCATAACTTCGATAGAGAAGTGCGAAAAAACAAACTGTATATTTTTAATTGCTACAGGGGACAGCCATAGAAACTCAATTATTGATATAAAAAGATATTGCCTTGCTCTAGCTGTTAGCCAATCTGCTATCTTGTCTAAGTCCGATTTAGTAAAAATAGCAAGGCGAAACAACAGAAAATCCCTGTTCCTGTCCATGTAAAGCTACAGTTTAAGTTAATTTGTCTGTCAAGCAAATGCTACGAATACACAATGAACTTGGAAGCTGGCCCCCTTCTCTAAAGGGAGGCCCGGACAAAGAGAGGAGATGCCTTGCTGGCATCAGGAAGGTCGACTAAAACACTGGCTTTGGTGAGAAGGCCAGAGGAGGAGATGGAGAGGACACTGTCAAAGTGCTGTATAGGCACAGAGGAAGGATCAGTGAAAACTAAAAAAAACACAACATCTGCAGAGGAGGAGGAAGGAGGAAGGGGAAAATGGGTTTAGTAACAGTTAGTTATGACAGAGAAAGCTAACTGTAACACCTTAAATAAATCATGCACTTAAACACTGAAGTTTCAAGGTAAAAATACATTGTATGTGTTTATTTATTTATTCTTCTCATGATTTACACTATACTTTTTCTTTTAAATGTGTACTATGACTTTTCAGGGGAAGGGTGTGCTACCAGCTTCACTCCTCAAGATGTTATTGATAAAATAACAGAGAGTAGTCTTCCCTCTTCACACGGTAACCTGACCTCATGGCTTCACCTGCTCTCCTGTTTCCATGGCGATACATATATGCACGCAAAAAGGCAGTTGTCAGATTATTGACATGTAAACAGCTAAATCTGATATGATCATTGATATTTGAGCATGTGTTAACACAGGACATACAGCTTACTAATGTGTTGTAGATCAAATTATTGTTTTATTTGATTACTCTAGATATGTAAATGTTGCCTTGACCATGGTTCAGCTTGAGGACAGCCAGCTCCATGTGGTGCTTTGACACTGTGTGAATTTTAAGAAATTAGGACATTCCACATGATCCCAAACTAGTTTTAGTGCTGGCCAGCGTCATGGCATGATAAATGTAGAAGACAGGAGTATTAATTGTATTATTTTTTGTGGTAATTTGGTTCTTATAAAAAACTAAATGTCACCTTTGGGCTATAAACTTGATTTTCAAATGTAATATAGAATAGACCAGAGCACATGTCTGAAATAGTATGCTGAAGTTACCTAAATGAATGGCAACATATTATTTTCTTAACTATGGAGATGAAATAGTGCAGGTGACTGACACTGGTGGAGGAAAAGACATATGGTGGTCAGTCTGGCCCTTGATCACTTGAAGCCTCTGGAGTGCCCTGTGGAGTGCCCTCTGGAGTGCCCGCTGCTGTGCTGTGCCTCCTGCCGACACTGCAACATCATTTGTTAACAGGCAAACTCTGAGTTCTTGGTTCTTGGGTGCAAAGCTGCATAGCAACCCCACTACACTTCCTGCAAGACTAAGGGCTTCAGCGCTTATGCCTGGGGTTCACCGCCTTTCGCTGTCTCACAATCGGCTTTGAGAAATGAGCGGAAAGGGCACAAAGAAAAAAAGAAAAACAGCTCAGTGCCCTGCATCAGAGGAGCTCAAAATACTTTGCACAATAGTAATAGTCAAAATAGTTTGCACAATAGTAAGCATAAGCATCATTCATTTGATCCTTAGGCAGGTGACATAGAAAACATGACAAAAAATGTAAAAAAAAAAAAAAACATTAGGGGGCCAGTTATTTGGACCATATACCTTCTAGTTAAAATAAAGACTTAGTTATTGTGCAAAAGTTTATCCCACTTCTCCACAGCCTGCATTGGATTTCAACTAATAACACAACAATGCAATATTCAAAATATGCAACACAACATTGTATGTGAGTTGCTAAAAATTCAGGTCTATATTTTTTTTGTCTAATTCATGTACTTTGGCTTTCAAGGGTGCAAAATATTTTACGCATAAGCAGCTTAGGCAGTTCAGAGGTTAACTGGTTTCATGCAGCAAGAATGAGATTTTGGACTTTTGAATAGATATTTTTAATGATAAATGAAGTGATACAGCTAGGGGTTATAAATTAATCAAGCAAGTAGACAGTATTTTATATATTAACAATATAACAATACAACACACAATCCCATGTTTTTGAGGAGCTAGGTAACAACATTCTAACATGGTTTTAAGCTAAATTTTAAGTCAATTTGGCATAATATAGGATCTTTAAAGGCATAATTGATGAACCATGAAAAACTGTAAAGCAAATCTTCTTACCCATGTCTTGTATATAGCTGAGATGTAATGCATTATCATAATTCTATATTTAATTTTTACTTGTGCGTACACATTTGTATAAATAGGCCTTATTTGACACGAGTCTCTTGATATTTTTGCAACTTATTTGAATGTATTTATTTATGATTCATTAACAGTTATAATTTTGCTCTTTATTATTATATTATATTGTGATATGTGAGCTACTTTGTCCAAATAATTTCTCTTGTGGATCAATAAAGTTTGTCTAAATAAACTAAGGATTTCAAGAGAAGACATATCTGCAAACTAGTACAGCTAAATAAATGTAAAATTGCATGCTATAGTTTGCATTTTCTTTCTTTTCTTTATTTTATTACATACATAGGCTTACAGTTTCCTTTTCTTTATATATGCTGATTTTCTCTTTACATCCTCTCTGTTCAAGTAATAACAATTTCCCTTGTGGATCAATAAAGTTTGTCTCTTAAGTACATCTTGGATCCACCTAAAACAGCTATAGCTCCTTCTCCTCACTGCTCCTTCCTCCTTGGTCCTTATAGCTGACCTCAGGTGGTAGAGGACAAGGAAGGACAAGGAAGGACAAGGAAGGACAAGGAAGGACAAGGAAGGACAAGGAAGGAGGTATTTTGCCCATTTTCGGATGGAGCCCTTGTGTTTAATAACTTGACTATTACGCTGACCTTGAAATAATAGCCCCATCTAGTGGCTACAGTGACATGGTGCAGCTCCCTGTTTTTTGCTCCTCAACATTCCCTGGGGATGTGATGCTAACTTTAAGCCCTGCTCTATCTGAGACTTGTTAGACTTTAACACATACACATACAATTATAGCCCCAAGTTTTTCAGTTACACACTCTCACATTTTTGTTGAAAATCAAAACACAAAAACAAGACCATGAACACTCGTATTGATCACAGGCTCCTGAAAATGTGTTCTAGAAATCCATTTTGCATTTCTATTCTTGAGTTTTCACACCATCATATCAATACTTATCAGGCTTTGTGAATGTGTGCCTTGTGTCTCTATAGTAACCACTGTACATTCCACAATACAGACACATGTAGAACACCCCGCCATAATGTCACTGCAAAATATCAATTAGGCTATAATTTGTAGTATACTTGCCTATTTCATATCACCTTCTAAATAACTCAGTTATAGATAATTTTCCCCTAAATAACCTAGATCTATAGCTTTTCTGACTTAAAAATAGCCTATATCAAGAAAGCTTAGACAAAGATGGATGTTCACCTCCTTTACATTCGAATTCAACTGGCCAAACCAGATCTACACAAACACCTCCCCCTGTAACAGTGATACTGAGAATGCTAAACAATATGTGAAAGCGAGTGAGACAGGGAGTAGGCTTTGTCCTCCTTCCAGACCAATAGAACGTCATATAGGTTTATATTTGGATTAATTTGGACTTGGCTGCATTAACTGCTTAATATGATGCAAATCTGAATAAATGTAGCACCATCTTTATGTTGCTTGTTTCCTTTAATGAAACAAATGTACAATATTTAGCAAAAATGCAAGTCTACCTGTGTAAGGAATAGCCAAAATGAAGTAGTGTTTGCCTCAAGATATCCTATATTACTCAGAATTGACTCTTGTCAGCTTCAAATGTTACTTCATCAAAAAACACATACCTTAAGTTGTGATTCTCACATGTTTGAGTAACCCTTTATTATGACTGTGTCCATCTCCAAAGCTCAAAATGCTCTGTTCCATCTTGTGTTTTGAAATTAACAGTTATAGTTCAGTAGAGATGGATAATTTAAGGGCTGAAATTAACCATATGATTTTAATGAAGGTGTATGGAGTTTAAAAACACACTGGAGCACTTGTATTACCACATGACATCACAAGGTGTTTTCTGTTTGAGCCTAAAAATGCAGGGCTTGTGAATGAAACAAAACATTCCAGGCATGTTTTTGAGAGGAAACAACATTAGATAGATAGATGAGAAAATAACGTAATATAAGCCCTTTGAGCTACAGGTCTATGGTTTCAACATTTAAGAACCTTTTTCCTTCCAAAAGATATAATATTTTGTTTTATATTGTTAATTGCTATGACAGTGGTCCAAATTTTTCATCATTCTTAAGCCCATGGTTAGGTTATTCCACACTTGAAACATATCTATTTAGACTGGCTTTAACATTCAGTATTGCAGTGACGCTTTGCACTATTGTTTTTCTTCATTGTTACATGTTTTGCATATTTTTAAATTGTGCAGTTTTTAATGTGAAGTACTTTGGATACCTTGAGAGTTATAAAGGGCTCTCTTTATATCTCTCTCTACATATATTCACTTCCAATCCAATCCACTTTATTTATGTAGCACATTTCACAAACATTTTCCCAAGTGCTGCACAAATGCATAATAACAACAATAATAAAAAAAAAAATGCTCAAATTTAGTCATACTACTCTCAAAATAATAAAACCAGTAAAATAAAATAAGCAAGCAAAAGCATAGAATATCAGTAAAATAAATCATAAATCCAATAAAATACATTAAAAATAAATAAAATTAATAAAAGACACAGAGTAGCCTATGCAACACTGTAAGGACTTTTCCACATTCAAAAGATCTAATATTTTGTTTTAAATTGGTAACTGCCAATTTCTCTCATTATTATGAAACCCATGGGCCTCAGGTCTGGGCCACGTGTGAGGCAAATCATGTACAAAGGTGTTGTCACTTTGCAGACTGGTATTATAGCCTAATGTATTTATTAGGCTACACGCAAGAGACCAAGACAGACATTAAGGCATCAGTGGAATGATATTAGGTAATTTATGACTCCATAAAATAAAAGCTTATGCAATAATGAATTGTGAGTGATGATTTCAGGCTGGTGGATCGTTTTAAGACCATTTTACAACATGTAACTGGAATCAATTTTAAAAGTTATGATGAATATCTTTCTGTTTAATTAGCCAAGATGACGACTGATGAGTCAAAAAAGTATGCCTATCTTTAGTAAATTAGACTGCCTCCAAATATTACATGCACTGTCAAGTAGCCTTACTTTATTCATAGGTTACAAATTCCTGTTATTTGAGATATTTTAGGACGTTTACTCATTCAAAATAAATAATTAGATATGATATTTTGTTTTGAATAGTTAATTGCATTGTTCCCCATTCTGATACCCAGGGATGAGATTAACTGTCTTAGCTTATACTTTTATTCATTATCCACCATTGTTTATGGTATTCTCGAGGTGTTCTCCGTATATTTTCCAGACAAATAAAAACTTAACGCCCATCAAATAGAGTCAATACCCTGTCGCACCTCACCAGCGCGCTCAGTGGCCATTTTTCACCGTGCCTCCCTTCTTCAAACCATGTTCCGACCTCTCCACTGTGCGCTCTGGGGGTGGGGCTTGCGCGCAGGGCAGGAAAAGTCTCCAGGCAGCTACGATGCAACCAGTCACTGCTGACGAAGGAAGAGGACACGATCACCTGTTACACTACTCAGACAACGGAATTTACAGTTTTATCAGCGTTTTTGTTCGTCAAGAGTAGTAGAGGTAAAAGTCTGCATAAATCATGACAGACGCTCTTTTACCGAACGGCATTAAAGACGGAGGAGGGGAGCGCAATTACTTCAAAAAGGTAAGCCTTCTTTACCACCACGACAAAAAAAAAAAAAAAGAAAAAAGTTGCTTAAAACATGAGCAAGTTTTATAACTAAACAAATCCACACGATTGTAGTTTGTTGTGGGTCCAGAACAAACGGAAGCTGCTTTGAATCAAGTTTGTTTGTCTGTTATCTCGACCAAAAGTTTGCTTATTTTGCGATGTGCAATTCGACTGTCAAACACATATTGCGCAAAAGTTTCTACTTCTAGCTCATTTAAAGATGTCTAATAATAGGCTATAACATAATCAAAAATCTGCAAAAATTTGTTGGCCTATTCAGTGATGTTATGAAGAGCCGAAACCCAGAGAGCTGTCACACTCAGGTGTCGCTGTGTGTGTGTGTGGGTGGGCGTGTGGTGCTGTGTTGGGCCAATAATAGCTTTATCTCGTGCGGTGAAACTGAAAGGCTATTCAGCTGGCGTCTCCATCATTCACCTTATCTGTTTCCTGACAGGGATGATGCCACTAACAGCTAGGCTATAGGGAGCGTTTGTTGGGAAACTCCATTTCTATCCCTTTAAAAGTGATCTAATGTCTGAAAGGTTGGTTTCTAGTAGTTAAGTTTTGTTTTGGAAATTGGAAGTTTTCAGCATGTATTCATCATGTTATGAAGAATAAAATGTAAACACACCTTTGTGTGACTGTTTTTCATGACCTCATAGATAAGAGAGGGCGTCAGCAATGACAATGTATAAATAGTTTCTACCATCTATGACTGCTTCAAATAGAATCCTGAGCACCATGTGACTACTGCTCTGGTGTCCTCATCCTTGTTGCATTAATAGAAAAGTATGTTTAGGTGGATATCTGAACTGGCTCATTGTGTTTTTTAATCCAGAGAATCCCCCTATAAAGGCTGTCTGGACCTCAGCTCCTGCTGCACTTCCTGTGGCTATAAAAAGGTCACTGGGAGCGAGGTTTTCTGCCACAGGATGATGATGCATCAGAACACAATATTATTGTATGACTTACAATAATGGAGAGCAACTCATTCACTATTACTCTCAGTTAAGCCATATATTACCACTGCTGCTAACTGTGTTACTGTAAAACAGTTCAGAGTCTTCATTTTCGTTATGGAAGCAGAATGAAAAGGCTTGCACATTTTCTCAAACCACAGTTACTCCCGATTGGCCATGTTAAAGAGATCTAGCTTTTGGAAAGAGTTTGGTCGCATTTAACCAACTGGAGCCTGGATGATCTTTGCCTCATGCTCAGTGCCCATCTCTGGATGAAAATGACACTAATGATTTACACGGCCTTGCTGGGGCTGCCTGTGCTCGGGGGAGCTGTTGTGGTTTGGGGCTCTCTTCCCACCCGTCCACTGTTTCACCTCCAGCTGGCCGGGGTCCACCTGCACGACTGCAGAATGGAAACATGGCAGCAGAAAGCCGAATTGGCATGTTTCTCCATTTCTCCTCCTTGGCCAATAACAGCATTGACGTAGAAATGGGCCTGAGGCCGTGCTGCTGCAGACCACAGACACAAATTGACAACATGTGTCTTGGTTTGCAGAGCTGCCTGGATGGGCTCAGACACACTGTAATCCCTCACAGGGCTTGGGTTTAAACTACTTCAGTAGAGTCTGGACTCCCATGATTTCATGTGCATTAGCTGTAAAAATGACTTAGAACACAAATATATATGTCATAATAATATTATTTTTACTTAGCATATTAAGGGCCTTATTGCACTGTGAGTTATTTAAAATGATCACGAAGCTTTGATTATGCAACAGCCAAATAATGAGTTGTCTGCTGGCCACAGTGAGCCCCTGGCTGCTCTTGTGCGCAGCTCTAATGAAGTGTTGTGTACACTTGTGAGAAAGACTGCACTGTGAGCCTGCCAAAGGGAACAGGGCTTCACCCACCCCTACTTGGGTTTACTAGGTTAGACATCAGCCTGGTACATAGTCAGGGGACCACGAGCACTTTCAAGTCTGACCAATTATTTTTAAAACTATAAGGAAATAAATATATAGATTATGGGAAGCTTACATAGGGCTTAGGCAAATATAACACCACACCTTGTCTCTATGTGTGTCACAGTTAATGTGGTAGGGTTGTTGATGTCAGAAATGACGTGTTCACTTTGCTCCACCTTTGTGTTTTATTGGAAGAGAATTCTCGATATTCCTTTTATTTGTTTAAGTAGTTAATCATTAGACTGGCAAGTTACTGAACCATTTGCACAGGAACAACTTTATGGTTATAGCTGAGGGCCAAATACGCAGGTTGTGACCCCATCTCAAGCTTTTGATCTGTAGTGTGGACAGTGGGTTAGTCTAATACAAAGAAATGGATGATTGTGATATAACACAAAATTAGAATCATGTTGTTTTTTTTCCTTTGCCTCTGTCATGTCATGATCTGGATTTTTAATTTTTTCATAAGTCATGTATTAAATTGTGCTTTATTTAGTCTTTAAGTGGGAGTTCAGTGGCTTTACAGTACATTTTACTGTCATTGGTTAAATCCTCCTCTTACTTGATGAGGTGGATCAGTAGGAGGAATGTCTGTGTTTGACCATAAAGCCAAGAAGCACAGAATCATGGTAAGCACCAAAATGACATAATGTCAAAAGGTTTTAATCTTGATTCAGTTTGCATCATCATATCACCCAGCCCAATTCCTACTAGTTGCTTTTGAGAGGTCACACTGCGATTGGTTAAATCTACCAATTTAGACTGACCAAGACTGACCAATAGGAGCACAGTGTGGGGAGTGTAGAGGACATGTGTCTGGCTGGGTATGAATCATAATATAACAATGTCGTCAGACTGGCAGGGACACAATTGGATAGAATATATATAGAATATCATTATTGCCCATCCACCTATTTCACAAATCAGTTTACGTTAATACAGAATCACATGTTATTTGTTTTTACTGACTTTTTGCACTGCTGTTGCTAACTTCCTTTATACCATTACAGCTTTCCTGTCACCTTAGCCTTTGTCAAGTAAATAACAGCAATTATGGCATGTTGCTGGTCATGAACTGTAACCCAACTGGTTTTACTGAGCTCATTTGTCTGCATCGTGCATTGTACACTACAGACCACACCTTCAGTGAGCTCTGAGTCAGTCTGCACAAATTTTAGGTTTCAAGTTTATTGTCTTTTAAATGGAGATCGATGTGTTGACTCTGGGAGCTTGGTGACAAGAAAACTCAGTACAGCCACACGTCACAAAGAGGACAATATTGACATTGTGGCACATGATGGTGATTCATGAGACCTTAATTATATTTAAGATGATCTGGCTCATCTTAAGGATTTTAAGTGAGAAAACCACAAGTAAACAAGTGATTCAGTTGTGTTTGTTTTGAATGTGACGCTGAGGGAAGACTAGTAGATAGATTAGCTCAGTGAACCACATTCAGTCCAATAAATATGCAAGTTCATGTATTTAATATTAAAATACTATAGTAATCCATTTTAATACCTTGCTTCAATTAAATGTGTGGCGATGTAGGTAATTGTGCAATGGGGTAATTAGTCAACTATTAAAACCATTAGATAAGACTAATGTAGTAATGGTCTAATTGGACAACATAGCCTCTAAAACTCATGCCAAATGACCTTTCATAATGCACAGTGGCAAAATACAATGAAAAAAAAAAAATAATATATATATATATATATATATTTTTTTTTCATAAATATATATATATATATATATTTATAATATATATATAATAAAATATAAATAATATATATATATATATATATATATTTAGATAGATATAGATAGAGAATTAGAGATATAGATAATAGCTTTTCTCCTCCTGTGACTCCTTTAAAATTGTGTGTGTCCATTTATATTACATTACATTTATAATACTGAATGTGTGTTTCCCTCTAGGGATGTAACCCTTTTGCACAAACTGGACGAAGCAAACTGCAAAACCAACGCGCCGGTCTGAACAAGGAGATCATCAAGCAAATGCGCTTACGAGCCGGGGCTGAGAACCTACTCAAGTAAGTTGTCAATAGAGTATTCCTAAAAACAGTTAAAACTAAAGCTCAAATTAAATACAGTTTTGCACAAAAAATAGATTTCTTACGTAATGGCAAAGACTATTCTAAGTCCCCTTGTCTGCCTTCACTATCCACTCAAGTCATTAGTCTGTCAGCAGTAGACACCCATAGTTGTCGGTGCGGTGGCTTTGTGAATGTGACCTCCAGTAAACTCCACTGGTTGGTTTGACAACTTTGGCTTGGCCTGCTTCATCATTCTGTCAGGGCTTGTCATCTGTTCTTGGCTCGATTTAAACAAGCTAAGCAAAGGGCTAGATGATATTATGTGATAGCAATCTTCATAGAGGCATTCCGTATAGTCCGATAACAAAGAAACATTGTGGTGCCACTGAGATGAATGGAGCCTTATCAAGTGGAATTTCAAAGAGATGGACTGCTACCGCTAAAGGAAATAGATATATATATTTTTTTTTGATAAATTAATGGTAATATTTGACATAAACATGCACAAAAAACACTGTGCTGTACATTTTTACTTTTTTGGAATAAAAGAATATTGAATATTGAACTTAATTCTGCTTTTAGAATAATCAGTACATCAGTTCATCTTTACATCTCTAGAGCAGTTCAAATACTTCAAAAAAGTTACAGTACTGGTGCTATAAGATGCAAAAAAAAGTTTTGATTACTTGGCTAGTTTGTCTTTAATGTTCATTAAAGCAAAAAATTGTTTGAGGCTGAAAGAAAGTCTAAAGCCCGCTCCTTTCATAGTCCATAAAATGCACAGAAAGTATATAATCCAATCCTATGTCCAATATTATTGCTGTGCTATTGTGATGTTGCCTGTATGTATAGTATCGGAAGTGGCCCTCTCGTTTTTCCCACAGGGATCGCCTTGCTGTGTGAGAGAGGATATGAGCTCTCATGCTTGTGTGTGTTGCGGACATGTACAAGCCCTCTGTCTGTATCAGAGACCTTCACATTCCATTAGCTCTTTTGTGTGTTTGCCTAAAGCTGGGCAGATGGGCACTGCATATTTCTGCCAGTCCAGCTGCAGTACAGACAGCCCCATACAGGTATGCCTTGAGATTTATTTGAAGTTCATAAATCAAAAAGGAGTTTGCCTCTGGTTCCATTCTTGGCTCTCCAGATAAGGGATCTTGAATCTGCAGGCTGTGTAAGTTTGACAATAAGAACAAGAACCATATATTCTGACTGTAAAATGCAGACCCTGCCCCCTGCCCTAAAGCAGCAGTATATTACAAATATAATGTATAAACTTAAACTTATAATCATCTAGTGTTGAATGTTTGTTTTGCTATTGCATTTTGCATCTGGTCTTATCACAATGTTATTTAATATGTTTTGCCTTAACTAGAGTGTTCTTAGGATGTTGTTTGTTAGTGGCCCACTCTGGTATGCACTGAGCACTCTACTCTGTTGAAATAGTTGATAAGAGTAAATGAAGGTTTGGCTTTTTATGGATTGGGTGGTTCATATGAATGTACAAAGTTAAAAAATTGTATAGTGATAAAGTTACTTGGATTTTCCTCATGGGAAAAGCAGTTAGATCCATGTACGACTCAGTATTATGTAACATCATCCTTATCTCTCCTGACGTCATAGCAAACATGCTTGCTTGTTTAATATGAAAAGTACTTTCATGGAAGACACAGTAGTCCAAAAATAATTTCTTGTTTGTAATCCGGGATAGGGGCACATATTAAACAGCAAAATTATATATGGTGTAACAGGTTTTAAGTATAGAGATTCAGTCAGCTAAACTCCCCCAAAATTCCTTACAACAAGAGGCTGAGGTTGTGTGGTCTGAATGCTAAGTAGTGGCTGGCATAAAGTCTGGGGTGGAGACATATCAGCAGTGATTAATGTGATAATGTGCTGTGGTCTTTGCTTGTAAAGAAACATTGCCTGCCAAACTCCTGATTTTGTTGGTTTTGAAATGTATTTACTGAACAACTGTTGCCATCAGCCATTTTAACATCCCATCTTTTTGTTAAGCATCACATTCAGTGTAATTATAGGTTAGTGAAAGCACACCATAAAACAGGCCTCAGCTAACACTGAGCATCTCCACTCTAACAGGTTTGACACGTGCGAGACAGAGATAAGGAAGTACACACTGCCACGGGCTCATGTAAAAGCCCTGTGTTTGCCTTTGTTGCCAAGGAGACTGTTTAACGCTTGTCCTAACCTTTAACCTCCTGACATGTAGTAAATTGGCCCTAATAAAGGATCTGCTTTGAATTGTATTGTTGGCCCATACACATGGTTATCTTGCTTTTTCAGGGAGCATTTGTTGGAGTTCTAAGAAAGACATTATTAACATATTTATCAAGGAAAGATGTATGGATATGTGGATTAGGGTTGTCAAACGTATTGAACTGGTATTGACAACAGACACTCATTTGAGTAGCTATCAATACTAAAAAGTCACATTCACAGGACAGAAATGAACCGTTCCTGAATAGCAGAATGATCTTGAGCTGTATCAGAACAAGTAAGAGACACAGAGACTAGTATACCCCCATGGTCCATGATGGAAAATACCTGGACGACTGATTACACAGATATAAGGCTGCATGGTTAAAAACTATGATTTAATGTTGAAAATTGCATTCTGTTGTCTAAAGAGTGTATTTTTTGTTTTAATTTTCATTGTGTTGTCGAAATTAGTATTGAGTATTGAATCTATTCCTTATTTTTGAAAATTGAGTTTGAAATTTTAGTATCGTAACAACACTAGTGTGGATTCAGATCATGATAATTAATTCATGAAATTCAGATCATAGCAAGAGATTCTGGATACCAATTTAAATTAAACTGGATAACTTCATTTATTGTAGCTGGAGATTTATCAGGTGATTGTTCTCAGTGTTAGTACACCTTATTATTACCACAATGACAATCCTAACTGTTCCATTGCATGATTGAAATTCAATTCTCTGCAGGAAGCTTGTCCGATGTAGGGTAAATGTGGGATTCACTGACGTAGTTCTGTGGCCCAAAGCACCGGCACATGTTTTAATAATCAGAAGCAGATGAGTTTGGCTTGCAGAGTGGATAATTAGAGGGGTCTTGTTTTATTATTTTTGTCATCTGGCTTGTTTTATAACTCCGGCTTGATCTTTCTTTATGTGCAGAGCTACGTCCAACAACAAAGTCAAGGAAATGGTTCTACTGGAGCTGAGCTACTGCAACTCTAACCTGCAGCTACTGATGGGGCAGCTGGAAGGCCTCAACAGCTCTGTGGAGGTCTACCAAAATACACAGTAAGTACTTTTACTACTATGCGCTTTACTAGTTTGTTCCTCGTTGCTTTCACTTTTACAAAGACAATGAGTTTAAGGGCCTCATTAAAAACCTGGAGTTGTGTTTTGTTTCATTCACACATGTTTTACACACCAATCCTGCATATTTAGGTATTTGAGTTCTTCTCCCTATTCAAAACACTCTTGTGATGTCTTGTAGTAATACAGGAAGAGCTCCATTGATTTTTTTAAACCCCATACACCTTCACTAGAATCATTTGGATGATTTCAGACCTGGAATTGCCAATCTCTACTGAACTAAATGTAAAAGGTAGTAGCCGTTTATTTGAAAACTACTGCTACATGACATCACGAGGTGGAACAGAGCATTTGGAGCTTTGGAGATGTAGAGTAGACAGATAATGATAAACGATTACTCAAACATGTGTGAATGAAATAAAACACATCTCTGTGTGTGGTAATGATGAGGTAACAGCATTATAACATGGCTTAAAGCTTGCACAGTCAATTTTGCGTAATATATGATCTTTTAAATGGAGTAAAACAAAAACAGGCTCTGAAATAGACATGCAGGGAAATGTAATGAAACAATTGTGGCTTCCTTCGGTCATACATCAGTAAAATCACCACCAGATTGATTAAAGGTTTGCTCTTAGGCTGTATTGTGTGCCCATGCTAAAACGTACCCAACCACTGCTTTCATCTTAACCATTTCACCCATAAGCAAACCACAAAATGCTGTCATTGTCTTCCTAAAAGCATCTCTCATTGCAACCCCAGAGACTGCTAGTGACCAAAGTAAATGTGCAAAAAACATGGCTGATCAGCTACTTAGAAAGGATAGCTCTGGTAATTGCGCAAAGTCAGAGAGAGGAGTATACTGAACATACACAGATGAGTTTGTTGTTGTCAAACTAGATCAGCTGGTTTTCAAGAATGAAAACAAAAACCGCCTGGCTCAGTGCTTATGTTAATGAATTCTTCTCAGAGGTGCTTGATGATCAGAGCTGAGGGCGTTGCTTTTCCAGGGCATTCTTAACTAAGACTCAAGCCAGCATTAGTGGTGAATGGGGCAGCTACTTTTAATTAGAATGTGCATGTTTATAGCTTGTCATTAAAAATAACTGGCGTGACTAAAACGGATATTATGTTGAATGTATTAAGAACTGGTGTCATCTATGTTGTGACTTTTTATTTTATAGTATAGAACTAGACCAGTACTGGCTGTGGTGTCTTTTGATTTAGTAGCCTCCAGGTGGTGTTTCGTCTTTAAGAGCACTTGAGACTGCAATAAGCTCATGTTTAATTCACAAATAAATGCATGGACACAGGTTACAACCAATAGTGGAAAATGTAAAAGCCCCAACGGGACAAGTAACATCTGAAGAAGAGCCGTTTTCTCCTCAACAGCGTTTCTAAGGGTCTGTAGAAGGATTGTTGTGAGGTGGTAACTATGGCAACCAATCAAAGGGTCTGATACAAATTTGCCATGGCCAAGCAAGCAGCTGGGCTTATCATAGTGTGCTAAACAACCCTTTGTGTGTAATGACTACGAGTCTGTTTGTATGGTTGCTTTGCTAATTTAAACATCAGTCTGCTTAAGATCTTATAAAACTCTGTATCCCAACTCACACTGATCCGGTCAAATGTGTTTGTTTTGAGGTCCGGAGGTCTGAGCAGCCTGAGCCAGCAAGGTTTAACCTGGTTTTGATAAATTATTAATGGAGGGCAGCATACAGGACTCAGTGTTTTTTGCTCTGATTATTTTTTTTTCTTTGAGGAATTCAGGGAGTGAAAATATTAGTGTGAGAGAGAGTTTTAAGATTTTTTTTATTAACTGTTATACTTATACTGTTATACTATGGACTAGAGCTGTAACAATAACTGAAATATCGTGATATCGTGTCATCAAACATCACAATTTCCTTAGAGTTAGTTAGTTAGGATGCATTGTTTTACAGCTGCAATAGCTAATAAACATCGGGAACTGCATATCCCGTGATTCATATCAGTGCAGACAACATGAAGAAATATGTTTTTACTTAAATTCTTGGTATTATGGCAGTAATGATTCACATCAAAATATCAGCCTCTCCAAAATATCCCAATAAATATTGTACCGTGAGATACATATCGTGATAATATCGTAATGTGAGATTTGGATATTGTTACATCTATACTTTAGATGTCTCATGCTATACCTGTTCTGATAGATGCAAGCCATTCAGTATCAATACAATTTTTAATAGTATTTAGTATCTGGGGAAGGTTTTTTATTTCATCACCCCAGTTTGGTCTGTGTCATAATTTGTACTAGACCTACAACTTTTTATTTGGCACAAAACTCCACTTGCAGTCACCGTGTGGTTTCACAAGATCTCGTCAAGGTCTTTGCGTCCTTGTCAGCCGGGATCTTACCAACAAGAGTGGGACTAGTGTGAGAGAGTTAAGCTTCTTGTCTGTCATGTGTCGGAGAATAACACCTGTCTCATCTGAAGACAATGAGCCCTGTGTGGCCCTCAGTGATTCTATCTACTGAAAACTAAACCCCGGTGTAGAACAACAACAGAACAATCCAGCAATTACGAAGGACAGGCTGATCATCTGAGAAAGCATTTTGACAGCATTTCACACCAATCACTTAGTAGTAGCCACAAATGGAGAGGCCACAACCACTTACCTAAAATGCAATCTGATCCAGTGGGACCAAAATACTTTGTAGTTATCAGTTTTGCTGTTAGGTAATAAATAACACGCAGTATAGTCTACAGAGGCACGTGGTTCGTTGGGGGTGACCTTGGCTAGAGGAGCTCACCTAAGCCAATAAGAGCAAAGGTTACTCACTGTTTGTTAATAGGAGGACCATTTTCACTTTTACTTATATCAGTACAAAACAGAACTTTATTTTTTTATTTATTACTTTACTACAAGTGAGGTTTAGGAGTGTGAAGACTAATCATTTATTAAGTCAATGAATTATAAAAATGACATCGAGCTAAACAAAATAATGGACTTTTGGGAACTATATCTTATTTAAAGGCTCTATATAATGCTATATTCTAATCTATGTTGTAAATTAATTTCCTCATCTAAAGCATACACGGAGTTGTGTTTTTGTAACATGGCATAAAGCTCACAACAGTTAATTTTGAGTAATATAGGATCTTTAAATTTATTCTGCAAGTTAACCAGATAGTAAATATCAATATATTTAATTAAATAATGACTCTCTTATACAATTATGACACAACCATATAATAATGTATGGTATGTTTCTTCTAACTTCAAAACCAAATTTTGTCAAAGTTAAATTATAAATATCCGTACACCCTTCTTGACCCAGTAGTTTTAGTTACTTGGAGCTTTGAGATAGTGCTTGGCTGGCAGTGCCTGTTCCATGTCATGCACACCAGCTCTTTTAAGTAGTCTTGTGAAGGTGTTTCGTGTCTGTGCTGTAGGGCAGTGAACTGAGTGGCTTTTAACATTTTACTTTCTCAACACAACAGATATCCTCTAGCCTTAGCTTCTCTCACCCTCCAAGCTGCAACAGATCACACCAAATCCCCTGTCCTCCCTGTTTACAAATCATTTTTTTCCATTTTGTGTGCATGTGTATTCAGAAGCCAGCCTTGCCAGAGGAATTTTGCCTTATCATCAAAGTGATTAATGCTTCAGAGCAGATTCCCGCAAAAAGACCGTGGTTTTGATGTCTTGTACTGTGCTCATGATCTTTTTGTCCATAGTGATATGTTTATCTTGATTGTGGACATATTTGCTCTTCAAGTTTAGTATTATTATTATAAGTATATTTTTGGCAAAGTGTGTATTTTTACTTTTGTATATTTAAATATTGTTTGGGATTGTTCAGGAACGTATCCAGTAATTTAGTAAGGTTTACCAAAAGCAAAAATGTGTAGTGTTATATTGTTTTCAGTTCTTATTTTTAATCATCAATTTTACTTAAATGGAAGCCTAATAGTTGCAAGTTACAAGACAATTTAAACATGCCAAATTTTCCTGCATACCTCAGTCTGACATTTATTGTAGCATTATTTGTCACATGTAATCTTCTTTGTGTGCTCCTAGTGCAACTTAAACTTTAAGGGAGACATTATGTAAAATACATGAATCATTGTCCTCTGCTCAAGACTCTAGTGCTCAACTTCCACCTACACCCTGTCTATAAGTCACACATGTTGGGTTAAAAAATGCCAGACACTTTTTTTTTTTAAACAATTAAAACACATAATAAAAATTTACTACTCACTATGGTAAAATGCTAGAAGAAGAAGAGACACGGCCTCTTAGCTTTACAGTTTTGAACAGGAAATCTATGGACCCTTTTCTTTTAAAGCCATTTTAGAAAAATATTATGTTACAGTTTATTACTAAATATATGAAAAAACAAATATCTTCTTTTAAATCACACTGACAGCATAGTTCTTCTGCAATCTATTCCAGGACACCTCAGACTCCTTACTGTCTTTTTTATAGACTCTTTGTCATTAGCAGTAGGTATGTGTCAGGCTATACTCCCTCTGCTTTAACATCAAGATAAACCTGCTCTCCATCTGTCAGCACTCCGCACCTTTTACCCTCAACCTAAAAACTTCAACCTTTAACTGTATAGGAAAAGTGTATCAGAGTATGATAGCTGATCATTTTGACCATATGTTGAGGTCAAATGCAGGTGAGGAGGGTGTATTGGTGGCAGATGCTAATTAATTAAACCAAGCAGGACTTCATCACTGATTAATTAGAGCAGTGAGTTGTGTGGCTTTACTCGACAATTAAGAAGTATACGCCCCATTCACCTTCTAATCCTTAACTCTGCAATGCCATCTGCCTAATCCAGCCTCACCACAGGGAAACCCAACATAACCCAACACACCCAGCATTAGATCCATTATATACCTGTCTAAAAGTATTGACTGCTCTTATTGCATGCAGTGTATTATTTTGCGCATAAAGATGTAGTGTTTTTTTTTTTCTTGTAAGATATTTAAACTTTAAGATCAGTAGTTAATCCTCCAGTTAAGTACTCTTGACCAGCATCCGGGCGCTGGTCTGTTATGTCTCACTGCTCCTGACAGCTCAGCACAGGGGTGGGAAGAAATCAAGAATATTTTTTGTGTGAAACTGAAAAAAAAAAAAAAAGATCCTGCTTGGACACAATAATTAGTTTTCAGTCAAGTTTAATGCACCTACAGGGAAGCTACACTATATAAAATGCTGCTAATACTGCATTATGGAAAGTCTGTGTTTTTGTATATGTCCTAATAAACATGATAAACAAATATTTCTGTTATTTTATTTACAGTATTTATTTATTTTTTACCATTGGGCCAAAAGACCCAATGAAGACGGTGAAGATGACTCTATTGTGGAAAGCAAACTTTAAAATGTTTTACGTCCTTTAATTTATTAGCAAAAACAACAAATTTTAGTATGATATGTTTAAGGGAGGCTGCATTTGCCATATTAGGATCAGAAAAGTTTTGTTTTATAAAATGGGTGACTGACAAACTACTACAATAGACAAAAATTTCTTGTGTCTCTGTCAACAGGGAGACGGCCAACATCCCTCTGATTGCTCTAGGCCTCAAGGAAACTAAAGAAGTGGATTTTTCTGCTCCGTTTAAGGTAATTGATGTCCTTCATAGGTAATTAAACCAAGAGGTGACCTGGTCTGCCCCCTATGCATCTGCTACTCTGTAATTATTGATATAACAATAATCGAAATGGTGTGATATTGTATAGTAAAAAGGCTCACAATAATATAGTGGGCCATCACTATATATCAAAATACAAATCTCTTTGCTTAAATTAATAGTTATGGTGATTTTAATGGATTTCTAATTCTGTAAAGTACTGTGAATTTCTTCGTAGTGCAGCAAAAACAGAGGGAACCATGTAAACTATGATTTTTTTCGTCTTGTCAGTGAAGAAATTACTGCTATTAAGCACTTTAAAATTTTATTTCTTTATATTACAGAATCAAAACAGAATCAAAAGGAAAAGGAAAAGTAGCATATTCACAATTTTGTAAGGCTCCACAAATAACCACAAAAAATATTGTACCATGAGATGCATATTGTGAAAATATCATATCGAGATATTTTGATATCGACATCCCTACCTAATAATAACTTGTACCTAAAATATTTGTTTACAGTCAAATATTGGCCACTTATTTGCTAAGGTGCTGCTGTGTTATTGAACTGGTGTTAATACCACATTTATTCTCCCAACATGCTGGCCCACTTGGCAAGCATTGTGAGATTCGATAATCTTTCATCCTTATAATACTGTTTACTGGTAGCTTGGTTTAAAAGAACAGGTGTCACTTACATCTGGCTGTGAATTACCTGCCAACATTGCACCTTCTTTTAAGCTCAAATACATGTGGATGATACAATGGGGATGTTTTTTTTTTTCCAGGATTTTATTATGGAACACTACAATGAAGATGGGAGAAGATACGAGGATGAGATTGCAGACCTGATGGACTTACGGCAGGTAATAAAAACTAAGATGCTATTCCAATGACTGTTCAGGGCAGGGAACTACAGGAAATGCTTGTCTGAGAACTCTGATACTTAGCCTAAGGGTGTTGGAGAAACCGGAATACAGGTTCAACGTTATATTTCCTGGTGCGGACTTGGAATTTATAGCAATTTTATTTCCTGCTGTTTGTCCACTTATATAGGCCTATGTAGTTTAATAACATTTCAGAACTTAGAACTGGGAGTTTTGATATTTTGATTTTATTGTTGATATTAATTATTATGTGTTTAAAAGCAATATACCTTATTATAACAGTCTTCTAAAGGTGAAAAACAAAATGAAGCAGTTTGCAGTGTCCCAAAGTTGTTCCTTACTTACTGAATGCATTCCTAATATCCTAATTATTCACCACAATTAGTGTATGAGCAATTTTCAGAACTTTCAGGGGCCAGAGAAGAATTTTGCCATCAAAGTAATGCTAACAACAACTAGCATGCTAACAGTGCAGTACCTCTACCGCGACTTTAAACATATATATGCACCTGTGTATATGCCGGGAAAAAAAACAATCCTGGATTTCCTAAAATGACCTAATGCACCTAAGTTCTGTCTCGTGTTAACCTTATGCCATCTTATAATGAAAGCGTTTTTAAAGTAAATATTTTATTAAGGTGTGGGCAGTGAATACATACACACCTGATCACTGCGTTGTTATCTGATAGCGTGTCTTCTGTGTTATATCTAGGCATGCAGAACACCGAGTCGAAATGAGGAGGGAGTGGAGCTACTTGCAAAATACTTCGCCCACCTTCCCCTGGTAGAGAGTAGATTCTTCTCCCCTTCTCGACAGACAGGCATTTTTTTCACATGGTAAGATACTAGATTTGTTGTTTACCATCAGGACAGTGGTCTGCAATAACCTGTTGAAAGTATTCTTTAAAAAATGTACTAATCATAATAGTTTGGCAGGTTTTTCAGGTTATAAATCTGACATCCTGGTTGGAAATTGTGACATCAAACTAGGGAATTCCTTAGCTGTTACCTAGCAACCATATTGTACACTATGCCAAAACTCCTTAAATGTACTCAGACATTAATATTTTCCAAATAAAAATATAACAAAACACCTTTATTTTGTTAAAATTATGTTGCAACTAACAGAAAAATATGTTTCTTGCAGGTAAATTGATGTAAACTAATTTTTTGTATAGAACTCTTCCTACCATAATGTCATCAATGTGGATCTCTCTAACTCTCCATTTCCTGTAATTTTCAGCATATTTTTCAACCTTTCTTCACAAATTGCTTCTTAATCAGTCTAAAACTATAATTTAAACATGTATTATCCCACCAAGTTAAGTCAAAATTAGAGAATGATCAAACCCTGTCACACGCACTGTAAAGCCCTGTGCATAATAAGTCTTTGTTTGTTACATGAGCTGACACTTGGCACCTCCCCCTTGTGCAGGTATGACTCGTTCACTGGAGTGCCTGTGTGCCAGCAAAACCTGTCATTGGAGAAGGCCAGTATCCTCTTCAATATGGCCGCCCTGTACTCTCAGATTGGCACCCGCAGTAACAGACAGACTCCAGAGGGACTGGAAGAGGCCATCTCATCTTTCCAGAAAGCTGCAGGTATGTAGAGGAGAAAAACAAGTTAATAGATTTCTTCTGTGAATTTTTATTTGCAATTATATGTTTAGAAATAATTCAACAAATTATTCAACAGAGTTCATTAGTTCTACTAATTTCTCTGAGCTGGAGCTGGCTGTAGGGATTCAGTGGGACAGTAATAAAAAAGTGAAACTATTTCCTGTTGATCTTAATAAATAAAGAGAACATACAGTATCTAATAGCACAGACATGATGCAATAGTTCAATATGTGCTAGTAGTCACCTTCCTTTCTTTGTGATAATGACCAAGAATGCTGTTGATTCTTAAGCTGTTACATGAATAAGTTACATAGAAGCACCTGTCCTTCATGTTTCATAGCCTTCGTAGCAAGTTCTGATGGTTTTCAATTGGCTACTCACTGTTTCTAGGAATAAACATGCAAATGCAATTTAGATAACATTTCTTCACATTTCTCATAACATTCTTGAGACTGACGTCTACCTTTGTACCAGGTACATTACACCATCTCAAAGAGACATTCACCCACACTCCCAGCTATGACATGAGCCCAGCCATGCTCAGTATGTTAATCCGGATGATGATCGCTCAGGCCCAAGAGTGCATTTTTGAGAAGACTGCTCTACCGGGGATCAGAAACCATTTTTATGCTCTGTTAAAAATGGCCCAGGAAGCTTCAAAGGTATGTAAATATATTGTTTTTAAACTTTAACATAAAGCAATAGCATTTATATTTTACCACGCATTTTTGTTTTTTTAACAGGTGTCAGAAATCTATGACCATGTTCATCAATACATGATTCAGACCCCTATTAAAGACAATGTGCCCCTGTTCTGGTCAACTATGGCACAAGTGAAAACTAACCACTACAGAGCTGTGGCCCACTACTTTGTGGCCTTGGCGCTGTTGGACCACCAGCGTAAGTAATCACTCTGAATCAGTATAGGAACAGTAAAGTAAGTCAGTTTACAGAGTTATTTAGCTACAAATATAGCAATTTCAGAGTCCGTTAAATATGATTTATAACTGTATTCTTTAAATATTAAGTTACTAAGTTGTATAGTTTGTGTTGCCTTGTTTTGCTATGTTATAAACCTTTGTTTTTCCAATGGGCTTTATAGGCCACTGGGTTGGTCATGTCAGATTACCGCACTGAGCCACAGTCAACCACAATGTCATTACATAACAGCTATTTAGAGGAACACATTTGAAAAAAGTCTCTTTTTCCTAGAGCTAGACTGGACAGACATAGACAAAGATAGTAGAAGAGTTAAAGGGAAAGTGAAATACTGGCATGAATAAGGGATTTAGCGGGGAGTACTTTGTGCAGTGTGAATGAATCTTATGGCAGTCTACACGATGAAGCAGAATAAGGTACATGGGCGAGGGGTAAAATGGGGACACGAACTTAGAAAAGCAGAAAACTGCAATGCACCTAAATACTGTATAATTGCTTCATTAGTTCATTGTGGTAAAAAAATACCGCAAAAGGGTTAGTGAATGGCTGATCTTTTTATTCAGTGCTATGAACGTATTAGGTTTTGAATTAGAACCGGCAGAGCAAGGCCTCTGAGTTTGGCAGCTCATTAGCAGATTCCTGTGTCAAGGAGAAGAATAGGACAATTGAGCACTAAACCTCGGTGGAGATACAAAAAGAACAAGAGCATTTTGAAGAGATTAATTTTTTTAAACTACTTGAGTTTAATGTAAATTAGCATGAATTTCATGCTAAACTACAAGTTTTTTTTTTTTTTTTTTTTATAAAAGATCTAATAGGATATTCATTATTTCCACAGGTCATTCTATTAACTAACAATTGTAGCCTTATCAAATTAAATGTATGTCACTATCAACTTAAATTTGATTTGATTGCGCAGCCTTAAAATATTATAATATTTCCAATCCTTTTTTGTTATAGTTGGAGCACAGGATGATGAAGACCAGCAGGAGAAAGCCTTGTCACAGGTCTATGATCACATCCCAGACGGACGCACTCCTCTGGACATCCTGAAGAGAAGAGAGGAGCGTGAGAAGATTGGTAAGTCTAACACTAAACACAAAATATAGTATTGAGTTGTTTTTTTTTAAAAAATTCATACAAATTTGGCAGCTACACAAAACAACAGCCGATTTGCGTTAGTGGCAATGCTAGCAAAACTTTCAACAACATATATTCATATATCAGATTAAGGTTAGGATCAGGGTTAGATTAGGACCAGGTAATTTGGTTAAATTAAAGGTTTTGGGGTCTTGGTAGAACTGAGCTGTAATTTGTCAGAAATCAATTTACAAGAAGGCTAAAGGTATGAGTTAACTGTAATTAATGGATCACCTAAATAAATATATACAGGACAACTGAACCCTAATCCTTGCACCAAGAGTGAATGCCAAACTTTTAGAGAGTCCCAGTATTGATTCTTTTTATTGACTACCTTCTCTATTCTCTCGTCAGGTAAAGCACACATTCGCCGGGCCATCCTGTGCCATGAAGAAGCCTTGAGGGTTTACAGTCTGTGTCTCCACTTGAACAAGCTGGAAGTGCTCCAAGAGATCCTGAAGGCCAGTTTGCAGCGCTCTGTGGAAAAGTCCAGTGCACACGAAGAGGAGGAGGAGGAGTTCACGGATTACATGGAAGCCCCCGACATTATCTGTGAGTTTAGTATTTCACAGAACAAACCTCCTGGAGCTTGATCACTGAAGCATACAGTTTGTTCTGAATGTGATGTTGGTGCCAGATTGATTCATGGCATTGACAAGAAAAATGTCCCATTTAATCTTAGGAGATACTGTGAGCATGGATCATTATTAAAGATTAAAGATTAGTGTGGTATGCATGTTCAATTGCGAGTGTTTCTCAAAAGCATTTTTCAAAAGCAGCCATTTTGTATACCATGTCTTTGTAATGTGACCTTTATTTCCCAGTACAGATGATGTAATGTTTACACTGCCAACTCCTAGTCAACACCTGAAATATGCCATTGACTGTAAATACACGTGAATGATTGTTATGTTTTCATCTTTATAGCTAAGACTGAGCACAAAGCAGAAATGGAGATTCCTGCCACCATAAAGGTGAAAGTCATCGACTTTTTCCAGAGGCTGGTATGTGGGATACTAATTTTCTTTCACTCACATTTCTTTTTCAACATATTGGTTGGTTTGTTTAGAAATAACACATATTTGGTTCTTGTTTCAACAAAAGATGAAATTTGTGTTTCTGAATAAAACCAACCAAGAATGGTTTTCCTGAAAGCTTTGGTTTGTTTTGCCAACAGTTAACTCCAGAGCTTCCAGGACTCATTCAAACAAATGCAAAACTAACTATTAACAGTGGACAGTGTTACGCTGGTAATGTGGGAAGTGTCTTGTATCTGTCACAGTGGTATATTGGCCCTTTATTATAAACTGTCTTGGAAATATTTGAAGAACAATTTGTTTATTTTCCATGCCAGTTTAATGACATCTTTTATTGAACTGAAGCTTTATTTCCTTTGAGCCCGTTGTCATGCAGGTTGGAGGTTGAAGGAGGCAGGGCCAGTGACAGCAGCACAAAATATATACAGCCCCTTATCCTATAGATTAAAAAAAAAAAGACTATTTACTGTTTATTAGATGAATTAGCTCAGTATTTTCAGAGTAAAACTCAGGGACAGATAAAATACTTGATGTTATTTACCTCTAGGACTCAGTAGCAGATTACTAATTGTACTATATTTTATGATACATGGTTAAATTGAACAAACTCTTGACTATATACTGTATGTTTATTGATTACACCTTGAAGAGGTAAGATTGATCTAAGATGTCAAATGTTGGAAACTGAAACTTGGCCTCTATAATGATTAAAAAAAAGCACCTAACCACTTTGCTTTTACCTGACACAGGGCCCATTGTCAGTCTTCTCAGCGAAACAGCAGTGGACAGCACCAAGGACAGTCCACATATGTCCTGAAGACCGTGACCTGGGCTTCACTCTAAAAGGAGAACCTCCAGTCCAGGTGGTCTCTCTGGATCCGCTCTGCACAGCAGCCGTGAGTGGATTCATTTGTTAATATTGCCATGTTAATATTCACTTTCATAATTTATAAATCCCAAATCATAAGAGTTTATATTCATCATTTAGCTATATTTGCAACTCATGCAATTTCTTTAATTATAATGTGTTCAGTCTGTAAATCCACATGTTTGGGTCCAGACAAAGACCAGATTGTATTAAGGTTTGTAGGTTACCCAAAATAACAGCTTTATAGTGGTTTAAAACATCTAGGTCAACTTCAGCCAGCTCTCGTCTACATACAACTAGCATTATGGTGACTGCTAATCAGAACATCAAAACAGATTGAAAACAACTTGGAGATATTTTGTCCACTTGTTTTAGTATCTTCCCTAAAGGGGTGCCATAATTTAAAGTTTCTCTTCCACACAAATGCCAGATTCTACTTGACCAACAGGGCTTTGTCTGTCTGCTCCTGTTGGCTGCAGTTTGTTTTAGGAAAGTAGGTGAACCTGAGATGGGTGCAATTCAAACAAACCTTGTAGCATAAATATTTGCTCGATCTGCCTGTGTCAGCGGTTAGACTTACTGCTCGATTAACACCTGGACTTTGTTTTTCTTTTTTCAGGAGGATGGTCTAAAAGAGGGTGACCACATTGTTGCTGTGGGTGACACAGACTGCAAATGGATGGGTGTTGGTGACGTTATGCGCTTACTGAAAGATGTTGGTGAAGAAGGCATTGATATCCAAGTTGTTAGCATGATGGACTCCAATTCTGCTATGGTAAGAAATGCTTACTTGAACATGACATCTAAATAAATATATTTTGTGGGAGAAAGAATTTGGGGAGGAAGGGTATGTCTGAGGGTATGTTCTGAGACACCCTAAAACCAATAAATCCTAACTGGTTATTCTTTTTTTTAATTTTCCAGCCTACAAAAAGTGCAACATTCTCTGGCAACCTTCCAAAAACCTACTCTATGATTTGCCTGGCCTATAATGATGATGACAAACATCCCAAGGCAAACAAAGTGAGCAAGAAATCATCATTTTTGAGTTGGGGTATCAAAAACAAGCTGAAAAGTACCAGCACCCTCAGTCTCCCTACAGCAGACCAGTCTGTTTCCCAGCCCTGGAATAAACCCTGTCCAAGTTTCCCTAGAGCTAGTTCACACAACAATGACAGTCTCTAATACTGACAAAGTCTTTAGTCTTCTGTATTGTAGCAAGTAAGGCAGCCTACTATAGTGTGCCTAGATCTGTGTATACTGTGTGTACTCTCTACTGGCCTGTATGTGGTACAGTTCTGACTCATTCTCTCCCATCATTATAATGTAGCTCAGTTAGTCACTTGTTTAATGATGACATCATGGCCATTTACCTTTTTATGCACCACACAGCAAGGCTCATGTGTAAATGTCAACTTTGTTATCTGAAGACTGTCAAACTGAGCAAATGTTCTGTACCATGTTACATCACAGTAAGTGCTACCACTGAGAATCAGACCAGTTATCAGTATGGTGTCTTACACGTTTTGGCACATTCCACTCAAACAAACTTAAAATGACTTAAATATTACTACTCATGGTAAATTTGTGAGTCTAACCTCTGTGCTGACAATGTAATATACTGTTGGTTAGTTTTTTTTTTTGTTTTAGTCATTGTACGTCTCTCTCACCCTGGGAAAGACATTTCATTTTCACATCAGTTATTGTCAAATTGTCAGTGTGTTTTAGGATTAATTTTTGTCTTTATCAAATGAATATGTTAAACTGATATTCTTGTACATTATATAGTGCAAGAAATATGAATATCAATGCAAATTTGTATAAGCTGCTATAGCGGGCATATAGAGAATCTGTTATTACTTTGGCCACTTATTTATTTCCGAGTCAGCCGAGTCAGTCTCCAGTGTGCCATACATCTGTAGATTGACGAAGGTATTCTCTGTTGATTGATGCCACTGACCAAAATGCCTCTGTGTCCTTTTATGCTAGGAAGGTTAAAAACTATTCATTTTACATTAGCCATTGCTTGTATTTTGTCCCTACTCTGTGGCACATTGTCCATAACGATATAAAAGAATGATCGTGCATGTTTAAATGTGAACATACAGTTATACTGTAGTTTTTCCCTAATGTGCTTGGAAACACTATAAATATTACTTTTTAATTAATTTTACTGGCACTTAGTAGTGTTGGAATATTTCTTTGTCTACAAAGTAGATCATTATATACATTTGATAATCAAATTATTTATGTTAAAAATTAAAGCAAAAAAAAAAAAAAAATCAAAGAAAGAACTATGTAAGTTGGTTTTAGATTTGTAGGTGTATTTGTCAAGTTGTCTTTTTTGCACAATTTTTCTTTTTTTTTTTTCAGTTTCAGTTTTTAAAGACCAAGTTAAAATGTGTATGCAAAAATGCATTTTTAAACACTGAGAAGACCTTTTTACGGTTTCCCTTATGTCTTAAGTGCTATTGATGCTAAATGAAGGAAACTTTTTTTTTAATTCTATTCTATAGGCTGCTATACTTTAATGTTACTTTCTTTTATCTTTATATGTTACTGGTGTTAGTGCAGATCAGCCTAATAGCTTAAATGCCTACAGTTTCCAATTGTCTAACTCTTGCATCTTATTTACTTTGTCACATTCTTAACAAAGATTTTAATAAATGACTAAATAAAGGGATCAAATATCCATTGTGTCTTTTATTATTTTTTGTTTTTTGTAATGTTTGGCCATCCCTGTTGCCATAAGCATAGCTATGAATAAGACAATGTCTAAAATCTGTTTTTTTTTATGTGTAGAATTAAAGTTTTGTTGTCTTAAAGAGCCTATTCTAAAAAAGTGTAACCAAGTCTTGAGGCCTAAATAAACCTTTGTAACTGTAAGATTGCTGGGTTGTTATAGGTCAATATTATTAAAGGGGCAGCTAACATGTGCTTTGTTAAAATGTAGATTTTTGTTGTAAAACTAAGATCCCAGGTCTAGTCTGATGATAAAGTTAAATCATAAAGATAAATGATGAAGTCTGACATTTTTGCATTTAACTTTAGAACTTTATTTCATGGCAAAGTACAATGTAATCAGTAGGGAAATCTAGCTCTTGCCTCCTGTCTCGGTGTGTGACATCATTTTCTGTGACCTGAAAACTACCAATTCATATTTACAACCCAGGAATACTGCAGTGTTTCAGTGTTAATGAAACCATTGAAGTACACTGAGGTAGATAAATGCTGCTCCCTGGTGGTTGGGTGGGACTTGACAGCAAAAAAGCCGTTGCTAAGTGGTTGTAACAGGCCACTGATTGGCTGTTCATCCTTATTTCTGCCAATGAGCTTCACTTTTACTGCGAGGTATCTCCTGGGCCACTAGCGTCTACAACAACACGTATCTGTCAGCCTGTTGAATGTGGTCTACTCTGGCGTTTGGAATACTTTGATTTCAGACATCAGAAACATTAGGAAGATTTTTATGGTACAACTATTTGGCGAAACTCTGAAGAAAACGCCACGTGGTCCGCAATGTTAAAATTTAGCTTCAGGAGGGATAGAGAGAAGGATTTTGTAAGTAGTAGTCTTGTGCAAGTTTGCCATTCAACGCAAGTTTAAACAAGATTAGCTTTGTCGCACCTACTTTAGAGAAGTTTGATTATCGTTGTATTTGTTGTTTTTATAATGTCATGCAGTTACCCTTTTACTAACGAATGTTAACTCATAGACACGTTTTTCAGTGACTTTCTCTCTCAGCCGCATAGACTGTATTCTCAACCCCAACATTAACAATATATGTGAAGCTTCTAAGTAATAATGTCCTGTTCTATTGTCTCCTTATTTTATTGTGCTTAGAAACATATCAGCCATGGTTTAATCCCAGCTGCCTCCATAGCCCCCAAACCTGCAGTGCCTCGTACCCCTCCCCCTCGCAGTCCAGCCCCCTCACCTGAGAGACCCAGGTACCACTGACATTACCCTGCATGCGTAGTGTGCCAACCCTTTCTTTTCCTTTGTCACCAAATTAAAACGTTGATGGGCCACAGGAATATTATTTCTTGTTTTTATAGGTCTGCATTGGCAGCAGCTATTCTGTCTTCTTCGCTCACTGGGCAGACATGGGCACTGCCTCCTACACGTCCAAGGTCTTTCACTGAAAGTGATCCATCTGATTCTGTGAATTATGAACCAAACGGGACAGAACAATATGAACGGTAAACCATCATCACACCATTAAATATACTACTGATTGCAAATGAATTTTTCTTATATTGGCTTCTCGTGCACTATTTAATGCATAATATGTTTTCTCAAAGTGCAACAAATAGACCATTATTTCTCTGTGGCTGTGGTAAAGTTTTTCTGTAGCAGCAGTAGATGGGCAATGGGAATACTATTGTTTCTGGAGCACTTTCCCTGTGTGGCTTGAAAAAAAAAGTGAGTTTAGAATTCCTCAAAACCGAAAACTTTTGCACAATCCAAAGAGCCAGGCATATTGAAACCTTTATTTTTTCACCTCTTTTTTTCTAATTTGAGTAATTTGATGTTTTGGCAAGTGGTATCTTTTCAACAAAAGCTGTACTGCTGCTCAAAAAAGATTGAAAAACAGTGGAGTGTGGCTTCCAATGTGCGTCTACAGCTCCTTGCTCCAACTTCACTCAGGCTTTGAGATATTCAAACAAGGTTTCAAGTCCAACAGCGACAACAACCTGATGTTCAGTAATATTTAACATTTGCTCATGGTCTTCCATAGCGAAAGATGGTCAGAAGATGTGCCTAGTCCAGAGCACTCTGAAGGGGAGCTGGATGATCAAGATGGTTTAAAGGAGATGAATGAAATTGAGGAACACATCTATCAGACTTTGAACACTGGGAGGCAATGTGAAATCGTTGAACCTGTGTATGCATTTCCTATCAAAAGCAAGGTGAGCTTATTAGTGTCATATTAAATCAGCACATTTGAATAAATGAATAAATACTATGCTACTGTAAATGCATTCATGCACATTATTCCACATTTTATTCTTCACTATTTGAAACCCATGCTATCTAAAAAATGTTATTCCAAATTTGTGTGCGCAAACCTTTTCCACTGGGAGGCGCAGTTGGGTAATACATTTTAGGTTGTAGCCTGATAAATAGGTATACTGCCATAAAATTAGGACGTTTTTGGTTTTATTAAATACCCCATAGCATATGTGTTTTACTTACAGCGTTGTTCAAATATTAAACTATGCAGTTTCATTTGACACAATAACATAACAAAACCCCAGTAACTGTTACAGAGTAGCCATACAATATCCAATTTAACACCATACTACTCCCCAAGAAGTTGCTCTCTCACCTCTGGGATTTAATTCTCTCAATATTCTTCACTAGTATCTGCTACATTGAGTTAATAGTCCCATTGGGCTCTATTTCCTCTGTCAGCTGCCTTTCCACACAATCACAGTGGGTAATCCTCTGCTGCTTTAGGCGTTTGTTCAAATTAGCTATAAAAAACTTTTTACCCACACAGTATTGTTTCACGCCAGCATTGTGTGTCAGTGTAGCCTTATGTTTTTTCAGTAAATCACTTAGATTTTTTTATTTCCATTCTTCCACTGTATCCTTGCTGATGACATAAAAACATCCATTAAAACATACAGTATTTAAAAATTTATTAAGCCATATTTCGCATTATTCAACATCTAGATTGTTTTCACTACACAAACACATACTTTACTACACTTTTACTTTAATATGTAACTTCAGAACATTTTTGACAAGTTGGTTTCTGCATTTCACACATTTGCATCACCATCTGGTTGTCTTTTTGCCTCCAGGCAAGTGCACAACAACTGACTGAAACATCTGGTGAAGCCCCTGCTTTCGGTATACACTTCTCATTTTATCAGCAACTCCAAAAAAGAAATGGAAGCTATTTTTAAGCCCATTTAGTGAAAATGTTTATGAAATGTTTATGGTAAAACCCTAGATATAGTATTTGACTTTTTTTTTTTTTTTTTTTTTTTACAAAACATTTTCATAATTTCACGAGACTGTTGGTTCTTTTTCATCCTGTTGTAGATTGTGTGCGGCTTTACACTCAAGGCTACATTAAAAACACAAAGACAAATGGACCAACTTTGTTTTTCAAATTAAGTAACAGTGTTCACAATTCAATAAATCCCTTGTACACTAATTGTGTATTTGTTATTATCCCTGTTTGCTAGATTGTAAAGAAGAAACCATTGTGCAGTCTCCTAAACATAGTCATAAATCCTTTAAGAAGAGCTCTAGAAAGAACAACAATGTGGGATGTAAGTCAAATCATGTTTCTTTTAGAAAATATACAATATTAATAACATAAGTTGAAAGTTTAAATGTATACAGTGTCAAAGGATACAGTTCACTCACCAATAATTTCATGATTATTTCAATAATATTTTTTCAATAATTAACAATATTGCTTTAAAAGTTTCTTTTAATCATATCTTTCTTTTCCAGCTGCACAAGCAGGCCAAACTTATGACGGTCTCTCCCGACTCAGTGAAGACCTTCTCTCTAGACATTCTACGCATGTTTCTTCGGTTGTTAATAAGCCTCACATGGAAGAACAAACAAATGAAGATGAGAATGGTCAAATGGATCCTGAACTAAGGCCACCAAAAAGATCCTTACCAGAAATAATTAATCATCAAAACTCTTTAAATCCCATGGACAGAAGAGAGGATTTAGTCTGTAAGACTCCACTCTGTAAGACTCCCCTCAATATTGTGATTATTTAATATGCACTGAATTGTATAGTAATGCATGTTTTCTATACTGAAGGCCAAGCTGAACTGCAGAATTTAAGAAGGCACGCTCAGGAGCTGGTGGATGAGAATGATACTCTCAAGATGACAGTGCATCGTCTCAATGTGGAGCTAAGCCGCTATCAAGTGCGCTTCAGGCCCCTTTCCAAAGAGGAGGTACAGGACCTGCATTATACACCATGACCCCTTTTCCTCATAATCCTTTGAAGAACTGCTTTTATTTGCAATTTAAGTGCAATGAATTAGAATAATTTTAGTATTAATATGTTGTACCAATCACTATTTGCAAGCAGTGGTTCTGTTTGTTTATTTCACATTTTTTCTATTTATTTTGTTTTCTCATATGATATTTCTCATATTTCTTGTCACATTCTATCACATTCAATTGCTAATAACCCACTATAGTGAGTTTTTCAAAAAGTCACCCACAGGTAATGACATTGTTTCTGAAGTCTGGTTTTATAGTGGCTGGAGAGGCTAATGGGTTGGTTTAGCATGCAAATAATAACGAAGATTAGTGCTGAATAGCAGCAGGCTAATGCTACAGCAACACATACGTGATGCTCAGCTATGCTATACCATGGTGCAGATGGCTTTTTCACACATGAGTTTAGAGAGGCATCTGAGCATAAAGAGATGAATTTCAGATATTGCAGGTTAATTTCTTTTGACTCCATCATTCACAATGTGTTTCTTACACGGCCCCAGTGTCTGCAATGAGTTCCAAATGAGACATCATCTGTGAGTCATTTTCACTGATGAACAGCCTTCTTCATGCTATCTAATCTTCTCTTACACTGACTTTATAGCCCTAAATCTCATAATTGATGTCCAGTGATTTATAGCAAACTGTTGTAGGAGCCCAAATAGCATCCATTTTATCCTAATCCTGGTGGAATAAAAACATTGCCACTATCTGTCACTGTGACTTGTTGGTTTAAAGCATGTTTCTGATCCATCTGTCTGGCTTTGATAGTTTTACATTGGAGCAGAAAGCAGTGGCTTTAATCATGGCTGCCCCATGCTGTGTCTTCACACCAGGATCTGCAGCTCTCATTAGTAACAGTGTACTATCTATGTAGCTGCATGTCTCTGCTGGTCCCTTTAATACAAGTGTGGCTACCCTGCTGAAAGGAAGAACTGTGGGTCACAACAGGAACTAGAGTTGGCTCCAGTAGTGTCAACTGTATTTGTTTATTAACAATCTGTGGATAGTCAGATAGCCACATCTTATTTGTATTGATTGACTGTAGTAACAGTTTTGTTGTAATTTTTTTGTCTCAGAGTTCCAAAATCAGTGGACTATCAATGACAGAGTCACCACCACCCTGGCTGGTGAGTTGTGCAGTCTTAATCTTGTTTTTTATGTTTTTGTTTTCTAGGCAAAACAGTTTAATCAGAGGCAGTGTAGATTGGTATATAGCAAAAACAAAAGAACAAACCTCTTAAATAAATGGTTTTCTATTTAACTTATTGCCACATTTTACTGAGAGGCCATATGCTGGAAACAAAAAGGTTTTGTTGGATTCATCAGTTTTAAATGGGACTCCTGTGTATTCTCCCCTTGGGTTTTGCAAAATTAATGCTTTTTCTCTGCACACAATAGTAACTGCTATGTGAAAACTGGGTTTATATATACAAGGTCCAGTTGTGTTTTTCAGCCCAAAATGAGTCATTAACCACCAAAAATAACCAAAAGGCTCATTAAGGGCTTGTATGCTTCATTGGAGCGAAACAGATTAAACGCACACTTTCAAAGACGTTTTGTTTTGTTTTAGCTCGACGTGAAGTATTTATCTCCATTATTACTCGCTTATGAGGACAGAATGAATGAAAAGGATGCTCTTCTTAAAACCACAGAGGTATGTTTTATTAATGGTGGCTTTTTCACTGGTCAAACAAGTAATTGTTTTTTCCCCCTCCAATTTTATTTTTAAGAAACAAGAAAATGCAATGTTGTCAAAAAGGGCTGCAAAAATGTATCAACTAGCTGACCGACTATACAGTCTGGACTATACAGACTCTGGACAAGTTGACTACTTAAATTGTTATTTGGAGCCTTACTGTCAAACAAAATATGCACAGAAGTTAGCACAATATTCTCTCTCATGTATCTTCTGATTCCCTGTGACTGCTCATTAGTTTAACATGACCAGAGGTGGGTAGAGTAGCCAGAAATTATAGACATTGTAGAAAGAGTAATGTAACTTTAAATTAATATTACTCAAGTAGAAGTACAAAGTAGTGGTCCAAGAAATTACTCAAGTAAGAGTAAAGTAGAAATCTACTACTTAAGCGAGTAACTTAACTTAATGAGTAACTGTCAGGACATCTGATTTATAATTTTAAGTTAATGTAATTTGAAGGACAAAACATTAAATAATGAACACAATCTGGCATTTTCAAAGGATCGACACAAAAATTATAAAAACTACAATATATTTGAAGCAACAGTGCAAGAAACACAAATGTTTAATTCTATATAATTTAATATTGTCAACATAAAACATTTGTCACTTGTAGATTTACTCACAGTGAGAAGAGTACTGTTGCTTCTCTAAAAGTAAATATAAATGAGTACTACCCACCTCTGACTGTGACAAACAAATGTTGTTTTTCTCGATGTTGTTAATGATTGGTGGCTGGTGTTCATTTGCAACAGGAGGAAATGAAGAGATTACGAGTCCATGTCGAGGAGGTGATCAAAGAAAATGAGAAACTGCACAATGACATTGCAAAGATAGGAGGAGTTACACAGACAGATTGGTGAGAACATTTTCTATTTTTGATTTAACACCATTCTTCATTATAAACTGCTTCAAATGGTCTTATAGGATTAATTTCTGTTCCTTATTATGTAGTCGACCTGTTCATCCTGTATGGATTTCCAATGCCATGAATTTCGTATTCCAGAGAATAAGTTGACAGATTTGCATTATGCATGACTATTTCGGTTTAAGTAATAGCCCCCAACAATGACAAAATGTATAATCTTGAAATTCTAACTGAGTAATACTTTTAGAGAGTTTCTTCCATTTATATTTGCATTTATTATATGCACTCAGGCAACAGCTCCAAGAACAAGCTTTCCTCGTTTTGCAAGAGAACCAAGTACTGATTGAGCAGCTAGAGGCTGAAAATGTTAAATCTCACGAATCCCAGAGTAAACATCATTCTGAAGGTAAAATCTTTGTATTTCTATTTTGGGTTGCATCACTTAGTTTATTCACTTCACAATCTCTCATACTTTGAAATTCTAAGCTTATCTGTCAATAAATCTTAAACAGTGATAGGGCTGTGTAGTATGATTATATAACTTTGAGATTTAATTTTCTTTGCCTAGGTTTAGAGACATAATAAATGCACATGCACACTACACTGAGTTTTTGATTTGCTTTCTCTGTAGTATCCAAGTTGGCCAAGCAAGTGATGATTTGCGAAGCAGAAAAACAACGTTTGGAGGAGGAACTGGAGGCCAGCAAGAGAGAGGCCCAGAAAAACAAGAGGAATGCACAAGCTCTGCAGGACCGCCTGAAAGATGCAGTCACATGGAACGAACACTGCAACATTGCCGGAAAACTGCGAAGGTTTGTGTCTTTTCACAAAGTTGTTAAAGATGCACTATGGAACTTTTCTCGTGAAAGGTCTGCTACATGCCTATCCGGAATGTTCCACAGTATAGCATTAAATATATCTATCTTGTTTTTATTGCATAAAAATACACTACACAAATTGGACTCTTGTGAGCTTTCAGATGTGTTAGAATGTTGTTAGCTTATCAAAAACAAACATGTGTGAATGAAACAATACACAACACCATTTATGAGTATTCCTTTATTATTAGTCTGACTGCATCCCCAAAGCTCAAAATGTAGTGGTAGTTTTCAAATTAATTGCTAACTTTTACCTTTAGTTCAGTAAATATTGACAATTGCAGGGCTGAAATGATCCAAATGATTTTAGTGAAATTGTATGGAATTTAAAAACTCAGTGCACTTCCAATATTACCACATGACATCACAAAGTGGAACAGTGTTTTCAGTTTGAGAGAAAAACTCAACCTAAATGTACAAGGTTTGTGTTTTTGAATGTGTGTGAATTAAACAAAACTCAACTCCACGTGTTTGTGAGGAGGAAACAACATTACAACAGATCTGAAAATAGCGCAATATGGGCCTTTTAAAAACATGAATTCTCAGTGGGGTAACTCCACAGAGCAGACCTGTAACTTGCCCATGTGGTGTCACCTGCTTGTCTTCCTATAGGTAGAGAAGTTTAATGTTCAGATGAAATAACGTCTCCATGGAGACAAGCTAGTGATGAACCGTCCAACCAGAAAAGTAAGATTGTGCATCTTTAAGATAATGTTTTACTGACCATTAGGTTGTTGATTTATGCAAATAATAACTCAAGCTACTAAATGAATTCTTGTGGTGTTTTCAGTAAAGGCCAGCAATTACATGTGCAGCTCCTCTGCAAAAAAACATGCTCTTTTAAAAATAAGCCATAGCCAAACATATTTAATAGAGACACAAGGGACAAGTAAATGTTAAATAAATAACGTTTTATAGAGGGCTTGTGGCTCAGTTGAAATTCGTACGCATTCTTATTCTTTGCCAAAGTTATTAAGAGAAATGCCCCTGAAGTGCCTTTGTTCGCCAAGTGTGCCTAACATTCAAAATTGAAAGGTTACATGTATTATTCTTATTGATGTTTTTTTGATAGAATCATGACCTTGCAATCATGGCCATTTTTCCACAGATCTTCAGTTGAGATGACTTTTCGAAGCAGATAAATAATACCTTGTTGAAATTGAACTACGTGTCTTTTTCTTTTTGTGGCAGGCAACTGGAGCAGCAGGAGAATAGGAATAAGAATAACACGGAGGAACTCCTCCTTAAAATGACCCGTCTGGAAGAGGACAACAGGAACCTGAATTTGGACAAGGAAAACCTGTCTACTGCCATCAAGAGCCTACAGATGGAGTTGAAGATATCCAAACAAGCTTATAGGTGCAGTTTTCATATAATATTAAGTGCCCTATATTATGCTATTTTCTGATCTGTGTTACAATGTTGATTCCTTTTCAAAAACATACCCGGAGTTGTGTTTTATTTCATTTACATGTTGGACTCTCAAATCCTTCATATTTACAGTTCTTATCTCAAACAGAACAGAACACTCTGTTCCACTTTCTGGTTATACAGTGATCCAATGCGTCACATCTCTACTGAACAAAAGGTAAAATGTAGCTGTTAACATGAAAACTACCACTGCAATATATCACAAGGTGGAACAAATCATTTTGAGCTTTAGAGATAGAGACAGAAACACGTATGACTAAAACAAAACACAACTCTAGGAATGTTTTTAATGAGGTAACAGCATTGTAAAACGACTTAAAGCTCATAATAATACATTTTTCATAATACAAAACCTTTTAATAAGTTATAAATGGTAATTTTCACATCATGGATCAAACTTCAATATTGAAACCATAACTATGCTTAAATACAATAAAAGATGTGAGCTCCAGTGATGTGAAAAGTTCAGAAATAGAATGACATGTCTCCCTAGTTGAAATTGTACAATACACTGTACAATATATATTTTCACCTAAACGCCAGAGGAGACACACTGTATTTCCTGTGGAGTGGCTGGGACATGAAGGTTATCAGAAGGTGTTTGATTAAGCTATTTTATTTTTATCAGTATCTTTTCCGGACAGCCTCTTACTCCCTCACATACATTTTTTTATTTTCTCCACAATCTGGATCTCTCTTCTCATGTGCAGTAGTGGAATGCAACAAAGTAAAAGTAGCTAAGTATTGTACTTAAGTAAAAATTTTAGCAGCTAGAAAAAAACCTTTTGATTTAGTTGTTTCTGTTGAACAAAATTCAGCACAAATCTTTCTCAGAATCATTACATTTGAAGCCTTATAAAACTTCAAAATCTGTGTGAAATACTTTTACTTTTTGCACTTTAAAGTACATTTTTAGACAGGTACTTTAATATGTTTACTTAAGTAGATTTTTCACATGATTTACTTTTACTTGAGTATTTCTTTTGCTCTGGTATCTGTACTTTTAGTAATAAAATAGAGTACTTCTCCCACCACTGCTCATGTGTCTCTGTTATGCAGGAAGGCAGAGGGGAGGTTGAGTTTGCTGAAGCACGAGAAGGCTGAATCTGTACTGAAAGAGGAAAAGACTCGACATTACCTTGGAGCTGTCGTCTCGGTGGCAGAGCACATTTCCCTGGAGAGAGACCAACTGTTGCACATGGTATTTCTCATGTTCTGGGGGAGTTTGTATTCAGTGCACAACAGCTACGCAAACTTTATCTCAACTACACTGCTCAGAAAAGGTTGCCGACAATGGAACAATTTGTTTAGGTCCCTTGTGACATTTGTGGCCGCAATCATTATCCCTAGAGCTTAAGCTGAACTGAAGGCAGGATAATTAAGTTGGGTGATTAGCTAGCAAACTAAAAACAAACAAAATTAAAACCATGCTTCTAGTTTATATGACAGCTTGACAAGTATTTCATAAGGCATTGTTTATTATGCTCCTTACTCATTGGACCTCTTGGGAAGTTAAAAGTCCTATAGTCACCAAAATTGACTCTCATGAGCTTTAAGCCATGTTATAATGCTGTTACCTCATCAAAAACATAGCTGTGTTATGTTTCATTCGCATGTTTCAGTAGCATTTTATTATCAGTCTGTCTGTATCTCCAAACCTCAAAATACTCTATTCCAGCTTGTGTCAGCTACCTTTTACCTTTAGTTCAGTAGAGATTGGCAGTTCCAGGTCTGGAGTGGAGCACTTCCTGTATTACCTCATGACATCACAAGGTGGGGTGTGTTTTCTATTTGAGAGAAGAATGCAGCCTGTGCAAGGATGTGCAAGGTTTGTGTGTGTAAAATAAATAAACAAAAAACTGACAGTATGTTTTTGATGAGGAAACATCATTTTAACATTGATCAGAAAACAGCCTAATGTAGGTCCTTTAAGTAATTAAGTAAATGTTCCAAAAACATGTATTCATAAAACTTATTTTGTATTCATTTGGATTCACTTACTTTTTCATTTGGTAGTATTCAAAATACAGATAATTTTCTATAAACAAAAGAATACATGGTGGTACTTCATCATATAATTTAGGCTTTGAATGATTATAACAAGAAGAATAGAAGACATCGCTTTTGGACATGTGCACTTTTTCTTCCCTATTTAGCAATAAATAAATGCATAACAGGTTGTGCAACAAATAAAGCTGTCATAATGCTATGTCACATTTTTACACACACAGAATACATTACAAAATACATTACAAAACAGATTTGAATGCAGATATTAAGTTCTCTCTAACTAAATACATTTACAAGTATTCTAGTCAACACTGCTTGGTGATGTTTCTAGGGGCACAGCTATGCCTATGCCAGTGCTGACTGAAAGAGATGTGACAGAAAATCTGATACCCACCAACCATTCACTCACATTGCATATTCACAAAAGCAACTTGACTCAAGTGTCTCTCCCAAAAGACAAAACAACAGTATGAAACTGGCTAGTAGTGGCTAGAGCCACCTTCCAATTATAAGATGATCTATGTAACATTAGTCTAGAGAGCTTGGAACAATAAAAATAAGGTGTGGAATATGTTATTTTACAAAAGTGTTTCACCCATTCCGGCACATCACACATTTAAGTGATTTTGATGGCATAGCTGCATCACTGTGGTTTCTACATCAGTTACGTATTATCTGTCCCCTGTTTGTCTGATTGGCTCCCACATGTGCGTCAGTAAAATTATGTAATGTCATTAGTCATTGCAGCTTGGGTCTGTGTTTGTGCATTGTTTTGTAGAATAATGATCTTTCTATTAAGTCTTATTGATTATTATGCTCAAAACAGAATGCAAGTCAACAATTAACAACCCCTCATTATGAAAACGATGATAGTTCAGGCCAACAGAACAATGGAAGTGGGCTAGTTAAGATAATGTGTGAAGTCCATATCTAGAAAGAAACCCCACTGTGTTGAATCTTGTTTTCCCCACAATTTGACATGTTGGCAAAAAGTAGATCATCTTTGAAGTCACATAGCTATTTTAGAAAGATGGGTGAAATGACCACAACAAGTATATTAAATACAGCAGTACATTTGAAGACATATTGTACATTGTCGTGTCTGTGTGCTAATCTGTACTTCATTGTCTTATTCTAGAGGAATCTAATTAACAGAATTAACATTAACTCATTACATTGATGTATATGTATGACTTCTGAGAATAGTGGCCTGAATCAGGACTGAACGAATAATTATATTTTGTGGTATTTCCAATTAATGGCATTCATTAAACTCAAAGCTAAATATTTGTGTTTATTTTTCAAAGTCTATAAGTGTATAATATTAAACTACTAAGAAAATCTGAAGTTAGACCAGAAGGCTATAATGTTTTTGCATAGTTCTTTATAGGCTCAGCATGTCTAAAACAAGCAAAGTTGCTTTATCTGGTCCCTCTGTGCTCCCACGCTGGTAATGTCACAAATAGAACTGAATACACACAAGCCACTGACTCTGAAAGACACTGCTGCTGATTCTGTTATATTGTAACAAATGGAATAAATACACAGTTTAGAAACGTTGAACTAAAACACTAGTTAAATGTTTGGGATGTTCCCTAGCCTGTGTCTAAAAATATAACAATGTGAAGGACATTCTTGATGAAGAGCTTAATCGTGGAATGATAATCAGAACAAAGCACTATTTGACACAGTTTATCAGCTGTCATCTGCACATTTATTTAAGAGATGAAACCTTCTTAAACTGTCTTTATGTCTGTAGCCTGATTCTAAATCATTACTTCATACTAATAATAGAGACACATAAATGTTAAATAAATAACCTGTGGTAAATATGTCATAAATTTACATTAGTTTGTGAAGAAGCTTTGTTATTCCATTTAGACTTTAATCTGAGCTTTGTTTTAACACAATCTAACAAAAAAAGAAATATTTAATTGGAACTACTGAGTACTGATTTGTACTGTGAAGTCTCTCACACATTACATTCATTAACTAGTTAATATTAGTGAAACTCTTAAAAACTTTACAAATTTGCAAACATAATAGCCAAACATTGAGCCATAGACATACATTTAGAATCCCCTTCCCCCGACCATGATGTCATATCTGTAAAAAATGTCTAATGAGAGAACTCTGATCTGATTGATCTCCAGGGAATCTCAAGTTTTGTTGCAGCAAACTGTTGCAGTTTTGCCGCAACATTTACACTGCTTTGATCCTTGTTTATGTTATACTTGACAGTACTTAATTACCTATAAATATCACATCTGATGCCCATCCATCCAGTAGGAAATAAAGTAAAAAAAATATAGTTTGTGCTTTTGTTTTCTACCCCCTAAAACCTTCTCATTCCATAATCCAGCTGTGTGCTTGTTTTGTTGCCACCTTCTGTGTTTGTTTGTCAGATCTGTAACTTCTGTCTTTACTCTTCTGTCACACCAGGCATCAGTTCTTGAGCAAGAAAAGCAAGGATTTATCTGCAGTCTGTTGAATGGCACTGTTCGCCTCGGAAAGCTACAAGAACAGGTCAAGGTAAGATCTATAATCAAATGTATTACTTGTCCTAAATATGTTTCTCTGACCTGAGGTATTCACCTGAAATGAATCTTTGTTTAAATGAAAGATGTTATGCATTCTCTTTTCTTACATTCTTCTCACTTGAAGTTGTATTTGAAGCCATTCATGCATGTTTACTTTTATGCATTCAAGATGCTATTGCTCGTAAAATTCAGTTTTCTACTACCCCCATACACACCCAACACTATGTACTTACTTTGTTGTTGAGTTCTTTAAAGTAGTGATTTTCAATTTTATTCTGACTTGACAGCTGGAACATAGCCAGCAACTCTGAGAAAATATCACTCCAAAATCCATAAATAATCTTCATTGTTCCTCAAGTTATTGTTCATCTTTTTAAGATGAATTGCTTTGGATCATAGAATCATCTCAGAAATCATACCCAGAAATAACAATCTGTAGTCACCATGGCAACATTTGTACATTTACAACCATCATGTACAGACAGCGATTCATGTGGATGGCAGCTGATTTTAATAGGCCTTAACTAGTTTCAGTTAAAGCATTATTACCTTGCCATGGATCGGCTGCCCTGCATGTCATCCACCTCGCCAGATGCTTATGTCACTCAAGCCACTTTAAGAGGAAAAAAAAGCGCCGCTAAAATTTCTCACAATTGCATTAGTGTCTCTATAGCAACAGGCCAGAGAGAAAAAGGTATAGTTGTGTGCTTGCCTATGTGATTTCTGTTGCTGGTGATCACACCATTCAACAAAAAGAAGGAATAGATTCTTCATTATCTCCCAGAGCATATTGTCTGTATAATGCATATTGGCAGGAAGGCTGAATACCTTTCAACCTTTCAAACCCAGCTTCCAGTTAATCATTAACTGGAATTGCAAATTATAATAATGATATTGTTTTTAAATTCCATTCAATATGATTCCATTCCAATTTAACTTATTTGTGTTCACTCTACCCATTAACTTTCTAGCCCTAATCAGTAGAATTTTATCATAAAACATAAAATGTTTTTTAAGATAATCATTTGTGGCTTCAACACCCATAATGAATAGGAATATGTTCTATATGTTACGGTAAATTATTTGGAGAACAAGGGTAAACACAAAATTAGGCATTAATAAGTACTTCATGAATATGAACAGATCAAATTAACCACTAAATTGAGTTAAACAAAAGCATTACTGCTAATCTACTTATGAATCAGTTTAAGATCAGATGTATACAAATGTGTCCTCACACCTCATTCCTGGTCCTATGAAATGTAAGCAAATATGCATGAGCTAAGACACAGATGTAAATGCATTATTTATGAGTAATGTGTGTGTATTTTTGTCAAGCACCTGGACGGGATGAATACTTAATTTTGCAAGTGCACGTAAATATAGCCAAGGTTCATCTAATTAAAAGGTCGCAGTTGGTTCTGTAAATACAGTACAAGTGAAATGGCATAGGGTTTAAAAACTGAATTATTAGTTAATTGTAAATGTACTTATTGGTGTTTAATGAGGAAATAGGTTGTGTTCATATTCTAGAATTTAATGTTTTTAAAAAGATCCATAAATGTTGAACCTTGTCATTATTTGTTAGGGACTGGCTCCACAGACTTGCCACATGAAATCATTCATTGCTTGCCCTTTTCAGAATAGCAACCTAAGCCTGCCAGTTTTTTCTTATTTTTGACAACTTTACAATCCCACTGAGAAAAAAAAAAAGTGTAACAGTAACTTTAATGTAAATATCAAAAATGAAATGTATGTATGTAAAAATCACTAAGCCAACGTCTTCTGAAAGGTATAATATAAACATTTTATAGCTCATTCTTTTCAAGAACATTGTTTATTATCTAATTGATTTTACTGTACTATGTGAGCGCCATAATATGCGTAGAGCAAGAAGACACGTGAACAAATGGGGGACTGCAGGTAAAAGCCCAATATAACTCTACAGAAACAGCAATATAACAGAAAACAACAAAAGTTCATCCCCTGCACCACCCTGGAGCTAGAGGCCTCTGCGCACTGTCTGGGGCTCCGGAAAGACACTGGGAACAGTTATGTATTAAGTTTACCTTTATTAAAAAAAAAAATAAAAAATGTTTTCACTTTGTTCAAAGACATAAATCACTTTGCGCCCATCTTCACTTCAGATCATGCAAACTGTGCCCTTCTAGCCAAAGTTGTGGTGACAACATTTTCTGATAGGTTAAGAGATTATCAAATATAGTTAGAAAGAGAGTTTTCTTATAATGATTTAAACTTTTAATGGATGGTCCTCTGTGATCTGAGTAGCTAAAGGTCAAATACAAAGTGCCAAGTTGCAAAAACTCCACTCTGTTATCATGAGTAAGCACAAGTTTGCAAGTCAAGTGGTTTAATTGCTTCGCCACTTTTAAGTCAATTTGGGCATTTTCCAAATGAACATAAACATATAACAAGTAACTTACCAAGAAGAGAAAACATGGTTCCAAGTAATTTTACAATAAAAGGCAGAAATCCTCCTATGTGATTCTGCCTCCTATGTATACTCTTTGTATATCCATTGTATGGTGGCCATGGTAGCTGGAAAAGAGTTAATTTCATGGCTTAAAGTCCTTTCAACCGACATCAATCACATCATTGGATAATGGCACAATGAAGCTACTGAAAAAAACAAAAAAGCAAAAATGTATAAACGTATAAACAGCCAGTTCCACCATAGAATTTTAGAATGCTGTGATGTAATTTGAACACAGCTTATTCTGACTTATTATTATAAAAGCCTCAGAAAACAGTACAATAACACAGTTGCTCAAAAAGATGTCAAGGAAATGTTTTCTTAATATTGTTTGAACTGACTTGCTACAACAATATGAAGAACAGGGCACCTACGTTTAGAGCTGCATTTTTTTCATTCTCTGAATCTATTCATAACTACCTTAGCTAAGTACAGTTAAAAATGTGTTATTGTGTGAAGATAATAGTCAAGGAACTGGTGGATTCAATACAATGTCTAGTCTTCTGACAGCTTATGAAAAGAATTCTATAACTCCACACTTTATATTATATCTTATACATAATACTATTATCACACTTCTCCATACATAGGGAGTTGACATTTTGGAAAATCTTAAAATTTTATTTTAATTTGATGTAGTTTTAGGTGCATGTTATGAGTGGGTGTGTGCTTTGTCATGTCACTTGTAACCCTATCTGTCACTCAAACTGACTGCAACCCTATCATTAGCCTGTTTCATCAAAATGGAAACTTTTAGAAAATATATATAACACACCACTGCTGCATTCCAGTTATCCCCGCAGGTGGGATTATCCAAAATCACCCGCTGTCATTGAACCTGCTTTGGCCTCTGCAGTTATAAATGCATTATGAGCAAATCACACAGAGCTAAGCCAAACAAAATCCACCATATATTCACATAGATTTATATAAACTTTAAATGTTGGGTTATTTCCCCAGTTTTTATAACTTGTGTAAATTTGCTTCACATACACTTGACAACTGGAGCACAATAAAATGTCACTTTGGGGTCTGAGGACAACTGGATTGCAACATAAAATCATTATGTTAATTAGTTACAGTAGCCTTTAGCATCATCTTCAAGTGTCATTCATCACTTTGCTTTTTCTATTTCATACATGGCACTCTATGACCAGACTCTGTTATTATATTTATATGGTACTTATTTTATGTGGGTAGGATGTATCACTGTCCCTTTCATTCATAAATCAGAAACACTTAAATAAGATGTTAATTTTTTTTTTTTACTAAGTGCTGTAAGGTATAGCATTCACATATTTCTAGGCATTGTGCGGTGGTGCTATGGCCTGCTCAGAAATAGAAACACTAGTGGACACTGAAGCCAACAGGACAGACGCTTGCCTGAAAAGCTCTGTTTGCTCGAGCATAAAATAAAATGGGGCCTTCAGTCTGACTCACAGCCACTGTCTGTCATCCTCTTTTCCCCCCGTTGTTCTCATACAAAACAGTCTTGCAAATTCATTACAGCAATGATCACTGAGGTATTAATGATATGGCATCACAGAGTTCATTCTATACTTCCTCCTTATATGCATGTGAAATCTAGTGGTTCTACCAGGACCATGCAAACGAATACAATCCCATGACTTTTATTAGCAAAAAGTCTTTATGTATGGAAGCCCTGAGCAACAGGCAAGAAAAAAAAAATGTTATCACTGTCGCCATGCTTGAAATAAATAAATGTATAGAAAATGTATAGAAAATAATGTATTTATTTCATTGTCCAGTAGCATTCATGGGCAAGTATAGCGGCACAAAGCTCAGAGCTACAACCGTGAGACCATATAAAAAATTGAACAGTGGTAAAAGTATACTAAATTACATCAACAAAAAATGTCTGCAGTCATGTGAACTTCACAAAACAACTTCTCTATTTAACACTGAGAACACAAAGGAGACATGTTACCATTTCTCATTCATTGAACAGTTTCCAAAAGTACACAGCAGCACAGTTAACACTGGGTTTTGCTTTTGTTAAACATAAAAATGAGGTTCAGGATGGCCTAAGACTTCTTATGGAGTGTTTCTTGAGGAGTCAGGATATGGCCACACTTATTGCTACACTTTGTATAAATTAATTACTATATTTTAGGAATGAGTGATCACAGTCGTGCAGCTACAGTAATCACCATGATTAGTACTGTTGTTAGCTGGTGTGAATATCTGTTTTGACAACTAAATGTCACCAGATTGACTCTTAACAAGCCAAACTGTGTATTTGAGGCGAACAGAGTGCTTGGATGCTGTTGTGAGCAGCAATTTACTGCTCACATTACCAGCCAGTTATTTGTTCGAATGTGGAGAACGCACTACAGATAAGGGCATGTGTGCACTTAAAAAAGACAGATGTATTACACAAGTTAGGCTGAACATTTGAATAGATAAAGTCCCTTGGATAAAATTTAAAAGAAGAGTACAGTTGTAAATGGAACATACATTATCACTATTTCATGATATTGTATTCTGTCAACACACAAAAAGACAACAAAAGCACATACACAAAAAAAATCTACTTATTTCTCGGCTCAGGTTTATGTGTTAGCTTAACTGCAGTTACAGTCTCGTTGGTAGAAAAAAAGTAACTCTTAAAATGTGACCACAGTGTCTATCACAGGGCTATCACAACATTTCAGTGAGTATGTATGTATATATATGTATGAGTGTGAGTGTGTGAGTGTGTGTGTGTGTGTGTATATATATATATATATATATATATATATATATATATATATATATATATATATATATATATATATATAGTTGGTTCAGTCTTAACATGTACTTAACATGTAAAGAAAGTTACTAACAACACCTGGATTTTTTTCTCTATTACTTCAGTGATTATTATTGACTTCTAGAAGAGCAATCGCACATGCCTTGACATAGACACTGACAGAAGCCATAGACTAGACATACAGTAAGGCTTGAGGGCACCAGGCTCACACACACGATGCCCAGTGTTACTCTCTGAATCACCAATAAATAAATCCCTAATGGCAATGATCCAAAATACAAGAACCCCAGCAGCCAGACGAGTATACGCGGTACGTGATTACACAACTTTGACAAAGCATCCTGTTCGGCTGTCCCATTAGACCCAATTGAAAGCGAGTCCAAACTTTGTTCGGCGTAAACATCGGAGCTTTCATTGCGACTTGGAGATCTGGAGTTTCTGGGCACCTCCATAATTGTGATGACCAGACAGTTGGATGACTCTTGAGATGGACTGGAGGAGGAGAAGCTCTTTGGGGTCAGGACTACTTCCCTGTTGAGATCAGAGCTGGCGGATCTATCTCTACAGGCTAAGTGGGACATGATGTTAGCGTCGTCTGGGAGCGCTGACACCTCGTACTCTGTGATCTCGGTCTGGTGACGGCAAAATGGGCAGGGGACTGAGCCTGCCACGTCAGCATTGTCCAGGATTTTAATGACACAGCGGCCACACACGCGGTGCAGGCAGTCCAAGATCTTAGGCTTGCGATTGTGGACATTGTAGCGCTGGTAACAGATCTTACACTCCAATTCTTCAGACGAAGGAGACTCTTTCTCTTCGGATTCCCCGGAGGACAGCTCATCTTCAAGTCATGTTCTGTAGAAAGAAAGGAATACAGGTCATAGGAGGGGCCAAGGAATTGGTATTTAGAAGGTGTTCTCAAAGTGCAACATAAAGTGATTTGTATTTGTGGAGTGTTTGCCCACTTTGAAAGGTCAGGGCTCTGGCTGGCTCTGCGCTTTTCCTGGTGGTAATTAATAATGGATGTGGGGGTGGGGGGCTGGATTAGGGTGTCCTCCCGGGGATCTCTATGGCACAGAGAGTGCCTGAAATAGTATTGATCTTTGGGGTAGAGAAAGGGCAACTGCTTCTTCCTTTTTGTGGAGTATTTTTGGAAAGTTACATCTAGACCTGTGTGGTACAGTGGCTCAATTTTTAACAATATGACAATATATCTGGCTTACTGTTATGAATGAGGTCTTTGCATAGTAAATAATGGAGGGAATACGAGACTTCTTTGAATGCATGAACTAAACCCTTTGGAGTGTTGTGTATGCAGCACCTAATTAGTTCTTAGGCTAATTTGCTCTGACTGTTTTGATCCTTTGGTAGACCGCTTTAAGCCGTCAGTCACATCCACATCAAACAGCTGTTTCCATTCATCCATAAACTTCTCTTATCCCTAGCCTGATGATGAAAAGGCTGCCTTGTCTCGTTCACTGTTGTTGTCATGTTTACTTAGAGCAACATTACAAACGGTGGAAGAAATCGCCATCAACTCAAATCACTGGGAGCAAGCAGACCATGACCAAGCCATTTGCACTGTTACATTTAGATGCTGTGGAGTTCATGCTTATCTTATATCTAACCTATGAGTTCATAGAGGTTAGACTATTACACTTTTCACTAAAGCAGTTACCTAGTAGCAACCATAATGTCAACAAGGGCTAAAACTTTAAATTACCCACTAATTATTATTAGGTTAATAAAGATAAATGACAACACTGCTATATTATTTTGTTAAATTAATATTCAAAAAGAAAAAAATGTGGTATTGTGCATGAATTGTCCCTCCATTTTAGAATAAATGAAGATATTCTGCCTTATCTGTTGACAGATAAAACAAATATGACAGAATTTCTTCAAAGCGTTCTTGAGGGACATGTGTAAATGTGAAAAGTTACTGTTTAAAAGCTGAATACATATCATATCATGATTAAATACTATTACATCTTTCTATGCTGCCTGAAATGATTTGCATTGTTATTTATTCACACATAGTAGTAGAAATATACAGGCAGTACATGTCTTGTTCAAAAATGCTCACCACTTAGTGTACTATATGTTCTATATCCTAGCTCCTGGAACGAGACTTTGTTCATGCTGTATAAAAGAAAGCCTTTCAATCCTTCATTCATATGATCATGAAATATAGATTGAAAAGGTGAATGTTGCTTGCTGAAATCCCACAAGGCCTTTATAACTACACTGATATAAATATTTCAACCACCGAGCTGCTGCGAGAGAGAACTTTTTGAAAAATTGTCAGAAAGAAGTAGCGCCCACTGCATCAATCCCAAACCCTGGCTTTTCCCCAAAACTACTAAATGATTTCTTTGGAAACCTCTATGCCTATCTGAAAGATCTTAATATGAAACCTTAATTAGAGTAGAGTGAGTTTCAATGGATTTCAGATACAGGATTTCAACTTTATTACAGCACAATTAATATTAAAAATGTACAGTGAGGTCAAGCCAGTTTTAACAGTTTTTTAATGGTCTCAATTTTGCATTGAGATTTCTGATCTGCTTAACTATGGACCATGATATTTCCTGTGTTAGCTTTTACTTGTCATGTAATTTTTAAATCTATTTTTATTCATAATTTCTTTGCATTTATACCACACAAAACTAAATCAGGTTACAGGCATAATAATCATGATATGCAGTGTGCATACACACACTCACCCAGACACCCACACACATCCCCAGTCCAGTGTGCACTTTTGATTTACATATTACCATGTTATGCTAATTTCTGGTCTATGCCATAATGTTGTTTCCTCTTCAAAAACTTGAAGTTGTGTTTTGTTTCATTCACGCATGTGTAACACACAAATCCTGCATACAGAAAACACTTCCATCTTGTGTTTGTGATGTTATGTGGTAATAAAGGAAGTGCTCCACTGTGTGTTTAAACTCCATACAACTTCAGTAAAATCATTTGGATCATTTCAGCCCTGGAATTTCCCAGTCTGTACTGAACAAAAGGTAAAAGGTAGCTGCTAAGTTGAAAACTAAGACTATATAACATCACAAGGTGGAACAGAGCATTTTGACCTTTGGAGATGTAAACAACTAATAAACAACAAACACAACACAAACAAAAACACAACTCCGGGTAAGTTTTTGAGGAGATAACAACATTATAGTATTTTAACTTTTGCATTATTCATATGTACATAAAAATGACAGTAGATGGTCACTTCATGCACTTCGACTTTTCCTTCACTGTCTTAGTTCTTTCTTCTTCATTCTCTGAGCCAGGCATGTGCCAGTAGTAAAAAGCAATTTAAATGACTATGTAGATGCAAATGCAAAATTCTTCCCACAAAAATGACAGACAAATATAGCCTGAGTTGAACCCATCTAGTTTAATGAATTATTTGTGCATATAGTTCTAGCAGACCCAGCAGACCCATTTTCTTACAATAACCTTTTGTCAATAATACCTTATGAAGAACTATCTGTGCCTTATTCAGTTTCCTTTGAATGCCAAAACCATTCATCAATCATGCATCTTCTATAATGTCTTATTGACCTGTGTTTGGCCTTTGTGCAGTGATCTGTGACAGGGAACATCTCTCAAACCATAGCTCTTTAATTAGCGTTACTGTGCAATCAGTAATATTAGATGTGTGTGACCTTTGACCCTGACATATTGCTCTATCATCAGTTTTGTAGATACATGAATGTTCACAAGTACATCTATTCATTTTCTATTTTTTAACAATTCCCAATCCCCCCACTGTTAGCTTGTATGATTCTGTTGACTCAAAATGCTTATTGTGCAATGTTTTGTTTTACCTCCTTGCAGTTTGTAAGCTCTTTACATCTCCCTTTGGACCTGCTCATTCAATCGTCTAAGCTTAAACTAGTGCAGACACAACAAGACACAGTAAAGGCTAATTTGCAGTGTTATTAAGCAATCTTCTAAATATTTATTATGACTTTGCTTGGAATGCAAGGAAAACCATTATTAACCTTTCAAATCGATTACAAATTCATAAGATTCATTATTCACCAGACGCATGAAGGTTACACCCCACTGTGCACACCGGGTTATGAAAGCTTAGCATGTTATACTGACGTATATGGAGATCTATAGGCACATCATAGACTGCATTGCACACGGCAGCTATTTACACAGAGTGGTGATCTCATGTGCTGGGCTGACTGTCTGGCTCACTGATCGCAGTAAAGGCGAATAGCAATTAAACAGTGGGTAATTGGAAAGTTGACTAAGTGCTGTTTAGGCTCCAAAGTGAATTATTTTTATTAGTATTGAAATTGTTTAATGAATGTTGTCCAAAATCTGAGCAGAAAACATATTTGTACTCACCAAAATGTTGTGACTTTCATTTGGTGTAAAATTGTATTGCTCACTCTAAAATCTATACCAAAATATGTTTACTCTACATATACATTGTGTACACTGCTGCTATTTCTATTTCCAGTTGATTTTCTATCTAGTATTGATTTTCTATCTGACACTCTTAAAACTAGGGGTAGGCAATATACCACAAAAAATGTTTTTTTTTTCTTCTTGAAACCAGATTACAATTACGATTTTTTAGATCCTTACATGCTGCTATATTGCTATAAGGCAGTGCTGTTCTGTTAACAAAATTTTAAATGACATCTGCCAGTGATGACAATTTGTCAGTGATCAGCTGTGGCCTATTTAATTCAGATATCCATCAATCCTTCGCCAGTCACTACGTTTACATGTACAGAGATCTGAGTGTGCTAAATAACCAAATTCAAATCTCATCAGACCACTCTTGTCGCAATCTACACGTAGGTCAAAGAACTGAACAAGTGTGAATCGGGGGGCTATGAGACATTCACAGACGTTCAGTCATTTAGATTTAGCACTTAAACTTTGCAGTTATTGCTTATAAAAATGGATACCATACATATTAACACTTTTGTCAAAAAATAGATAAGCATCATCATTGCACTTCCGTTGATAATTCAATTGACATGTTGTTTAAAACAGTATTCCATAACAATGAAACTACATGTGCTAGTTCATGGTGGAGGGACTGTAATGAATAAAAGCATGTGGTTCAGACTTTACAGGAAGAAACTGGATATTGGCACTGATTAAAAGCTTGTTTTGTTGTTAAGATCAAAACTGAAAGACTCAAATTGCGATTAATCAGTATGAAAAAAAAATATATATTTTTGCTATAGCTTTCAGCTCTGTGGTAACTTAGGTCATCATACTTCACTATGATTGGTTATTTCCACCAGTCACTCACTTGGAGCCTGAAGTAAGCTGACCAATAGGAGGAGTGTCTGAGGTAAAGTGTTTTCTGTGTGTGAGAATATAAATGCATTAAGAAATACTCGCCTGATCATGATCTGACAATAAAAAAAAAACCAAAAAAAAACAGCATACCATTCGTCACATGGATGAGACAACTAGTCCCACCTAAACAAGCCAGAACCCTTCACTTCCACTACATTATCTGTGTCCCAGGTTGCCGCAACTTCAATAACTGCTGCCTCATAATCTTGTTTTTGATTCATCTCTCTCCATTCATCTGAGGTTGTGACCAAATCAAAGAGAGTACACTGTGGTATTATATTTATAGAAGCTAGTTACTTTTCCCCTTTTACTTTCTTGTAAGTGCATGTGGGTGTCTTTTAAGAACCATCAAGGACCTCTCTTGGCAGATCACAGCAGTCTATCTGTGACACTTGAGGCCGCAAAGATGAGCTGGTTGCTTTAATGATGGGAATGAGTTCTGGTTTTCAAGTGTCCTTCAGTGAAATGAGGAGATACAGATTTATTAAGCGCAGACATCTCTATCTTTGAATATTTAGATGTATTATTCATTCTGTCTCTGTGAGTTCTTTTCAAATGTAGTCCATACATTCTGACCTTGCTTTAGGTATTCACTACAGCTACAGCCTATGTTATTGATCAAAGGATGAAAACGTGGCTTGGGGCATGTACTAGCACTTTAGTAAATGACAACGTCAAAGGTCTTCTTTAAAGGTGGCTGTGTACCTTTTTGGTTAGAGGTCCAACACCTGCTTATTTCTCTTGATATGTAATTGCTTTGCCTTGAGTGTTGTATAGTATGACTTTAAACAGCTCTGCCTTACGTTTATAATATCACATTTGATTGTATAGCTCAAAAATACCTAGAAAAACAGGTGAATTAACTGTGACCGGGGTCACCTCTCCACAGATTTGACCTGTAAATTGGTCTGGTTTGGTCTCCATGAAGGTAGAAAGGTTTAATCCCATACTGTGAAACATTCCAAACAGGTTAATAGACAGGATAATAGGACAATAATATCTCTGTGGAGAAAAGCATTTGAAGGACTCTCCACTAGAAAAGTTTCACACTGCACCTTTAACATACAGTCCCTGACAAAAGTCCTGTCGCTTATCCATTTTGTAGAAACAAAAGCTTATAACCTGACTTTAAATTAATCGATTGGTTTTAGAAATGTCTCATATGAAAGCTAAAACCCTCCCAAATTATGTTCAATATACTAAAATAAATTTGCTTCACTGAAGAAAGATTGATCATTTAATGAACACAGAAAGGTCAGATTTTGGCAAGACAAAAGTTTTGTCGCCTACAGAAAATTGAACAAATAATTTACTTCAAATACAAAAATATGTTGCATAACGTCAGTGAATTAAGTAGTGGTGCTGTGAGATCCATATTTAATATCTTGTATGACTTCCATGAGCTTGAAGGACTGCATCCATGCGGTTCGACAATGATTCATACAATTTGTTGATGAAGTCATCAGGAATAGCAAAGAAAGCAGTCTTACATGCCTCCCAGAGTTCATCAAAATTCTTTTGTTTTGCCTTCCATGCTTCCTTTTTCATTCTACCCCAGACATGTTCAATGATGTTCATGTCTGGTGACTGGGCTGGCCAGTCCTGGAGCACCTTGACCTTCTTCGCCTTGAGAAACTTTGATGTAGAGATAGAAGTATGCGATGGAGCACCATCCTGCTGCAAAATTTGACCCTTTTATGGTTGGGAATGTAAGAGGTAGCTAATACTTCTTGATATTTTAGGCTATTGATATTGCCTTCCACCCTGCAAATGTCTTACACACCCCCATACTGGATGGAACCCCAGACCAGGATTTTTCCGCCACCAAACTTAACTGTTTTCTGGGTGAATCTTGGATCCATGCGGGCTCCAGTAGATCTCCTGCAATATTTGCGGCGGCTGTGATGTAATTCAACCGAGGATTCATCTGAGAAATCCACTTTCTGCCACTTTTCCAGTGTCCATCCTTTTAGCAGGCTGTGGGCCTTGGCAAATGCCACACAGTTTTTTAATTGCCTTTTGTTTAGTGCTGGTTTCTGTGCCCTGATTCGACCATGGAGGCCATTTCGAGACAGAATTCTACAAACTGTTGTGGTTGACACAGGGACTTGAGGTGACCAGGCCTGGTGGAGCTCTGCTGCAGTGGAAAAGGGGCTGGCCTTGGATTTTCGAATCAACAAACTTTTTCTTATTCTTTGTACTTGACGCTGAGACACATTGAAGGTGTCAGCCACCTCAGCAGTGGATCTGGTCTTCAGCCTCTTGATAATTAATGCTTTGGTCTCAGGGTGGATCTTAGGCATGTTGTCAGAGGTCAAGTTGCAGTTGATGTGAAGGTCTGGTGTGCTGGCGTTCTTTTTATACACACCCACTAATTGATTGATCAGTAACTGATCACAGGTGAGGCTGTAATCTAGGATTGGGTGCATCATATGACAAGGCGACAAGACTTGTCTTGCCAAAATCTGACCTTTCTGTGTTCATTAAATGATCAATCTTTCTTCAGTGAAGCAAATTTATTTTAGTATACTGAGCATAATTTGGGAGGGTTTTACCTTTCATATGAGACATTCCTAAAACCAATCGATTAATTTAAAGTCAGGTTATAAGCTTTTGTTTCTACAAAATGGATAAGCGACAAGACTTTTGTCAGGGACTGTAGCTAAATAGATCCTCTGCCCTCGCTAGATCTTTTTAATAGCTTAGATGTGATTATTAGTAACACTATCAAGCAAGCATGTGGTGCTGTAGGCGTATGTACTGTACATATGATACATGTCTGTATATGGTATTTTTCCTTCACACATCTAAAGCCAAAACTCGTAGATGTAGCTGTAAAAATAGACATTGCACAAAAAAGTATTCTACTCTTTTGTAAATTGAGTTGACTGCATCATAGCAATTTATTTTTTGTGACTGTAGCTTTGAAGGCGAGACTAAACACCTTCCACATGAACAAAATCAATATGGCGTCACATTGAATTACTCCACAGCAACCCTGCAGTAGAATGCCTGGTATTTTAAAGGAGAAAAGAACTTTGATCAAAAAGCAATGCCCTGTAATAGGCTTGTACCACTTTGATCACCAAGATAAAAACACAAACAAGGCTGCACAGTGCATTCAACGTCTCTGCCTTGACAGCCACAATAACACAACTGTCAATAATTTTTATAGGTCCCGATAAGAACAAGACAAACCAGATGGAAAAAACGTATTGACCTCAAGAAAGTGCGACTATATGGAAAGAGAATGGCGCTGAGACTGAAAAACAAAGACTTAATTAATAATGAATGAATAGTATATTAAGAATGAGTCAGGCTTAGTAATGACTTTATTAATGCCTTAATCCCTTAACGGTCCTATGTTACACAAATTGACTATTGTGAGCTTTAAGCCAAGTTAGAACGTTGTCACCTCATCAAAAACATACCTGGAGTTGTATTTTGTTTCATTCACAGTTTTGAGTAATCCTTTGTTATTAGTCTGTTTACATCTCCAAAGCTCAAAATGCTCTGTCCCACCTTCTTATGCCATTTAGTGGTAGTTTTCAAGGTAACAGCTACTTTTAGCTTTAGTTCAGCAGAGATGAGCAATTCCAGGACTGAAATGATTCAAATGATTCTACTCTTTTCTATTCTTGAAAGTATATGGACACTGGAGCACTTCCTGTACTACCACATGACATCTCAGGGTGGAACAGAGTGTCTTCAGTTTGAGAGAACTCCTAAATATGCAGGACAAAACAGAACTCCAAGTAAGTTAGTGATGAGGAAAAAACTTTATAACATAGATCAGAACAGCGTAATATAGGCCCTTGGGTTAGTGTTGGACGTCTTTGAAGTTATAGTCAAAATATCAACCCAAAATATATTGGCTCATGGCAGTGTATTAGCACAGACTCATTAATCAAGTGTGTTCTTTAAAAGTTGTCAGAGGACATCTCAAAAATCCATTACTTTATGCATCACTGCTCATGCAAAATGTATCAGGAACAACAAAGAGGAGACAATAGTTCTGCACTATAGATCTATTTCTGCTCTGTTCTGTCTTTGTGTCCATAGGCAAGACACTTAATCCACCTTGCCTAGTATGAAAGTGGTGTGTGCATGACTGAGTAGTAGTGATTGGAATGTCTGGTACAATAATTCAAAAGTAGCTTAGTTAACACCAGTATAGAGTGAATAAAAGCACTTTAAGTAAAATTGAGGGAACTTGTGGAGAGCCTACTTTGGTATTTGCCTACCTGTTTTGTGATATAAAATTTTTCTGGTATTGCTTTGCCTCGGATAGTCCACTTGATAGCTTTTAACTTATATGTATCTCCATGGAGACAAGCAATCTCAGGCCAAGTAATAGTAAGAATGAATATTTTCAACGTATTTTTGAGCACTTAAAAACACCTGTAATTGAATAAACACAAAATGGATTGGTTTAATGCTGTACTGTGGGACATTCCATTAAAAGCAATAACATATCTGTGAAGACTTCAGGAGACAATATTAAAGAGGGGTATTATGCAAAATCGCATTTTTGGATCATCATGCATGTTTAAGTAATCTTGCAATCTCGCTCATTCTGGCAGTACAAATCTCAAGACTCAGCCCACAAGCCCATAACCAGTGTTCACTACACTGCAATACATGTGATGTGCAGTAGTTTCATTAGCAGAATGCATTCTGATAGTGTTGTGTTGGCACTTTGAAGGGGGAGTTATTTAGCATGGGGAGCAAGGACTCAAAGTATCAAAAGCAAAACTGAAACTAATGTAACCTTTTAAAGCACTAGCAGGGCTATATAGGGTTCTGTATTCACATATAGTTAACCACAATTGTGTATCATATTCACAAATAAATACTTCATACAGTCCAGTTTTTGCATGAATTCTGTGTGTATTGACTAATATGACAGACATATGAAAAGGCAATAGATTCACGTGAACTAATAATCGTTAACATGTGAATCTATTGCCTTTTTCACATCACACCAGGAAACCTCAGCTCAAGAATATAATAATAATAATTTATTATATTCTTGCCCTGCGGTTTTTGGCTCTTTGATCCCTTGTTAGTTTAGGTCTGACTTCTGCTGTCCACTTACAAATGTGCCTCTGAATAATGCCATTGATCCACTCACTAACACTATGTAAACACTACGCTGTTTGCAGCTAGACTGTTGACCTTGTTGACAAGGAGATGCAAAAATTCCACTTGTTGAACTCAAACACTTGGTATTTCACACACCCCTCTGTGTGTTCTTAAACCAGAGTATAGTCTGCATATACTTTCAATTGTGTTTTGATATTATTGCATTTGATCTTGAGAGATAAAAAGTTGTTTGTCATCTGTTTGTGCATGAGTGCAAGGAATTCAGACAAAGTGAAAGCATTCAAGGCTGAAATTGCAAGAACAACTGCTACAAATTTAAAATTAATAACCAATCAGCAGGAAAGATAACACAACTCTGGGCTTGACAAAAAATTATCTATTGCAAAAACTTCAAACTTATTAGGACATTTTGTGCTATACTGTTGTTCCTCAAATACACACTCAGAGTTGTATTTTGGCTTCTTTCATGCAGTTTTATTAATGGATCACTATTACTCTATTTTCTGATCTGTTATAATGTTGTTTCCTCATCAGAAACATACTGTGCTTTATTTCATTCACACATTTAACACTCAAATCCTGCATATTTAGTTCTTCTCTCAGAAAAACACTTCACCTTTTGTTCCACTTTTTGATGTCACCATGTTTTTAAAGTTCATACACTTTTACTAGAGTCATTGGATAACTGCCTAGCTCCATGCAACTAAAGGTAAAAGGAGCTGTTAACTTGAAAACTACTACTTCATGACATCACAAGGTTGAACAGAGCATTTTGAGTTTTGAGTTATGCTGCATTTTTAGCCTGCACATATCTATAAACATGTGAGAATGAAAAAGTATGAAAAGTATAGCAGGGGTCGTAACAAACTAAGGTCAGTGAAAACTTTCCACACTGACACTAGGAGTCAAATTTGGGGTCGACAGATCTACAAGAGTTGAATTTTTAAATGCACAACTCATCCACACATGGACACCCTCTTATCAACAAATTTCTCAAGAAGTACTAACTCAAAACAAAACATGGCCTTGAGCAGTGCAACTGAACTGAAATTTTGAACTGAAACTTGAAATATGACTAGACAAAGAGCAGTAGAGTAAATGTCAGATCTAGACTACATTTTTTATTGACCTAGACTAATACTGAACTAAAACAGGACTGAATGGGGATATTGTAATATAGGGTACTGTTCAATTCTGTTTCAGGGTTTTTTAATGAGCAAACATCCCCTCTTATTGTGAGCAGTGTCTGCGCTTCACAGATATGACCTGTAATTTGGCCTGGTAATGTCACCTGCTTGTATCTATGGAGACCAGTCATATTTTTGCCAGTCTGCTATTTGCTAGAGTGATCTGCAACAATCCATCAACTTGCAGACTTTTTGTTGTGGTGACGTTTACGGCAAGTGTAGTTAATATAAAGACTTTCTAATCATTGCTTTTAAGAACTCTCTTCAAAAACCAATAAATAATGTCACTAAATTCAAGGTCATTGTTGCTATTATACTTTAAATATGAGGCTTTACAAAGTGGTAAACATGGGGTGACCTTGTGTTTCTCTCCCAAAATAGCCTCAAATTAAATATTTATCGACGGACATTACACCAAATAAACTGTGAAATTAAATATATGCCATATGTCATATTGTCAGTTTCAAACCCACTACAGTCCATCTCTATTGAGACAAATATGGCAGATGGGTTGAAGCCTTGCACAACGTTTCTACAAGAGAAAAAACTGCTTTTCTTAGAGTTCACCCTAGGGTAATTGCTACTCTTCAGATAAAAAGGAGTCAATTACTTCAACTGTGCCAAAAGCTTTATATTTTTGTATGTTTTTCTTTTCTTTCATTCTTTCATTTGAACTAATTACTCTACATTTTCTGTTGCAAATTGTAATTAACATAATTTAAGGAAGAATACTAAATACAATAGGCATGCTTGGACTACCACCCACCTCATGACAGTTACAGCTTCACTTTAAAAAGGAACAATGCTAAATACAATAGACATGCTTTGTAGAGAAATGACTGGGTGAAGATGAATGAACTACCATGACATCAGAAGGTGGAACATAGCGTTTTGAGCCGTTGACAAATTGACATAATGACTGCAGATGTACAGAATTTAGAACTGAAGCAAAGTGCAGCTAGGTATGATTTTCATAAGAGGACAAAATCCTCCATCATCTCCTCTCAATATGAAGTCTAAGTAGCTATCCATGGGTTTCAGAGTGATTAAAAATTACCTTTGAATCACATAACATTCATTCACTTGGCTAGTCTATGCTCTCCGGAGTTACAAGTCAAATGTTCACATACAAATGAATGGTGAAGCCAATCCTTTATTTTGTGATATTTATGTCATGTATCTGGCCTCATCACCTTTAATTAACATCTACAAACACCATAAAGTTTACACAATTAAACCTTTTAACGGGGCTCTGTGTTGATGGGTTGGTGTCAGCCGACCTTCTGGGTTATTCATAATTTTTGCAGGCTAATTGTAACCGCTGTATGGAAAAATACAGGGTACATGCTCCAAACTCTACACAGATTATCTGAGATGCTAAATGGACCATAGCATGAGCATCCAACAGCTTGTCAAATTTTATGTCTATGTTTTGAATGGAAGCTGAAAGCCACGTTTTGTAGAATAAATACACATTATTTTTTTTTAAAAAAGGAAGGGAAGAATTGCTTCTGTTGTTGCCATTTCTAAACTCTATTAATTGTTATATCTGATGACTTATTATTATTTTCACCAATGCTGTAATTAGCCGTTTATAACAGTCAAGCTCACCTGTCACTTTCACGTTCATATAAATTATACTGTGGAAGATATGCTGACCTACTTTAATGTGTCACTCATCTGAAAGCTCCCAAATAGAAAATCCATTTTAATATGTGACTGCCTCTATCTGGAATTGCTTTGAACCAACATTAAACGTGATAAATCCCAGCATAAATACACATTGATATGGAAATATATGCATGTAGACTTTGAGTTATGACACTAATAAATGCATATTTGATTCCACCTTAGGCACTCATGCACAGTTAAAAGAGAGATAACACAGTAATGGTGTGTTTGACATTTGAATGCTTGGATGCCATGCAAAACATCCTCAAATACATGGGGATTTGAATGCAACTGAAGGATTTACAATGTGTTTTTTACTTTCAAATTGATTGTTTATCTTAATGTAAGATATGGGGACTTTGTGGTTCTAAGTGTGAATTTAGCTCTCCTAGTTGAGTTCAAGCCTATTCAAGGCAGATGTTTCCATTTGTTAAAGAAGACATATTGTGCTTTTGTCGGCTATACCATGGAGCATTATGTTATATATTGGACATTTTAATTTGCAATATTGATCTAAAACAACTTAATAAAGACAGCGAGTCCACTGACTTCCAGATTGGAAAATTACAAAGCCCATTGGGAGATGATTCCGACGTGCCCTTTTTGTGGAATGCCACTGTTAATCGTCATCACAACAAAGTGCCACATGCTGTCTGCCTCTTGCAAATCACTCTAAATACAACTTTGAGTGGGCAAATGGGAGGTGGAAATAATTGTGACATGGTTAAAAACTGTATAACGTAAATTTTGCATAATAGATTTCTTTAGTAGAATGTTGAAGGTAAAACAACGAAAGGTTTGGGGAAAAATTATAAGATTATTTTATGAGCATTTTGAGAGAACCTTCATATTTGCTATAAATTATGAATATTTTTTTCTTTTTTTGTTTTATCGAAAATTTGATATTTTCTATATATACTGGTCTTATAATGTGTTCCAATGCAGGCTAACTATACAGAAAAATCTGCAAAGTACAGCATGCATCTAATTAGCAAATTCCTGAAAACATTCCCTGACACTGGTGAATTATATTAGCTGGGTGGAAAGAGCCAGGTCACAGTCTGCCTGCCCTGTGACGCTGCCTCATTACCTTGCCTGGCTTTTGTTTTGCTAATGGCACAAGACAGCCAATTTCAGCTGAAAAGGTTAATCTGTTTACAGAGAGAAACTTAGTAGAGTCGTTGGAATGGAGTTATTGCTGGGGGTAATTTACTCTATTGTGTATGCATTAACGCATTGAAAACAAATTTGTCTATATTGAGGTTGTGAAGAATAACTACAGAATTTATAAAGACAAAATGATTGAGAAGTGCAAATGAAATATTGCACATACTCAGCAGGGACTTCTTGCTTGTACACATTTGCTTTCCTTTTGATTATAGTATTACAAACAACACTTGTATTCCCACTAAGCAGCAGATGAATGTGTGACATAGGAGATTTCAGTATTGGAAACAGCAGACAGCATTGCTATTGCAGGAGTGGCCAGCAGCTGTTATGTGGAGCTTACAGTACAGTGTATCACGGGGCAACGGTTGACGTATAGAAAATATAACAGCCCGGTGAATGACAGGTTTAGACTACAGAGAGAGCATGGTAGATTGGACTCTGTGATGGTACCAGCTTATCTGGAAACTGACCTAAAATATCACTCTAGCGAATTGTAATACATATGATACGTAGAATTAGCTCAAATGTGAAGGGTTACGGTTAGGTCAGTGTTGATTTGCTAGAGTTGAAAGGTTACATTTTTGGTCAGTAAAGGTGAAAGAAAATTCATTCTTTTGGCAAGAATGTGACCCAGTTAAAAAATGAATAGTTGGTAGAAAATTTACAGCTGAAGTAGACTTAATTGAGAGGTTAGGGATAGAAGTTAGGATATTAATTAAAGTCTTTACTAAGCATGGACTGTTCTTAATAAACTATTTATTCATTTTTATGGAATGTCTAGTTAAAGTAAGTGTAGTTATTATAAGTGTTACCCATAATTCTGTTTTTTTTTTTTTTTATCAAATGGGTGACTGGAATTGCAACAAAAGCTATTCTGAGGTTTCCATCTGAATAGTATATTGTTTTGCTCGGGGAGAAGGTCATGTGACATGTAGTTCCAGGCCGCTGCAGGTCATATTGGTTTAGCTTCTCTCAGCTCTGGTGGTGGGGGTGTCAGCGCTTCAGGTGGCCGATTCTGGGGTCCCGCTGCCTCCCTGGGGGGTTGATGGAAATTCAGGCCAAGCTCTGAAGACATTTTACTGCATGGATTGTGACTTATGATAGGCCCCTACTAGCTCTTTCATTAACAGGACAACTACTAATTAAAGTATTGGTTGAGGAGGTAGCTGTATCCACTGGGGCTGGGGGTGTGCAGACGCAGGTTTTAGCTAATGAGAATAATCACACAGATAACTTGCTGTGGTCGGGGCTTCTTCAGAGCGTTGTCATCTGTGCCATTTCCTCAGTGGGATAATGGTCCATAATCGTTCCATAATAGAGATTCAAAGAGCCATTTTGCAGACTGTAAAGCAATAGAAAATAGCCAACCTTTGTGGTTTCGCATCAGCCCTAACAGCCCGCTAAAAATGACCTATGCAGCAACATAAAACGCACTGAGACGGAAGCGTGCACAAGAGCCGCCACAGGTGCAACGATCACACAAACAATCTTTTGATTCTTTTGTTACTATTAAACATACATTGTCATTTGTCATAGTAAATGTGCAATAGCATTGTTGTGGAACATTAATTTAGTAGGTGTACTCAGAAACCATTACTCATTTCTGTGGTCTTTGTATTCTAATTATGCTGCACTCTAGCATAGTGCTTACATGTAAGGGTGTGCAGCTCCATCGCTCACTTAGTCAAGCACATTTGTTTTAACATTGATTTCTTTAGCCTTATTTTGCATATTGCATGCCTTGCTAAAGTATCCTTTACTGTGTTGCATTTTTATAGCAAGAGTAGGTGTCAGTATATTATATATACTACAAAAAATTATTAAAGCAAAATGTATTTTTTTATGATTTCATTACTATTGCTTTTGCTTTAACAACTTGACACAGTTCTTTATCATCTGTGTCCTTGTATCCTTCTTGACTTAATTGTGCTATTTTGAGCTCTTTGACTGACTGTGAGAGAACTAGCCACATCTGTTAGCCACTGTGCAGCTTAACAAGACCTAATCATGTGTCTTGGAAATGTCATAAAGCAGCAGCCGGCACACCCCTTCAGACTCCAGGGGACAAATTGGCTTCTATATTCCATTTGTTATTGGAGTGTTGCACCATGGTTCCACACAATCCAAATCACAGTGGGACAGATGTTTGATTTTGTTATAGTGCACAGTGATGCATGTCAAAGTGGCACCACTTAGCATAACACAAATTGAACATAGATTTGCTTATTTAAGAAGCACTACTTACTTTTATAAATGGATAAACATCCCTCATTGGCTAGACATGATTCCCATTTCTTTCTGACATTTATTCTTCGACTTTGATGTTACACTTGTACAAGTGTGTACACTTACTGAAATAAAATACGACTAAATCAATTTGGGTACAGTCCAACCCACTTTTGGAGTGCAAAGGAGTCAAAACAACTGAAACTGCCAATTCTCCACTCACTGGTTTTAGCTCTATAGCAAACAAATAACCACTGCACACACTGACACCACATCTGGCTTCACAATAGCTTCAAGTGTCTTCTCCTTCCATTATTATATCTCTCCTTAGCACTCAACCCCCTGTTATCGACTGATACACATGCATGAACACACTTGTATGAGTAGTTAAGTAGGTACTTGAATGTGCCCTGGTGGTGTAACTGGTGGTTTCCATGATTGCGTTGTAACCTGTCTTTTTTGCGCTATTGCTTACCTTGTCCCAGCAGCTGCGAGCCCCCCTCTCCCTCCTCCTCCTCCTTCTCTCCAGATCTGTGCACCGCGCTGTCCTTCATGTAAATCCACCTCGCTCATAGCCGCACTCGGCATGACATCCCTCTGTGCGTGTGTGTGTGTGCGCAGGTGTACCGCAGGCAAGCGTCGAGCAGGCTGGCCGTGCTGGAGAGGGCTGCCGAGGGGAGCGTGGCTTCTCACCGGAGGGAGATCCTTCACCTGCAGAGGCTGCTGGGAGAAAGACAAGAGGCAGAGGAGAGGCTGCTGCAGTCCAAGCGGTAGGAGGAGAGAGCTGGGAGGGGGTGGCAGGCAGGCAAGAGGCGGACATAAGACCAGAGAGGAGAACACGAGAAGTGTGAATGAGAGTGCTGCAGACAGACCGGCTTTGTGTGGGTTGTCAAATTCAGGCGAGGTGGGGGAAATACAGACACCCCACAACACAATTACTGAGGAGAAATAGAGATGTCTACCACAACAGCTCTGTCACTGCTCTCATAGCTGTTTTTATTTCACCCAAAAACTCACTATTCTACAGCAACAAGGAAACATTGAACAAAAATGATTAAAATTAGGTACAGCTATAGCTTAAAGTTGCAGTATGTAACTTTGCATCGAAATGTCATTGATTTACCTGGAATGTTCCACAGTATGACATTACACCTACACTTCAGCCTTGCATCATTTCAGGTGCAATTGTTTTATATATCTGCAAACACCTTTCAAAACAGATGCAATGTTATTTTGAGCGGGATTGCCTCTCCATAGATCTGACTTGTAACTTGTCCTGATGGTGTCACCTGCTTGCCTCTATGAAAATAGATACTGTCAAACATTCTAGGCAAAGCAGCATCACCATGGAGACAAGCAGGTGGCAGAATGTCTACCAGAAAAGTTATAGTGCATGCTTAAATAAAAAAAAGTTCCATTTTATTAATTTAATACATTTTATATGTGTCTTCACTGTCTTCATTAAGTAAAACAGTAATCCTATTTTCTAGTGATCGTGAACTGTAATGCTCAGTTTAAATGAGGACCAGCATATTAGAGCCGTCTAAATGTCTTTGCATTCTCAGAGGGAAGTGTAAACAAAACAGACCGGGCCTCTTGCCATGTTTTTTCTCTTCTCTTTCTATGTAGGTAAATATTTTTTTTATCTGTGCCCTGTGCAAAAACTTGGACCCATGGCCATATACCTTTGTCTCTTCATCAGAGAACTGTTTTTGCGCAACATTTCAGAACATAAAGGGTCATAGGAAACTACCCTCAATGGTCAAGTATCTTCATTTAACTGAAAGATGGTGAGTAGAATGTACCCACCTAAAAAGACACCATTTTCACACTGACTCTTTAGATCCAAGTCTTTTACAGATTCCCAATCCTCCGGGGTAATTAGCGCCCTGACACCTGTCCTCATTAGCGCTGGTTAATGTCATCATACACTCACATCTCATTCCCCAACTGCCCTACTTTGCACTCTTACATCAGTGAACTTCTTTTGAGCCTTATCTATGAGAGAGGACAGTTTGGCTGCCAGCTATTCGTTCAGCAAAGTCAAATACTGTTGATCTGACCCAGTAGTCAACTTCCTGAATTTACTCAATGGATGCTTCAGTGCCACAAAGTAACACCTGGGGGCATCCAAAGCTAGCAGTTGCTAAGAGCAGTTACACAAGATGAATACTTGGTTATAAACCCAGAACAAAAGTAATTTAAAGTGGCAGTTTTTGGGTAAAAAGGTTGAGTAGAAAAATACAAAAATACAGGAAGAAGCAGCGAATTTTAAAATGGAAAAACCTCTACATCAACACCAAAAATTCCATTAAAAAATAGAGGGACAATTTATGTGCAATGAGGGCATTTTTTATTTTTTTATTTTTTCAGTTTAAACCTTAATTTAAGAAAGTAAAGGTGTTGTTATTTATTTTTATAAGTCTACTTTGCCCTTGTTAACATTATAATTTCTAGGTAACAGTTATGGAATTGCATTTGTATTATGTCCTAATAACTAATAATAATACAATCATAATAAAACAGGGAGTCAGCAGATGTTTGGCTATTTTATTTTGGAGTCATAACATTCAAAATCGTTTACATAAAATGGTGGGAGGAGACACGAGCCAGTTAAAGTAAAACAAAACAAGGCTGTTAAGGTTAACTTAATGACTTCAGACCAGTTGCTTTGAGGTCCCATGTCATGAAAGTGTTTGAGAGACTTGTTCTGGCTCAGCTCAAGACCCCTGGTGGCACCATCCCTGGATCCTCTGCAATTTGCCTATCAGGCCCATATTAGCGTGGATGATGCTTTAATCCATCTTCTGCAGCGGGGTCACTCGCACCTGCATAGTGTTAAAGGCTCTGTGAGGATGTTTTTTTTTTTTGTTTTTTTTTTCTCCAGTGCCTTTAATACAGGAGTCTCCAACCTTTTTCCTTCAGTGAGCTACTTTTACAAAGTGAAAATACCAGAGAGCTACTAGTTTTAGCAGTCACAAGAAATTGAGCATATAAAATAGCCACGGTAAGCGCTAGATGAGATACAGTTAGATGCCTATAAAACATAAACCGTTATCCATTTATTAGGGTAGAAAGTTAGGCATCAAAATGATACATGTACAAAAGGGATTTAATTAATCAAAATGTACTTATTCAGCACAGTACGTGTAATCCAGAAATCCCTTAGCGAGCTACTTGGAAGGCTGTGGAGAGCTACCAGTTGCTCCCGAGCTACAGGTTGGAGACCCCTGCTTTAATAAAATCCAACCCTTTCTGGTGAGTGAGAAGCTGCTCAGGATGGGTGTCAGCTCCTCCATTGTTTCCTGGATTACTAACCACCCTGTATGATACTGTGGTCAGTAATGGTGGAGCCCCCCCAGAGTACACTCCTGTCTCCATTTCTGTTCACTCTGTAAGCCTCTGATTTCCAGTACACCTCCAAGTCCTGCCATCTGCAAAAGTTCTCTGATGACTCTGCAGTGGTTGGGTGTATCAGAGATGGTCAGGAGCTGGAGTATAGGACACTGATTGCAAGTTTTGTGGAGTGGTCCCAGGCAAACCATCTGCTCTTGAACATTGACAAGACCAAGGAACCGGTGATTGACTTAAGGAGAAATAGGACACCAGTGGAGCCTGTCACTATCCAGGGCCATGAGGAGGAAATAGTGGACTGCTACAAGTACCTTGGCATCCATGAGAACAAACCATGCAGAATTTTAAACACAAAACAAGTATGGTATTGTTTCAGTAGGCTTTCCCAACTCAGAATTTGTGTTTGTGGAGGATGTGACAGTGGTTATAACTGTCTAATACATTTCTGTACATTTACTAATAAAATGGGGAAAAACTTAGATGTCCTGTCCCAGCGCACACGGCAGCATGCCTTATATTATTTGCTATGTGCATTTTATTCTGGTCCTCTAAAACTGTTTGTGTCAGCATAGGGAATGTTTTCCTCTTCGACCCTGCCTGTCTGTGTGAAACACCACTCTTATCCTTTCATCTGGGACATTAGCAGTTCACCCAAGTGCTTGACTCCAGTGGGTTGCAACTAAACTTTTAATTCCAACATTGGGTAGAAGTCTGTCTCTGCATGGGCTCAGCGTCTTCTGATGTGCTGCTTTGTATTCTGCCTCTGCCACTGCATGGATGTTGATAGGTTGTGATTACCGCTTGCCTGCTGAGTTCTATGTATTCCTCCGTGGAAGTTACACTGCCTGAGAGTTCCAGGAGCTTGTGGAGAATTGATCCTAACAATACTTTTTCTTATTCATACAAATGTATTAATAAACAGAAAACTTTACATTGAAATCCATACTTTATATTCAGTAGTTAAAGGTCCACTATGAAATGTCTTTGGTGATTGGTACACACCCCTTGCTTGTCTCCATGCAAATGTGCATTGCTTTTCATGGAAACTTCCACAATATGGCATTAAACTGAAATATAACATTTATTCTATTATACATGTTTTATATACCTTCAAGATCATGTACTAACTGGGAGCGGACTTGCTGCTCCACAGATCTGGCCTGCAACTTAGCCTGGTGGCTTCACCTGCTATTCTCTGTGGAGGCCTAACAACAATGTCATACTGTGGAAATTTATAGGAAAAGAAATAACATCTCCACAGAGTCAAGCAGGTGGCAGAACCTGCTTGACTACATCGCACACCTTAAACTTTCTGCAAGAGATAGAGGGATGCAGCTGGTCAGTTTAACCACTTGCTACATCTTGAACACAACTGCTAACATGCAGATATGATCGTATCTGCGTAATCCCTCAGTCATTCGGGTAGGATCCATGGTAAAAGACTGTCCCACAGGTGGCGCAGGCATTACATATATACTGGACTATCTGCCAACCAGTTACAGATGGCTATGACAGCCCTTTAAAATTCTAAGTAGAGAGTAAACCCCTGCACCTACCCAATATACAGTCAGACGACTAGCCAAGTGTACCTCTGATAAAAGGAAATAAGTACACGGGCGTAGCCTGGGAGGGACTATGCTTTGTGTTATAAGAAAAGGACAAGAAACCAGGGATTTTTCTTTTTCCTGAGCTTTTTTTTGGAATCTTCTCAGGGGCTTTTTGGGAGGGCTTTTGTGGGGTGTATGTCTGGTCTTTGTCGGGTCTTAGCCCAGTCCACTTAGTCTTTTCAGCTTTTTAGGCTATGTGTGCTTTTCTGTACTTTCAGGGAAATTGCTTTATTGTTTGTCATCAGTAGATGCATTATTATTCTGCAGTTAGAACTGCATCCAGCGTTTTGGGTTTTTTTTATGTTTATGTGATTTCGGTATAGTTGAACTGAAAGCAAAGAGAATGAGCGGCTCCAGAAATGACCCAACATTGTATTGCACTTAAAAGGTAAAATTGTAGCACTAAATAAACCTTTTTGCTACTAAACTGTTTATATGATGTTTAATAGTATTTATTTTTATTTATTTTTTATTTTTTTTTGCCAATTTTAGAGCAAACTAGATATTTTTGCAGCTTCCTGGTCGAATAACTGCAATTTCAAGTACTACATGACACCACACATGACTGCCCGGATTACAGCCACTTGTCTCTGAAAACAAACTCTGGCTCTGGCTGTAGGGTTCAGGTTAGACGTGAGGATATCTGTTAGACCAATCACACTGTTTTTATACCCCAGTCTCCGTCTGTACTTTTCCCTATCTGTCCCCTTTAGTTTACAGGTATACTGCCCAAGTTAGGAGTTTTATTTGAATGTGGCTGAGGGCGGAGTTTAGGTGTTTAGTCCCACTTTAAGCTAGTAGCAGCATCTGTGATTGAATAGACTGACAATAGAGTGCAGTTCATGTGTGGTCTAAGCCTTTCTTGAGGGTGTAATTACTGTCTGATTGTCTAATGCTAGGTTTGTGGTTGTTCCTAAGCCAGAGTAGCTCCACCAGTTAAGCCCCACAGCTCAGAATAACACTGAATAATAGTGTCTTCTCTGATGGGAGAGTGCGATGAGGGACTTGCACTGCTGCAGACAGACTGAGACAATCCTTGCACTTTAATTGTAATGGAGATGAAGCAGGGCATTGAGGCTACTGAGAAGCTTGTAACACAAAACTGAACCTGTTTGTGTGTGTGCGTGTGCGTGTGCGTGTGCGTGTGTGTGTGTGTGTGTGTAATGTGTATCAGTGGTCAACTGGTACACATTAACTTTGGGCAAGGTGTGGTTGTTCCCTTCAATATGCCTTTTGGAATTTTTTTTTCTTAGACTACTACTACTATAAAACCTTACCTCACCTGGATATTCCCAATGTTTTATTTGATATCATAATTCAAATTTTATTTTTGTCATCATGAGTTTTCAGTGTTTGTAAGATATATAACTTAATTATGAAGATTGCATATTATGTGTGCTGGAACCATCATAGACTAGTGAGTGTGAGTATAGTGTGTCCTTGCTAAGAATTTTTCTTTTATTGTCAAACAAATCACATCATGTCACTTTCTATTCTACTGCTATTTGCTATCTCCTGCCATGATCCATTAAAGGTACATCATGTGACTTTTCTGGTGGAAGGGCCATCACTTGCCTGCATATTCCTTATTGTGGCATTAAACTTATCTATCTCTATGGAGATGGCATTAGGTGAAGTCACATGTCAGAACTGTGGAAAGGTGAGCCCATTCACAGTAAGAATGTGTGTTTTCAAGGTATGCATTAGAACATAATAACTTTTCACAGATTCTGTTAAATCTATAGCTCAGGGGTTTTTGCCCACCATTGTACAGTACTCTCCTGTTGACCCTTTTTTACTTTAAAGAGCATCTCTGAAACTCAGGTTTCACAAGTTATCTCGTTGTTAAAACTATTTAGAACAATAGACACATGAATGTCACATGTCACATGAAATATTGACCATCTGCTGCTGAAACACCTGAGGGACAGTCACAGGAGACAGTTTTGTCCCACTGAGGAGAAGTGCATTCTCAGTGAAAGAGGCACAGGAGTGGACCTCTGTACCTGTAATCATCAGGGCGGTGGCCATATGTGCCACACCTGATGAAGTGGCTTTTTAGTAACCAAACTTGGCATTCTCAGTAATGTATTTGAGATGCCATGTTTGCTCTGTTATGCTTTTTAGTGTGTCTTTGTATTTCTGTATGTATTGTATGTATTTTAATATTGCCTTGGTTTTTTGCTATTGGTTTTAGGGTGACTTTTTAACAACTGTGGACAGTGGATGAAAAACAGTAATTTAGGCTAATTGTAGTAAATTTACAGAAATGTTTATTAATATACCTTGTCCTGTTAAATAAACTAATAAATAAATATTAGACAAAGCAAAATGGTGATGTACACTTCACCAGGGAAGTTAAAAATTGCATCTTTAGAGGTAGAGTTTGCCTTTCTGGAGGTGACATGTCAAATGCATGAGTTTCCATGCAAAGAGAAAGTTAAAATCATACTTTGGAACATTCTCAGTGGGGATAGATATGTTTTACACCATATTGTGGAAGCCAAAGGAACATTTCCATGGAAACAAGCAGGTGGAGGCCCTTCTCCAGGCCAAATAAAAGTCAGGTTTGCGAAGATGCAATCCTACTCACAGTAAGGACGCAAGTCTTTCTATGTTTTTCAAAGCAATGAACACAGCCAGATGGAAAATCATTTATTTTTATTTTGGTCTCCTTTTTTTTTTTTTTTACATACTGTGGCTTTAAGAGCAGCCAGCTACACTCACCATTATGTGCTTTTTACTGAAAGCTACGTGTCACCCTGTTGGATGTCCCTATTTGTCCTTTACTTTGCCCCAAACACAGTGCTCATTATAAAGAGTGATGCTGAGATCAGATAAAGGAGTGCAGGACATTGTTGCATATCCACCAGGCAAGAACATTTTATGCCTTTGTTGACTGTTGTGATTGAATGCACTGACCGCAAGTATATGTATTGATGAACAAGAAACTAATTGGAGCAATTCACTTTGCATCTTGAAAGAATGGATTGAATAGATTAGGGTAGATGTGAGCAGGTTGGTTGTAGTCTACTCAAATACATTTACATGAGTAACTTTTTTTCCCAAAATTGTCCTCTCAGAATGCCTCTTTCAGGCATCATAAATAAAATGCAGTGATAATCACACAAGGATAATGATTTGTTTGTTGTTTATACAGATATTCTATCTATTATTGACTTTATTCCATACACTGCTTTGTCTTTAGGGAAACTGAAGAGGAACTGGAGGTGGTGTGGCAGGCAGCCACCAGAGAAAACCAGCAAATAAAGGAACTCCTTGCCAGCTCAAGGCTCAGCCTTGGACATAAATGGACTTCTGTAGCAACAGATGGAACTATTACATCCAGTAAACATCAACTTACATGAGCTTCACCAAGTTCTGTATCTCCATACAGAGAAGGCTTCAGACTTCACTGTGGCTAAAACATCTATGTTTCTACTTCTCACTTTTAGTATTATTTATTAGTATTATGTAATCTGTAATCATTATGCTAGATACCCAAGCATAAAATGCTGAATTGCTCATATAGGTTTATCACTTTCCATGTTGGCACTAGTTATTTTGTATTTTAAGTGTCATTTCCACTGGCATGGTTTAATTGGGGCCACCTTGGTGCGAGGCCACCTGCACTCGGGAAGCATTTCCATTACAGTGGGCCCAGACCACTTTGGGCATAACACAGGTCTAGCAAGACACACCCAATGGCATGACAATGGCTTACACCACGAGCCGCTAGTGTATATTGGTGATTACACTTTTGTGCCACCCTCAGGCTGCATCAGGCATGTGCACAGCAAGACGTTTTATCATTTGTGTCTAACATGCCGTTTCATTTGCAGATTCAACAAGAACAATGCCGACTCCAATCAAACTTTTGTCTGGCATGACTGCGATAAATACGCTGGTTTCAGAATAAAGTAAATGAAGGCTTACAATTGCACATAAGTCGTTTGGTGTCCTTTATTGACTATGATAAAGAGGTTCTAAAAGTACAAGTAAGAAGGTGCGTGGGCCTTGAATGCACGTCACCCGTGAAGAAAATAACTAGTCTGTAGCCTTAACCACTACACTACATCAATTTAACTATCATTTTTTTCAGCACCTGTACCTATATACCGTATTTTCCGGGCTATTAGACACGCTCTTAAGCCTCCAACCCCATCAAAAAACAATTGCGCGCAGCCACACTCCTCACTTCATGCAGACAAGGAATGGAACGGGGGAACGAACCGAAAAAGCGATGCAATGTGCCACTCTGAGCTACAACTGAACAAATGAGTCACTGCGAACACGCCAACAATCCAGCTGTCCCAGACAGCACCCTCCCTACACGCCACAACTGAACAAAGCCGAGATTAACCATGAACGCGCCAAACAAAGTCCGACTGAGCCATCTAACTGTTGTGTTTCATTTAAAGTCCGGTGCGGTTTATTTGTGAAAAAAGTTTGTAAATAGACCATTTAATGACAGTGCGCCTTACAATCCAGAGCACCTAATAGCCCGGAAAATACAGTATATGTGCATTACAATCACATTTTACCACAGCTCTAGCAGGCAGATTAACTCATGAAAGCCAGTCTTAACACTGAACAAGTTAGCACTATTTTTAAAAGCTCGATTCCATCCTTTACCATGTGGCTTATGTGCGCACTACGGCGCTGAACAATAAAGTCGGCAGAATGTTACATGATTTTGTGTTAAAAGGCTACAACAAAAAACTTCACTTTCATGTCTTGATGGGACACGTGGCAAGGTATGTTATCTTGTGACACCTACTTTGGACAATTTATCACTGTTATTGAGAGCTTGTTGTGCTGTGTCCTTTTGAGGGTCTCATGTGCCTGATCAAAACTGCAGATGATCAGTTAGATCATCTATAATGATCTGATATGATGTGTAATAATGTTAAACAAAAGCAAACAAAAAAATCATGGAAGCGTTGGTACCACATAATTTTTAACAAGACAGCATTGATATTATCAGTAATAAGCAATGATCTTACTCCCCTTGTTATCCTGGAGTCTTTTTTTAGTAGTAATGAAGACAAGGACATGTATGTGTCCAATGTCCGTTTGAGTAACAGGTGGAACCTAGAATGGATTATTATTGTAATATACCAGGAAAGGCAGTTTTATAAACACATTCAAACGGCATAAACCGAAGGTCAGTAGAAAACACTTAGAACTAACTTATTGCAATCAGAGGGTCATTAACTCTTAAAACAAAAATATGTGCTCTTAAAATGTAGTTCATACATAAAAACTATTCATGTAATCATAAAGACAGATTAAAATACTTTGAGACATTGTTTACATTTAGAATGAGAATCAACCCACCCCACTGACGAACAAGTGCTGTTTGTGAATGTCAGGCTTACCTTGTGATTTAGCTGATATTTTGAGATGACACTTTTGTATTTGAGGAAGGTGCTGTTGTTGCTTCTGCGAAGACTAATTACACAGACAAAGCTAAAAAAAAGAATGCGAGAGAAACCACCTCTCGCATTTAAGCTGCGCCTGAAACAAGTCACCCAAGAGCAGTTTTGACACCGGAAGTAGCATTTCCTAACGTGCCATGTAGTCTATTCGCATCTGGGCTCTGACTCCCACAGATCCTGACTTCCATTGACTTACATTAGAATACTGTTGTCCCTCTCTCTGTAACTGTGTGCTTTGGGTTGTCTGTTGGAAGACCTATGACTGAGACCAAGCTTTCTGACACTAGTCAACACCTTTCGTTCCAAAATACACTGATAGTTTTGAGATTTCGTTGTACCTTGCACAGATTCAAGACACCTTGTGCCAGATGCAGCAAAACAGCCCCAAAACAAAACCAAGCCTCCTCCATGCTTCACAGTAGGGACAGTGTTCTTTTCTTGGTCTGCTTTATTTTTGCTTCTGTGAACATAGAGCTGATGTGTCTTCACAAAGAGCTCCAGTTTTGCCTCATCTGTCCAAAGGACATTCTCCCAGAAGCTTTGTAGCTTGTTAATATGCATTGTGACAAATTCCAGTCTCACTTTTTTATGACTTGCTCTCAGCAGTGGTGTCCTCACATGAAGTCCACTTTGGCTCAAACAGTGACGGATGGTGCGATCTGACACTGGTCTACCTTGCCCTTCAAGTTCACATTGAATTTGTTTGGAGGTTGTTCTGTGCTCTTTGGTTACCATTCGTATGATCCATCTCTTCAATTTAGGGGTATATTCTGCCTGTGGATATCACTGTTAGAGGTCTCAAGATGTACTTAAGACATTGTTCATTATGCCAAACCTGTAGAGTTAATGAATAGATTACTGCCAAGTGGTGGTACATACAATCTGCCTCAGAGAACCATTCAGCTTTTTGCTTCAAAGGAAGAGGAAAATGAGCGGTAAGTGATCTTACAGCAAACAAAACATATTATATGTACTAATGCTTTTGACCAAGCTTAAAGGGCCCAAATTACACTATTTTCAGATATACAGTTTGTTATAATGTTATAATATAATGATTTTTTCTCATGAAAGACATACCTGGAGTTGTGTTTTGTTTAAAACACCCTGCATATTTAGGCTGTGCTCTTCTCAACCAGAAAACACTCTTCCACACCTTGTGATGTTATACAGAAAATGTATTCACCCCAGAGCCACAACATCAAATCAATCATTTTTAGAAAACTGGCACATATTAAAGATTGATCCAGAATTGTCCCAAATATTCAAAGATTCACCTGTATTGACCTACTGAAAAGACAGAAACCTGTGAGACGCCTTGGAACATTCAGAGTTCTCCCACAGCAGAAATACACCAAATGCGCAAACTTTCCTTTATGGAGTGGGAATTGTCTGAAAAAGATTTATACATATAAAAAATTATAAATGAAGAGAAAAGCAAAACACAGATTCCACATACAAAGTCAAGCATATTTTTTTATTTATACAAATTTATTTATTTGTATGTCATGTATTTATATTTGTATTTGGTTATTTATAAATGTATGTATATCTCTATATATTTTTTTTTATTTGTATAAATCTTTTTGAGACAATTCTTGCCCTATATTCCTTGCCCCTATTCGTAATAGCAAACTTGCGGCAGTTGCGCTCAGTGCACAAAGACTTCTCATCATCAGTACATGCGCGTCTAGTCATGTTGTTTATCTGCTGCGCTACCCGTGCTGTCTTGCGTATGTTGGAATGATGACACAATAACAAAAACCTGCATAAGTGAGCACAAAAGCACAATAAGGCCTTGAGGAGAAAATTCTGTTTGTCAACTAGACAAAAGTTAGTTTGGTTGAAGATGTTTCGCAGCTCATCCAAGCTGCTTCTTCAGTTCTGGTCAGACGCTGGTGGACACTTCCTTATATCTGCAGGGAGGAGCTAACTAACTGAAACTAACACACCTACATGTTTACAGTTTCTGTTAGTTAGGTAGACCATGTAGGCCATGGGGGGTAACTATTCCCTACATGGCCGGTGTTTCTGAAAAACTACAGAGGATTTTCAGACAACATGAGATCCCGGTCTATTTCAAACCTACAAACACTTTAAGACAGAAACTGGTCCACCCAAAGGACAAAACACTGAGCCACAAACAAAGCAATGTGGTCTACTCCATTCAGTGCAGTGAAGACTGCAGTGAACGCTACATTGGAGAAACTAAACAGCTACTTCACAAGAGGATGTACCAACACAGACGAGAGAGCAGCAGTGGACCTCAGTCTGCGGTACATCTCCACTTAAAAGCCACAGGCCAGTCATTTGAGGACAGCGAGGTACAGATTTTAGCCAGAGAAAAACATTGGTTTGAGAGGGGATTGAAAGAAGTCATTTTTGTTAAGAAAGAGAATCCTTCTCTAAACAGAAATGGAGGCCTCAGACACCATCTATCTCCTATTTACAACTCCATCCTCAAACCTAAATTAAAACAAACAAGAGAACAACAGGTGTAGCAGGTCAGGTCTAGAGGTGTGGAAGCTCCATTATGGCCATGAATTGTTTGCTAATTAGACCCCACACCCTGCACAGGTCAACAGGCCAAACTAACTAACAGAAACTGTAAACAAGTAGGTGTGTTAGTTTCAGTTAGTTAGCTCCTCCCTGCAGATATAAGGAAGTGTCCACCAGCATTCTGACCAGAACTGAAGAACTGCTTCTTCAGTTGGATGAGCTGTGAAACGTCTTCAACCAAACTAACTTTTGTCCAGTCGACAAACAGAATTTTCTCCTCATGGATTCTACCTGGATGACTGAGGGATTCTTCACACAAACAATAAGGCCTTCTTAACCCAAAAGGCTTCAATGAATAATTGCTGTATAATGTAACTGTAATTGTTATGATGTCAAAAAAGTGTTGTAATGAAGAGTGCATATATACTTACAAATTGTTGGTACCCCTCTGGCAATGAAAGAAAAATCAACAGTAATCACTGAAATAACTTGAAACTGAGGAAAGCAATAATAAATAAAAATGTACTGAAAATTGTCCAACAAAAAACAAACATTGTTTTTCACCTGTGGTTCAACAGAATTATTAGAAAAAACTAAATAATGAAACTGGCCTGGACAAAAATGATGGTACCCTTAACTTAATATTTTGTTGCACAGCCTTTTGAGGCAAACTCTGCAAGCAGACAATTTCTATAACTGTCAATGAGACTTCTGCACTGGTCAGCTGGTATTTTGACCCATTTCTTGTGAGCAAACTACTCTAGTTGTCCAATGAACAGTCCAATTTTTTGTTCTTAGTAAGTTCATGTGTAGTCTCGATCACTAATCTTGGAAGGTCCTCGTCTGAACACAGAATTGTTGTATCATCCGCAAAGAGAACAAATTTAAGTTTTTTTCAGAAACTAAATACAACTCATTTACATAAAAAAATAAATAGTTTGGGGTCTAACATGGATCCCTGTGGGACCCCACAAACAATGGTATCACACGTGGATTTGTGCTGCCCCCATTGCATATACTGCTTTCGGTTTGTTAAATTACACTCTCTCCACTTTAGAGCTATTAGAATAGAATAGAATGGAATGGAAAGCTTTTATTGTCATTATACAGTATAATGAGATTTAGAGCTGCTCTGTCAAAGTGCAAAAAAAAAAAACATAAAACAAATTAACACATTCTCAGTGTAAAGATGAGTTCAGTATGATGAAAAAAGCTGTCCCTAAATCTATTTGTTCTGGCTGGAATGGACCTGAAGTGCCTGCCAGAAGACAACAGGTTGAAGAGGTGGAAGCCGCGGTATGTATTGTCCTTAATAATGTTCCTAGCTCTGCTGAGACAGCAGGAGTCATAGATGGTGGATATGGAAGGCAGAGGGCAGCCAATAATTTCCTGTGCAGTGTTGGTCACCCTCTGCAGATGCTTCCTGTCAGCCTCTGTGGAGCTAGAGTGCCACACTGACACAGCAAAGGTCAGCAGGCTCTCAGTGGTGGAACGATAGAAGGTCACCAGCAGACTTTTGTTTAGTTTCTCCTTCCTGAGCACCCTCAGGAAGTGTAGGTGCTGCTGGACCTTTTTGACCACTGCTGAAGGTGTTGTCTTACCAGGAGAGGTCTGCAGAGATGTGAACCCCAAGGAATTTGAAGGACTCCACTCACTCCACACTTTCACCATTGACGGGGGGCAGGGGTAGCTCTGTTCCACCTATAGTCCAGGATGAGTTCCTTAGTCTTGGTGATGTTCAGTGCCAAGTTGTTAGCTGTACACCACTCACTGAGTTTCAGGACCTCATCTCTGTAGGCAGCCTCATTCCCCTCTGTTACCACCGTCGTGTCATCCACAAATTTGACAATCATGTTCTTTGGGTGGGCGAGACTGCACTCGTGTGTAGAGCGAGTAGAGAAGTGGGCTCAGCCCTGGGCGAAGCCGGTGCTGAGAGTGCAGATGGATGATAGGTGGGCAGGCTTTGATTTGCCTCAGAACCAGTTTCTCGAAGCACTTGGTGATGACTGGGGTAAGTGCTATGGGGCGGAAGTCATTAAGTTTGGGTTTTATTAAAGCTCCAGGTATGTTTTTGATGACGTAACAACATTTTAACATGGCTTCAAGATCTCAAGTGTAAGCTTTGTGTAATATGAAATATTATATATTAAATATGTAAAATGACTATAGGGTGAGTTTGGGTAATTTGGGGCATTGAGTAATGTGGAACACTTAAGCATTTATGCCAATAATTTGTGTTCTTATCAATTCAACCTCTTAATTTTATATCAGAAAGTTGGATACACTTGTTGTCTGTCTGATAATAAATGGTTTTTCTTCATAGTTGGTCATTTTTTGTTTGACAATGCTTAAATGCAAGAAACTTTGCAAAAAAGGAAGATGTTCAAAGACTTAAGATAATGAAGAAAAAAGTTTTCGAAGTATATTTTATTTATTTGACAGTTGAGATTGCTATTACTTAATTAATTTTTCAGTTATGCTTAGGTAAAAACAACAACAACATTAATAATAATAATGTGTTATGCCATCCATTTCACTTTTTTGATATCCTCTAAATTGATTTGATCTAGTTAGAAAACATGGTAAGGATTCTGGAGAGGTATAATAGGTTTATATAGGTGACTATAAAGTTCTAATAAAATAGTGTCAAACTACAATTTAAAAAAAATGTCCCAGATTATTCAAATTCACCTTACTGTATGTGGCACATTTGATTTCACATTTCCTGCTGTTTTCTGCTCCCCTTGTGTGTCTGTTGTCTTTTCATTGACTCCTGATATTTTTACAGTATGTAACTATGACTAAGAATATTTCTAGTTAAAAAATAACTCAGAACCTTAGATTATTTCTAGTTAAAAAATAACTCAGAACCTCATAAGGCCAAAAGTTAGTGCAACAAAATGTTAGAAATGACCTGATTTAAATCAGTTTGACTTTCATCACAGCAACAAAACACCACCCTTAAAAAAAAAAGCAAAATGTTAAAATAATTATAAATTAAAAAATGAATGAAATTATTAAATACATTTTTAGAAGGACTTAAGAGCAATGTGGTAATACACTAAGAGCATGTTTTTCTTACTAATACTGTCTAAAGTAATTACTCAAAAAAAAAAAAAAAAAAAAGAACAAAAAACAAAAAAACAAACAAAAAAAAAGAAACAACTGAATAAAATGCTTGCTGTGCAATGAAGTAAATGTATCCTCTGTAAACTTTACAAATGTGTAAATACATAAAGATATGATTGTTAATTTAAAGGACGTAGTGTCACGTGGTGGTTGTGTGTTTTGTTCATCTCTGTCCACACAAACCTTTGGCCTCATAACTGTTAGGAAGCCTGACACATGTGATCAAGAGGGAGATTCAGCCTGTAATCACAGCCCAGTTTTAGGGCTCTGACTATGATCAGATAGTGCTTTTCAGAAGTAAATAATGTAAGTATTGTTTATTCTCTTTATCTTGTAAGCTTTCAGTCTTCTATTTACAATTATTGACATGATTGTTACACATTATGATGATACTTGATGACTTTTTTTTATTCAGTTGTATTCACGTGGGGTTCTTAAAAGAACAACACAATGAAGAAAAAGTATTCAGATTCAGTAGAAACGAGTAGAGTGAATGCAGTTTTTCCGGTAAGCTTAGAATTCCATTTTTTCTTGCTTGCTTTGGTACCATTTTATTATCAGAACTGTTTTTTCAAAGCTTTAAATGCATTCTGCAAAGCAATTCATGCATATATCAAAACTCAAACAAAAATCTATTGCAAAATCAAATGACCTGCTTGAAATATTTAATTTCTCTCACAAAATAAGTATTTCTCTCAGTGAACATGTTAGCTTCACAGTGTTTTCAGATCATGCACAGACTATATGAGGCTTATATTGGAAATATATATCATACATTGAACAGGATTTCTATTTTTTCTGGCACCATTTTACTCTTTTCACTCTCAACTTTTTTTAATTTCTTTTAAATTAGTGCAAATGACACATGTCTGACATCATTCTTCATTTTGAAACAAAAGCATATTCAGGAAGTGTGGTTATAGTTTTTGTTGATGGCCAAGTATGTGGACTATACCACTAAAAATTTAGTAATTAGTTTAGTTATCAGTAATCAAATTACTTTTGAAATAAAGTAATCAGAGTAGTAATTAGAAAGTCTTTTAGACTTTTAGAAAGACTAATCAGTAGTCATTATTCTTTTGCAAAGTAATTTGACCAACACTGTCAAAGACTAAAAACTAGTCCATAGGCCGGGGCTTCACATGTGCAGATTCCAGCTGCAGGTGGGATCTATAAAGTACAAGATGTGTGGTAGAGTGCACACGGAGGGTTTTCTAAATTTGGAGCTTGCTTGACTCACACCTCTGGTGGCCACTAGGAGTATGCTCATGCTTAGAAAAATTCCTAAGCAGTTCTTTATAAATGAGGCCCCATATCTGAACTGAAGCAGAGTCCCAATGTCAGTACAGATCTTGCATTCATTTGAAGTGTTGCACTAAATAAAATTACATCAAACTTTGTGAATGCATTCTCTTATTTCCCCCATACACCACAGACTGACTCCACATCACCAGAGCAAAGAACACAGAGCTCAAAATAAAGTTTACATGCTTAGGCATGATCTGTGGTGACATTGACTTTTTGCTCATCAAGATCATACATCAATCATTTGTCTGTGTTGTACAACACCCGGATCCTTTTCTGTCTCATTTTAGATTAGATTTTAAGTAGATAGATGTGAGTGACTCCCTGGGCAACAGGATGTCATGTTTCAGTTAAACATATCATGTCCAATCAACTGTGTGGGCACGTGTGACAACACTGCATTTTCCATCATTGCCTTTTTTGTCTTTGCCTGCCTTGCAAGGTGCCTGCAGCAGCCTTGATCTCACGATATTACTGGTGCCTACGCAACGGTGTTGCAGGGTGGCTCACCTGCTGCCGCCTTACTCATCTTAAACAAGGCTTCAAGCTTTGATTTGACGTCTTAAAAATACATGGCTTCAATATATTTGTTGCAGCCAGATTATTAAAGCATTTTGTCAAGCACACACTGACACCTAAAGCGCAGCACGCACCAAACGTCTCTGCATTTCAACTAACGCTGCTTGTAATATACAGGCCTTTGATTTAGGCAGTGTTTTTAAATAGTAAAAATGTGCTGATGTTATTGATTGATCTGAAAGTTCAACTCCATTATTATCTCTAGATTTCTATCCTGATTTGAAAGAGAGAAAGACAGGAAAGGCAGTGCAGAGCTACAAGAAACTCACAAAGGAATCATACATTTCCTTAAAAGCTATAATTCCTTAATTTGTATTCTTGTTTGTTTTTCTCCTTGAGTCACACAATGGAGACCTGTGGACTGTAAATCTGACAGGAGACACCAGGATGGACAATGAGGCTGTACAACGCCCAGCTGGATTTAGAAAATACTACCAGAGCTTCCAGACCCTCAAACCCATCCGCTTTTCTTCACCTGAGTTAGTATCTTTTTATTTTTACTTTTTTTTTTTCATTTGATTTGTTGCTTTGACAGACTTTTTCATACCAAGATTTAGTTTGTTTTCAAACTTGATAGTTTTAACTGCTCAGTGCTCACAAGTGGTCTTCCAGTGCGATCGCGTGATGTTGCTGTGACGTATCTGGTCATCTTAAACAAGTTTTAGTGCTGTCTTCCTACTGGTGAAGACAGGGCGACAGGGTTACTTGCAGTCCAACTGCTTAAATTGGCATTTTCTACCATTGTAAAAGAGAGAACCAGCCCATAATGGACAGAGCATTGAGACAGAAGAAAACAAACATTGACAGAGAATTAAGGAGGCAATTGAATTAGGGAAATGCGCCTACGGGATACTGGGATACTGTCCTGAAGAAGTCGTGCTGTAGATGGTGCCATCATCCTATTTAAATCAGCTGATCAGACACATCACAGCAACATCATGTGATCACTCTGAGGAAGACTTAGGGTGTAGTCACACTGTCCCAGAATGTATTTCAGTATGTATTTCATGAATAAAGACAACCAAACTCTGATCCAGACCAAGCAAGCGGACTGAGACCGACCTGAAGAGGTGGGTCTTGGTCTGCTTCCAAATGATGTGGTTCGCTTATGGTCTAAATGCATATGGCCTCCATCCGAAACAAACACAGAAAACGTGCACCTTTTTGGGCTTGACGAAACACCATCAGAAGGGAGAGACACACAGGGAGAGCCCATGGTCAAAGGGCCTGTTCACCCCAAGGCAGTGTGAGCTGTGCCCATTAGTGAAAATTATGCAACTTTAAGTGCAAATGAATAAGAGACCTGGGTATTTCTGTAAACATTCCTCACGTTGGCCATTTAAATGTGGACGTGTATTCTGGTACTTGCCTTGTCCATCACATAACGCTCTTTCATGTCCACAGTGTAAAGGCACAATCCACAAAAATAGCCCAATACAATGATCATTTAACACATGTAATGTGAACGCTTTACTTGATATTTCTTACCGTTATGAATATGGAGCAAGAGCTGGAACAGGATGCAAAACTGGTCTGACGATCCCCACCGTCAGTGTCATATGCACGTCCAACGTCCGTCATGACACTGATGCACTGCTCAAGATAGGTTGGAGGTCTAATTTTGCAGCGTCAACAGAGTGTCTCCAAGGTTTTTGGTAGGGGAAAGATGGGAAATAAACACGCAGTGTCAAAATTTACTTTCAATGCCAAATAAGTTAACTAAAGTCAAGACAATGACATAAACAACGTGCACTGCATCCAAGGCCTGCACCTGATTAGGTCCCCGCGGGTCACCCAACAGTCTACACGGGCGGACCTCCGAGCCCATCCCGACAGTGAGTCCTGGTTCAGTTCTGGTTTAGTCCTGGTTTAGTCCTGCTTTAGTCCTCCTGGTTCAGTCCTGGAATCAGTCCTAGGTTAGTCCTGGTTTAGTCCTGGGTTAGTTCTGGATTAGTCCTAGTTCAGTCCATGGTGTGTTTCTTCTGCTAATGCCTGTGGAGTGATGACAGTCGAGCCGAATCTGTGAATTTGTATTCGTAATGAAGAAAGCGTGACCGTTTTATTTCATTTTGTGATTGTAATTCTTGAAGTCATAACTTTTCAATTCATATTTTGATGGCTGCTTCAGCTAGAATGCTCTTAATCTGTATGAAATTTATCACGGACACGGGCAGATAACGGGTGTAATAATAATGGGTCTGGGTGGGTGCGGGTTTAACTTCGATATAATCACGGGTTAACGGGTGCGTGTGGTGATGTACTGCGCGGGGGTAGGCAGGGGTAGTTCTCCAAAAATTGACCTGTGCAGAACTCTGGTGCATACCCATGTTAAGAACAAAAACCAAGTACAAAATGCGATGTCTGAAAACGGCGAGAAGATGTGCAAGCTGGCATAGCAGGAGCACTCCGCACTGGGCTCACACCAGAAGCTATTTGCTCCTCTGTCTGCATATCCAGGTCTAAGAGCACAAAACATCTCATAAAGACCTCAAAACTAGACCAGAGTTTAACTGCACTGGATTAAGATTAAACCATACTGTGTTACTGTGTCTTCTTGCCCCTTGTCTCATCATCTCCCTGTTAAGACATGTTTCTTCAAATAAATAAATAAAATCCGCAAATGAAGTCCACAGAAAACATATACAACTCTTTAACTCTGGTCTATTAGCCAGGTCTTCTTTAGTTTTAAGAGTAACTAATTACTTGTTCCTCTGCTGTAACACCGTTATTGTTACTGTCAGTGTAACAAGGCTCTTTATTTTACCTTGAGTCTCATGAGCGGTGACAGATCAGACTGTGCTCTCTCTCTCTCTTTCAGGAGCCACAGCCAAATTTTTTCTTTGTTTTGGGAAGTAAACCAAAGCGAGACGAGGGAATAGAAGAATTATCAGACTATGTTACTTTGCACTCTACTGCACATCTCTTGCAGAAGGTGCAGCTATCCTGTCTGGGATCATGTCTGTTTTGTAGAATTTCAGCAGATTTCAGGCTTTCCCAGGGGCTAGGCTAGTTGTATTGGTCAGGTATGAGTGTATGTACAGGTACTGAAGTTAGAGCCATTTTGTTATTTTCATCATTTAGGCAGTCACCGGCTAAATGCACATATGGGTCATTAAGACGTATCCCACTCACTGATGTTAATTTAGCATCATAACTTATTTTATCACACAGCGATAAACTGTTTTAGTGCGTTGACAACAGCACTAAGTGTTGCAAATTCATGTTAACTGCACAGACTGCACTCGTATTGCAGGTTGCACATGTATCCGCTGTATTGATGAACAAATAATCTGTAAATGTCAGCCACTCCAGTAGATGGCCAAATAAATGTGGACAATTTTAGTTAAGTTACTAGTTATTAGTTATTTCACTGTTAAAAGTATTTGTGTTTTTTCAGTTTTTCTTTTCCATGTAGTCTTCACACTGCTAGCTGATATGATTTAAGTCAGTAAAAATACTGGCACCAGTCAAAGCTCTCTGCGTCTTGATTGAATCTGAGGGGCCACAATATAATGGCAAGGCAAGTTTATTTGTATAGCACAATTCGTACACAAAGTAATTCAAAGTGCTTTACAGAATAAGAAATACATTAAAATCATAATAAAAACAAATCAAAACATAAATAATCATGAAGATTAAAATTAAAAAAGAGAGACATAAATTGGAGAGAAGAGTGCGGAATGAAAACCTTTCAGTTATATGCACAGTTAAACAGAAATGTTTTGAGCCTGGATTTAAACAGCATCACAGAAGAGTCTGTCTCACATGTTCAGGAAGACTGTTCCAGGTTTTAGCTGCATGAACCTGAAACGCTGACTCCCCTTGTTTAGTCCTGACTCTGGGCACCAGCAGGAGGCCGGTCCCTGAGGTCCTCAGAGTGCGAGATGGTTCATACGACACTAACATGTCACAGATGTACTTTGGTGCTCGGCCATGGAGAGACTTGTACACAAGCAGAGCTGCTTTAAAGTCTATTCTCTGAGGCACAGGAAGCCAGTGCAGAGACCTGAGCACAGGACTTATGTGCTCGTACTTCCTAGTTCGAGTCAGGACCCGAGCTGCAGCGTTCTGGATGTTCTGCAGCTGTTTCACAGCTCGTTTGGAGAGACCAGTGAGCAGACCATTACAGTAGTCTAATCTACTGGAGACAAACACATGGATAAGTTTCTCCAAGGCTGCTTTAGACAGTAAACCTTTGATTTTTGCTATGTTTTTTAGATGGTAAAAGGCTGCAGATGTTATTGATTTGATGTGGCTGTTAAAGTTCAAGTCTGAGTCCATTATTACCCCTAGATTTCTTGCCTGATTTGAAGGTTTTAGAGAGAGAGACTGGAGGTGACTGCAGACACTGTCCCTTTGTTTTTGTGGACCAAACACTATGACTTCAGTCTTGTCAGAGTTTAGCTGGAGAAAGTTGTTTTGCATCCACACACTGACTGATCTGTTGGATGCAGTGACCAAGTGAGTCCACTGGTCCATAGTCTCCTGCTGCCAGAGAGAGACGTAGATCTGAGTGTCATCTGCTGCATAATTGTGGTAGGACACGTTATTGCTGCTTATTAACTGGCCTAATGGCAGCATGTAGAGATTGAACAACAGGGGGCCCAGGATTGACCCCTGAGGCACCCCACAGGTCAGGGCCATGTGATCTGAGACACAGTTTCCAATTTCAACAAAATACTTCCTGTCTTCTAGATAGGACTTGAACCAGTTTAGTACAGTACCAGAGATGCCCACCCAGTCCTCCAGTCTCTGTAAGAGGATCCCATGATCGACAGTGTCAAAAGCAGCACTCAGATCTAACAGGATCAAGACTGAGACTTTGCCTGCATCAGTGTTCAGGCGGATGTCATTTGTCACCTTGATAAGAGCAGTCTCAGTGCTGTGGTGGGCTCTAAAACCTGACTGGAAAACATCAAAGGAGTTGTTCATTTGGAGAAAGTTCGTAAGCTGTTGGTAAACAGCTTTTTCAAGGACTTTGCCAAAAAATGGCAGATTTGAGATGGGTCGGAAATTGTTCAGTACTGTGGCATCAAGACTGCTCTTCTTTAGGAGAGGTTTAATGAAAGCAGTTTTCAATGCATTTGGGAATGTTCCAGATTGAAGTGACATGTTAACTATGTGAGTGAGTGGTGAAAGTAAACTGTTGAGGATGGACTTTAGAAATCTAGTGGGTAACATGTCCAGGCAGCAAGTAGATGAACTCAGACTGGTAACAATCTCTAAAACAGTTTTGTCAGTTACAGGTACAGTACAGCTCTAAGTATCTCTGTGGCTGCATGCTTGTTATTTGTGTTGTGGAATTGATGGCATTTTTGATGCCCTGAACTTTGTCATTAAAGAAAACTGCAAACTCATTACAATTAGATGTGGAAATCAGTTCTAGTGGCAGTGGAGCTGGAGGGTTTGTTAATCTGTTCACTGTTGCAAACAGGACACGAGAGTTGTTACTGCAATTACCAATAATGTATGAAAAATACTTCTCTCTTGTTTTACTCAAAGTGTAGTTGTACATATGCATTGTTCCTCTGTAAATCTCATAATGAACCTGGAGGTTTGACTTGCGCCATTTCCGCTCAGCCTTCCGGCACTCCATTTTCTGTGCTCTGACTGAGTCATCATTCCTCCACGGAGCTTTTTGCCTATCTTTAACCATTTTAACCTTTATCGGGGCAATGGCATCCAGAACATTCAAAACACTCAAAGTCACAGAGTTCAACACATCACCAACATTAGAACATGAGGCAATTTCAAAATTTATCATTTCCATGAACAGTGCACCTGTGTTTTCATTTATGTGTCTTCTTCGAACAACTGTAGGAGCAATATAATCCGTCTATAGAGACAGTAATTGGCTAGAAAAAAAGAGATTAGAAATAAAGTAAACCAATCAAACGAAGTGATAGGAGGCCCAAAAAATTATTCTGACATTTCACTGGTGTAGCGTTGACAAGTGGGTGAATAATAGTTTTCATCATATAGATACATGCCGTTTCATGTGAATTTTATGGATATACATCATTGTTTGGCGACTCTTTATGACGGGACCACAAACAGACAACTATAGCGGGAGGGACTTTGGAGTTTACAGATGTCTAAAATATTAGCGACGCAAAATAATAGTGGACACAGCCCTCTGCTCACGCTCATGGATCTATAATAAAAATGCTTACACTACATATCGTAAGTGCAGCTCATGTAATACTGTAATGCTGTTTGGACATAGTCTACTGTATAAAGGGGACAGCTGTTTGCCCTGTGCTGTTGTGATGGTACAGTTGTGATTTTGAGTTCTTTACTCAGCTATGGTGTATTTTATTTGAACTTAAATCACTCAGTAACGCATTTACTAACACAGCTACTCTGAGGGAATAGTAATGGATAACTGTAACTAATTACATGCCCTGCACTGCCATTACTTTGAATTACTTTGAGAAAAATATGGAGCACGTGTTGATGTTGGCCAATCAAATGTTACAGCAGAAGTATAGCTCCTCACGTGTCCAATCACAGGACTGTTTACTACTGATCCTGGGTCAGTTTTAAAGTGCTCTGGGAATACGGAGGGTGGGTCTGAGTCAAATCTTTTATATTTCTTGATTCACTGATATGTCTACCTCTGAGACTTTTGGCCCACACAATTGATGCAGCCTATTTTATTAAATTATATTACTGAACAGTGAAATTAACTCGTAACATAACATTTTCCCATGGGCATTTTTAGTCTATGTAGCCTGTAGCCTGACTTTTTACTAGTGTTTCTGCTGTTATTTTTTCTGGAATTGTTTTACACATAACCTGCAAGAAGTGCAGCCATTTAATTGTTACATCTTTTTATTAATGATTAAATTTATTATGAGTAATATTTATTAATGTAGTTATTTTGATACATATTGCTAAAGATGCAAAGTGCAGTGTGCTTCCAATTACATTTTCAAGATATAGTCAAAAATCCTACCTGCGCCCCTGATGGTGTGTTATCCCCAGTTCAGGGGGACAGTCTGATCAGCTGAATTGTGTGTTCCTGTGGGCTCTTGGTCCGAGTTTTTTTTGCTGGCACACATACATGCCGCCCCACCACAAGCCGCTGTGCTCCCTTTGTGGGAATTTTAGGATTTTTTTTTTTCATAAAAAAATCTGTGATGCCCTACCTCAGAAACTATTGAAAAAATTACTTTCAAAAAGTGTGTGTGATACCTGAGGACTAGGACTACTAATCTATCACCTAAATTCCCAACCAGAACCTGAATCCCTGCAAATACGTTGTCTCGAGAGCGCTGTTTCCACACTCTGCCCACAGCCAACTGCAACCGCACGGCAGCAGATACTGCAGTCAGTGGGGCTTACAAGTCACTGTAAAACTGCACGGAACCCAAAGCATACCACACCTGCAGTCAGGGTACACTGCAGGCTAGTCAAGTTGTGACCACAGAGAATCACAGGGTTCACACTTAACACAGAGGAATCATAAGAGCTGTGCTGTCGGTGTACCTACTACATTAAAAATGCTTTTTTATGAAACATATTTATGGTGACATAAATTGAGAGATGTTAAAAGAGCAAATACATCAGCACTACTTTTGCTATGAGTATGTGTAATGGGACATGGACATTTGCCCAACCTGTAACTGGATATACAGTGTTTGTGTATTCATAGAGTCTGTACTTTCAGAGGGTTTTTGATTCGGGTGTGAAATCCTTTTAGACTGTGGGTGATCACAAATTGTAGTTTTTTGCCCTTGTGTTCAATATTGAAAGTGACTGTTAGGACTAACGTCCTTTACTACGCAAGAACAGACCTGCAGTATTGAAAAAAGAAGGTGAATTCAGTGATCAGCTCAAGTATGATTCTGAATGAGAGCTATGGCAAGTGTTCTGAGAAAGAGACTGAGAACTGAGAAATGCTCAATATCATTTGACCACCTAAGCCACAGTTCAGGTAAATGTTTGAATCAAATGATTAAAAATTTTTTTGTTGTGCTAAAACAAATGAAAAACTGTAGTAATATATGTAATGTTACATGACAAAGAAAATGTAGAAATATTTCCAGTTATCAAACAATGTTAGTTTAACATTGAAGTTTAACATTTAGCAACATTCCCTAAAAATCCCTTCATGCTGTATGTATTCATTTTTCTTCAACATATAATTTTTTTATGTGTCACACAGGTCAAATCCACAAGACAATGCAGGTTTTCTATCCTTTTCTACATTTGCCTGGATGACAACTATTTTGTGGTCTGTTTTCCGAAAAAAATTTGACTTAAATTCACTTTGTATATCGCCATATGATGCATCTGATTTCAGCACAGACAGGTCAGAATGAGAAATTATAATTTATATGAAGTGCCGGAAAAACTAATGCTCAAGAAGAAATTATGTAGTTGTAATTGTACTATTTTGCACTATTTCATGTCTCTGTTACAGACTTAACAGATTATGGGAAGAGGAAATGGCCAGAGTGGGAGAAGACAAAGCATCTTTAAGTCGAGTGCTGAGGAGGTTTCTGAGAACCAGGCTCATTGTGTCCTTTATTGTTGGAGCTTTTGCAATGCTGGCAGCATTTCTAGGGCCAGTAAGTCACCACATATAATATGAGATCTATACTAGGTTTAGGGTACGCTATTTGTGGGTTGAAATTCAAGTAATTAAAAGTCAAACAGTCTGTGATGGTGTTTTTTTAAAAAAACAAACATTCTGTCTCTCACTGAATGCACAGCACCATATAGGTACAATATGTGTCAAAATATTCAATGCATAATGTTGTTTTTTTGACTAAACATGTTTCAGATGACGCCTGTACTTTAAATGAGAGATAATAAAGCTGAGGAAGTACTTGTTTTGGAGACCATACAGTATTGGATTTAAAACAAGCAATTCCTAGTCCAGTTTAAAATTATAATGTTAAACTACAATTATGTGATGTTATGTAACATTGAGTTTTGTTGAAATCTTTCCATAGGCTATAATGGTTTATCAGATTCTTCAATACATTAGTCATCCAGAGACTCACACATTAGCCAGAGGAGTAGGTCTGGCCTTGGGGTTGTTCACATCTGAATTCAGCAAAGGTTTCTTCATTTCTCTGTTCTGGGCCATCAACCTGCGCTCAGCTGTCAGATTGAAAGGAGCCTTCTCAGCTCTAGCTTTCCAGAAGATCCTCTCCCTTCGAGTCAACAGTGGCCTTCCTATGGGCGAGGTAAGCATCAAAACAGGATTACTGTGTAATATTACTGTGTAATAATTTTGCTTCCATGTCCCTTTTTCTGCAGTTGATTAATGTCTTAAACAGTGATGGGCACCGTGTCTTTGAAGCAGCCACATTAGGGAACTTTTTACTGGTCTCACCAGTGCTTTTAATTACATGTATTGTCTATGCCTGTTACGTGTTGGGTCCTACCGCCCTGGCAGGTGTCATCACCTACATACTTCTAATCCCTTTACAGGTGGATACAAAATGTTTTACAGGATAAGAGATGTTACAAGCTTATACTTCAACTTTATTATTTTTACAATTATTCTGGGCAGATCTATATCAGCAAAATGATTGAAAAATTCAAATTTCTTGCCATTAAGTCAACTGATAAACGAATTCGCAAAATGAATGAGATTCTAAATGGCATCAAATTTATCAAGATGTATGCCTGGGAAGAAAGCTTTGAGAAGGAAGTTGCAGGTATAATTTCATTTTTTTAATGTGTCGTATTATTCTTATATCTTGTATTCACTGATAAGCTCTCACACATGTTTATCATCATTACTTAAATTATATTCAATGTAATCCTTGATATATGATATAATTTATTGATAATAGAAACTACATAAGTGATTTTCTAAACAGAGTAACTCTGTCGAACTACTCCCCCAGGCACAGATTATTTCCATTTGCATTCATCATTGTTCTAAGTCTCAGCCCTGTACTTAAATGCAATTCTTTGAAAAATGTAGACTTTGGGACTTTTGGAATTTTTTAGACAGACATTAAGTCAATGGGCCTGTTTCTATTACAAAGTACAATAGAGTAATTTAGATCCAAATTGAAGTTTACAATAAACACGAAAGAACAATTATATGATATATGAAAGAATTATATGATAGTTACCGAATACAAGACACAAAGCAAATGTGTTGTTTTAACTTTTTTTCCACATAACTATGACTTAAATGGTTATTGAGTGAGCCTTGTCTAATATTGTATCTTATATTTGTGTTGTAGGTATCAGGAAGGAAGAAAGGAGAAATATTAGAAATGCCAGTTATTTTGAGAATACCAATATCAGCATCTCTACTCTTTCTCCTCTCGTTACCACAGTGATCACTTTTTTGGTGCACACTGCCTTTGGCTTATCACTGACTCCTGCTAATGTAAGTGACCCTCTGTCTTTCCAAGACCTACAATATATTTAGTAACACTACTACAAACACATATCCATTACACTGCAGAACTATAATGATGGCTTTAGAATGTTCATTTTTATGGTTATAGGCTCAGGGTTGCAAAATTTCAGGAATTTTCAAAGTTGGAAAATTTGAATGAAAATGAATAGAAACGTTGTCCTTCCTCTCTTTAGAATGAGTGATGCACAGAAACATCACAACCTTAAATTATGCCGATGTACTAACATATCTGTGCTTTCATAGTCACAGTCAAGACAGTTCTAGTTTCATTGCCAGATGTGATGAGGTTTGATGAGGAAGACGTTTTAGACATCCCAGTTAACACATATGGCATTTAAGGGTTAGACTTGTTCCACATAGTGTTATATTTGTCTTAATGTTACAGTGGGTTGTATTTGTATCTCAGGTGCTATTGTCTCAAACAGTATGAAACTGATGAAGATCAGTCCTATCTGAGCACACACGGTCATTTCTTTTGGATCACACACCAAACAAATGACTTATCAACATAATAAAGGAGCACTATAAAACCAATCTGACTAGGCTGAGATACACAAAACTTAAAAGAGAATTTACAAAAGCACATGGCAGATGCTGTACACAAGATTAATAGGTACTCATTGTTAATGTAAATTTTAAATGTTTCCTAGGCAAGAGGAAACACATACTACATTGTAACAAAAATGTTTTCTCTTCCCCAGGCATTTTCCACCATTTCCATATTTAATGCAATGAGGTTCAGTCTCACTGTATTACCTATAGCTATCAGAGCTATTGCTATTGCTGATGTTTCTGTTGGACGCCTCCAGGTAATCTTTTTAAAAAAATGAAAATCCCTGTATTCAAAACTTGTCATATTTTATTTTATATGGATAATTTGGACACTTCAAAAGAAATGGTTGTAAATATTATTTTGCTTTTGACAAAATATCATATTCATTGTAGTAAATGGAGAGGGAACAAACCCTCATTTTCTTGTTTTAAGAATTAATTTACTTGGAATGTTATGTTTCTATATTGTGATGCCCTCTAAAAAAAAAGAAGAAAAAAAAAAAAAGGAGTTAGATGGGTTAAATATGTACTATGAACTGCCTGTTGTTTCCCATCATGGAATCAACCCACATGAAGATTAAATGCACTTCTTTGAAAAAATGTAGTCTTGTAGGACTACAGTGTTTTTAGACTTTTTTAGACAGATATGCAGTTAATGGGCCTGTTTCTAACACAAAGTACAATAGAGTAATTTAATTTACACCCCCTAGTGTGTTCTTATTTTTACTTGTCCTCTTTAAGTGTTTGTTAGTTTATGTTCTAACAGATACTATTCTGTTACAGAAAGTACTGCGTGTCAAGAATCCAGAACCATACCTGACTGGAGGAAAGGACCCAGACTTGGCTGTAGTCATGGAGAATGCTACACTCTCTTGGGTCGGACCAGATGAAGAGACAGAACCTAAGACTCAGACTGAAGACAAGGAGCAACCTTCAGAACCCCAGTTGGAGGTCAAGCCCACTTTGAAGAACATCTCCTTCACATTACCAAAGGTACACAGCTGTTTATAAAGTCTTTCTTGTGTTTCTTTATCATATTTTTTCTTGAAACCGAAAGTTTCAGTGAGCTTTGAGTTGGACATTGTAAGCAGAAAATTGCTTAATTGTACTATCATGCCTTACGGTAATTGTGTCAGTGGTATAGCTGTTTGAATATGATTCATTATGATATTTTTTGTAGCAATACATTACACTTCAGAAAACATGTCTTACATACATACATACATACATACATACATTTTCGTCCACTTATCCGGGGCCGGGTTGCGGGGGCAGCAGCCTAAGCAGGGACTCCCAGACTTCCCTCACCCCAGACACGTCCTCCAGCTCCTCCGGGGGAATCCCGAGACGTTCCCAGGCCAGCCGAGAGACATAGTCCCTCCAGCGTGTCCTGGGTCTTCCCCGGGGCCTCCTCCCGGTGGGACATGCCCAGAACACCTCCCGAGGGAGGCGCCCAGGAGGCATCCGGAACAGATGCCCGAGCCACCTCAGCTGGCTCCTCTCGACGTGGCTACATACATACATACTAAAAATGCTAAAATTTTTTTACATAAATTCTCGGTGTAGTACATACCTTTCTACGTAAGTCTCCAGTTCTGCCGTGGATACATGTACATACTTAGGTTTGGGCGGTAATAATATTACGGTATTCCGCGGTATCAAAAAGTAGCAACGGTATTACTTTCATTACTGCCATTAAAAAAATCTACAGTACATAAGGACCTAATATAATATTATAATTTATTGATACCTAAATTTGTTTGCTCAGCACAAATGAATGTGTGGTTGTATGTTCAGTTTAATGCTATCACGATTTAAAACTAATAGTATCTATAATGTTTCTTTTAACTGTGTGGGGAGATGACGTTTGATTAGTTTTGTTCCACTGTCATGTGACGCTCATAAGGGAGACCAAGACAAGATGGCATGTCCGCCCACAAGCAAATTAGTCCCCCACAAAAAATACTAGTACTTCTGCAATTTGGCAACATTTTGGCTTCAGGTGCACATTTGTATACATTTTACAGAAATGAAACTTAAAACCACATGGCTTAATTGCATAAACTATAAAGCGCTGATAAAAACAGCTCGCTCCTTGTGTGCTGATGCAGTTCAGCTTTTGTCGGACTAAAGGACACACTTCAGTGTATTATATGTGTTCTTTCTGCGACAGAGGATGTGCGGCTGACAGGGACTCTGTTCTGTGTGTTTATCACATTGGAGGTGGTTCATGTGAAACTTTTCAGAGATTATAAATCTGCTGGTCATAGCATAGACCGTACAGCGGTGCGGCTTCGTAGCTTACCAAAGTCGTACTAAAACATTGTGGTAATACAGTAATACCGTATACCCCGGTAAAATCCTGAGAAGGTTTAACAGTATCAAAATTTGGATACCGCCCAACCCTAGAAATATTTTTTTAAATATTTATGCTAATTACCGTTTTCTCTCTCTCTAGGGTAAACTGCTTGGAATTTGTGGGAACGTTGGGAGTGGGAAAACATCCCTCATTGCAGCCATTTTAGAGCAGGTATGATGTATGTAAAATATGACCAGCAGCTCTTCACAATCCAAACAATTTATCTGGCCTGTTTTTGTTTTAGATGTACCTTCAGCAGGGCTCAGTTGTGGTCAATGGCACCTTTGCCTATGTAGCTCAGCAAGCCTGGATATTCCATGGGACTGTCCAAGAAAATATTCTGATGGATGAACCCTTTGATCAGAACAAGTACCAAATTATATATTTATATTTTATACCTTTGTCAGGCAATGTTGCACTGGATAGTTTAGGTCCTATTAGAAAGTTGCCCCAAAATTATAGATGGTTGGTTGGATCTGCTTAGATTATTACTTAAGTACAAGGCAAATATTGATAGCCTATATTCAATATACAGAGTGTCAGTGTGGTGTCAGGTGGACATCACCATGATTTGAATAAAATACATTTACACTAATATATTATATAGTGCCCCCTTAATGTACATGGCCACAAGAGGGCAGTGCTGCTCCTACTAAAGTTATTATTATTATTATTTTTTTTTTTACAGATACGAAAAAGTCCTGAACATCTGTAGTCTCCGTGCTGACTTAGACATTCTTCCATATGGAGATCAAACTGAGGTATGTGTCCTATGGCCCCATGGCTATCTTTCGCTCCCATAGCCTAAATGGCATAGTCTGATTCATCAGCCGGTTTCACTTTGTAAAACTCTTCTGTCAGCATTAGAAATTTGTTCGCTCGACGGTAGGTGGGTACTTTTTTTCATTAAACCAGTCGCTGCTATTTGGTTGTGACAAATGTAATTCGCCGCTAATGGGGCTAATTGGTATATTAAGCTTTTCCCAAATCCCATAGGAAAAAGGGCAATATCGTCTTTCCCCTTGATAAAATTCAAACATTCTCTTTGTTCCGTGTGATTATATTGTTCAAAACTTGACATAATTAGGAATAAAATAGTCAATATTATTTATCAATATTTAGTCTATAGTTTATTACAAAATCAAATGCACATTTCTGCTAACAGATAGGAGAGAGAGGTCTGAACTTGTCAGGAGGGCAGAAGCAGAGGATCAGTTTGGCCAGAGCGGTCTACTCCAACAGAGACATTGTTCTTCTGGATGATCCTCTGTCAGCTGTTGATGCCCATGTGGGGAAACACATCTTTGAAGAATGCATCATGAAGGCACTCCATGGAAAGTCTGTCATACTGATTACACATCAACTACAGGTACTTCAAGGCTTCTCATGAAATGAAATACTGATATGTATGACATCTACATGTTTGGCTTGTCCGTGTGATGTTGTCCTCTCCATTATTCAGTATATGGAGTTTTGTGATAGCATTTTGTTGCTGGAAGATGGAGAGATTGTTGAAAGTGGGCATCACCAGGAGCTGATGGAATTTAATAAGCGCTACGCTCAGCTTATTAGCAACTACCAAAAACAGCAGTCCAAAGTAAGACAGTTTTCAATGAAACATACAAATTATCTGTAACACTATTTTATGCTCATTAGTAACTATTAGCTCATTAGATAGACTTAGTAACTACCTCATTAATGCCATAGATAGCCTATTAATTAAGCCTGAATTGTTCTTCATAAACTAATTAAGATTAATTATTGTGGAGTTATTGTATGTCATAAAACATGTATCTTTTTATCACTTTTAGGCACAGAAAGATGAAAATGAAATATCCATTCCAGACAGAATCCAGGAAGAATCCAATCGAATGGCCCAAGCAGAAAGTGGAATAGATAACCCAGGTTAGTTAATGTTTGAATTTGAATCATGTATTTGTCAAAAGGCATGTAGTAAATACAGAGTGCAGTGCACAGCAGAGACTAGATGTGAGTTAGTAGCAGAACTGCTTTAAAGTCTATTCTCTGAGCCACAGGACTCAGTGCAGAGACCTGAGCACAGGACTTATGTGCTCGTACTTCCTAGTTCGAGTCAGGACCTGAGCTGCAGCATTCTGGATGTACTGCAGCTGTTTCACAGCTTGTTTGGAGAGGTCAGTGAGCAGACCATTACAGTAGTCTAACCTACTGGATGCAGGGATAAGTCTCTCCAAGTCTGATTTAGACAGTATACTATTGATTTTTGTTATGTTTTTAGCTACATATGTTATTGATTTGATGTGGCTGTTAAAATTCAAGTCTGAGCCCATTATTACCCCTAGATTTCTAGTCTGATTTGAAAGTTTTAGAGAGAGAGACTGGAGGTGACTGCTGACACTGTCTCTTTGTTTCTGTGAGTCAAAGACTATGACTTCAGTCTTGTTTGAATTTAGCTGGAGAAAGTTGTTTTGCATCCACACACTGGATCTGGGGCTGAGGGTTCATGGGTCAGGGCCATGTGATCCCAGATCCCAATTTCAACAAAGTGCTTGCTGTCTTCTAGATAGGACTTGAACCAGTTTAGTGCAGTACCAGAGATGTCCACACAGTCCTCTTGTCTCTGTCAGAGGATCTCATGACTGACAGTCAAAAGCAGCACTCAGATCTAACAGAATCAAGACTGGAACTCTGCCTGCTTCAGTGTTCAGGCAGATGTCATTTGTCACCTTGATAAGAGCAGTCTCAGTGCTGGGGTGGGCTCTACAACCTGACTGGAAAACATCAAAGGAGTTGTTCATTTGGAGAAAGTAAATAAGCCTTTGGTTAACAGCTTTTTCAAGGGCTTTGCCAAAAAACGGCAGATTTGAGATGGGTTGGAAATGATTCAGTACTGTGGCATCGATACTGCCCTTCTTTAGGAGAGGCTTAATAACCAACATTAAACTTGTCCTTGTCACATTTTTTTAAGCTGTCCTTCCTCTTGTTACTTTGTTCATCTAGAATCACATACACTTTGACAGCCTTGTCTTGTTGTCTACTCAGGTATATTCTTGCCAAGCAAATCTTTGAACACAATAGAGCAGAGTGACCTTTTCCACACACAGTAGTGCAGCTTGTAATTACCTCTATGGACGTTGTTGTGTCTTTCTCCCCGCCATGCTCTGGAGAAAGGTTTTCCCTGGAAGCCTAAGGTGGTAGCCCTGGGTGAAGATGCAGATGCATAGTTCTAACTACTGCACTCTGTACATTTGACATTGGTTTGTCAGTCTTTTGCTGTGTTTGTTGTTGTGTTACACTACAGCATTTAAAGCAAAACCCATTCTCTTTGAGAAAGCTTTATCCCTCTTCTTAAGATTTAAGCCAAAACCCGTGGCACTTCTGCAAAGTATGTGACTATTTGTGTATAGGGCTTCTCTTGTCTGGATCCTCTACGTTTCTTTGAACTTTGTCTGTAGAACCTTGTGTATTGGAGATGTCTGTTTTGTAACTGGAAACCATTTTTGACTTGTTGGATTTCCATGGGGGCTTTTCAACCTTTTGTGCTTCTGCCTGTGCAACATTGAAGCTTGGGTCATTCCTTATTTGTGCTTGGTGCTGAATGAAGTTCACAGAGACAGAAAACAGAGGAAATGGTACTTGGTATAGTTCTTTGTAAATGTATCCATGAATTAACCACCTCTCTTGCAGTCCATAGGGCAACTTTTAGACTATAGTGTTAAATCTCTCTCTAGGAGTGTCCAAACAAGAAAGACCAGCCAGCTCACCATCCATTTTAGCAGCATTAACTTCCATTAACAAGTCACTAAAATCTCTTAACTTGGAGTAGTCTTTGCTGTTTATCTTTGGGAAGAGAAGAGAGTCGCCAGGAGATGGACGATGCGCCCGTGTAGTAACCTCACGAAACCACAGCTGCGCGTCAATGCAAAGGCAGCAGGACGTAATGACCTGGCCTGTGTATTTCGCCCTATGTGAGTGTAAAAACAGCAACTTTTGGACACGTAACTTTTAGAATGCATGAAAAGTGAATGAGGGCGGCTCCACTGCACGCTCTAGATGTGCGTATGGAGCAGCGTGTCCTGCGCTCGTAGATTTCAGAAAATAGGATCCATCCTATTTTTTGACGCTCTACACGAACGTAGGCGCGTATTCCCATCAAAATACACAGAGAGTATGAATCTTTGGTTGTATTTGTGCATTTACCACACAAAGTGCACTCTGGGCAGTTCTGTGTCATGTGAAAGAGCCCAGGTCCAGAAAGACTGTTAATATGTGCTTTGAAATTTACTTTTGAAATCCTGGCATTTGCCGTGGTAAGCCTGTACAGAAGGTAAATACAAGTCTGTTCAGCTGTTAGTTTCACTGTGGGCCTGATACAAGTGGCTAAACACACCCAGTCAAGTTTGATCGTCTTTCCCATTGACAAACACAGAGCCAGTGCTGTGCATGTGCATCCTGCTGCAGCTGCCAGTGGAGCTGCCTTCGCATTGACGCGTGGCTGTGGTTTTGCGAAGTTACGTGTGTAAACACTGACGCGTGCAGTGGAGCCAGGCCCGAGCGCAATCTCACTAAACTAAGTATCCCGACTCCTGAGGAGGGTTAGGAAGGTGGTAACATTTTTTCACCAAAGTACAACAACTGCTTATGTCCTATAATAATGTGCCTAAAGTCAAGTCAAATTCAGCTTGTGCATGAATACATTATTAACTATAATTTCATAGAAAAAAATGAAAACAAGAACCTTACCAAACCGAAAACCAGGACCTTAAACCGCAATACCAACCGAACTGTGAATTTTGTGAACCGTGCCACCCCTAAACCTGATGCACTCGGCATGTTGTGATGACTCTTTTCTCAGCCATCTAACAAGAAGATCCATTTCTTCATTACATGTCACGTCCAGATCTCTCACTGCATTACAGAAGGATTTGCACCATTTTCTGTAGCTTTCAGGCTGATCATTAAACTGGAGCAAACCAGTAGTAACAAGCTCACGTCTTGCCAGAAACCTCAAAAGCCTGTCATGTGATTGTCAGTACTGCGTAGTGGCTGCCGTGCTTAGTAGGTATGCATCCTTGTTAGTTGAGGTTTCTCTGTATTGTGGCTTGTTAGTTCCTTGGTGTTATGATGGAGAGGGGTGTGGATCATCGTGCACATTGAAGGTGATACTCCATGATTGACTTTCTAGTTTAGGTTGATAATATTTGCCATCTGTGGTCATGAATGGATTAAGAGGCGTACATGGTACTGGAGAAAGCAGTTGAGTGTTTGAAACGTAAGCCTCAGACACATATAACCTGGGTCTAATACATTAACTTTTATTTTGCTGGGCCCACTTCCTGTTCTGCTGCCCCGCACTTTAAAGTTCCTTTAAAGGTTGTATAGAGGATTTTCCAAGGAATGAGAAATCCAGCGACTGATGTTGCGCATGCGTGAAACCACCCCCCCTCCCCCACAGCTCCCTACGTAGAAACGCCTCCTCCCGCCTCCTCCTTACGCCAGAAACAGGTTTGTTTCTAGAAAACAAGTACTCATCACTGCAAATGACTTGTAAACAACTAACTACAGTGTTGGTTAGGCAAGGCGGAGAAGTGAGGAGCGGGGGGAGGGGGTGTGCGGACATTTCGTGCGCGGAGAAGAAGTGAGGAGCAGGGGGAAGAGCGGAGCGAGGAGAGGAGAGAGGAGAGGGGAGCAGTGCAGAGAAGGGTGCGCGCATTCCGTGCGAATGAACTATCTACAACACGCAGCAGCAAGCGGGCTCTTTCTTTGCATTGAAAATTACGTTTTCAGGCATAGGATATCGCATTCGTGTCCTGAAAAACGTTTGTCTAGCTCTTGGAAATAAAGTACGTTTTCATAATAAGCAGAAGTTTCCTGTCCAGAAGTAATTTGGCAACCAGTGCGTCAGTCTTTAGACCCTTCGTCTGCTTCAGTTGCGCCATCGCTGGAATGAATCTCCAAGAATCACCTTAGTTTGGCTTCGCTGCTTTTCCCCTTGTCTTCTTCTTTCAGTGATCTAAAAAATTGACTTTCTTTTGCGGCTAACTGCTCGTAGATTCTTGTCTGCCATTGCAACAAACTTTGTGCTAACTGCGAGGAAGATATAGGTAAAAAAAGGCGCTAAGAACTGTTGCTGAGTAAACAGCGTCTGTGCGTCTGTGGACTGCTTGACAGGCGTACGTAAACCATGTAATGGCGGCGCGCAGGCAAGTCAGTTATGCTAGAAATGTAGGAAGTTTGATTGACAGCCTATCAGCTAACAGATAACGAGGCAGTGTCGTTATCTATTGGCAAATGTTTAGCTGGCCCCACCACGTCCAGAGTTGAGGAATTTTTATTCTCTTTTTTTTGGTCATCATAATTACAAGGCTACTGCACCTCTATAATGCTATCATTGACAATTTGAAACAAAAAAAATCCTCCATACAACCTTTAAGTTCACACAGTTTACTTCCCCTCATTCTCCGCTGCGACTGTGGCACGGTCTGTCGGCAAACTTTTCAAACAAAGTAATTGGACTACCAAAAATTACACATTTCACCCCGCATTTTAAGTGCCTTCATACATGTTTACCAGTCGGGCCATGCACGTAGAGTAGCTTTAGCCTGTGGAATTGAAGGTCATAATTTTGTGGTGGATGGAATCAACTGAATGAACTATGACAAATCTCAAATCAACAAACCACCAGATGGCGAGCTAGACACCTGTGCAGTAGGACAAACTCTTATGAAAAGATATTATCTAATTTTGTTTGACAGACTAATTTTTTTTTTTCCTCCCCCCAAAAAAGTGGAACTTGAACTTGTTTTATGTTTGTTTATAATTTATTTTGCGTTTCACCTTACTTTTAATATACATGTATAATAATTACAATCACTGCAATCACTACAATAATTATAATCACTGCTTGTCTGGTTTACATTCAGACGCCAGGCTCCTTCAAAGAACCGCTCTTCTGTTCCCATTAACATCCTAAGCCATAGTCATATTGCCTAGCCTTAAAATTAGCGTTAAAAGTGGCGAGCTAGCCAGGAGCCTGCTTGTGTGAATAATTATTTGTTGTTGTTTTTTGATTTACTGTTGATTGATACAAGGGTTGAAAATGGATTTCATTACAAAAGCAGGGGCTAATGTTGCCAACTCTGTTTTTATTGTGGGTGTAACTAATACACAGGCAGATGACAAACTCATTGATTATTTGCATTCTTATAGTGACATAAAAATGGCATTTAGAGGCCTTTAATTTAATGGCATTTATTATTGTTTGAATGGCGGTGTGCAAAGACGCAGCGGCTTCAGCTCTCTATAGCTGTGCTCCTTTTTTGTGATTTTTTTATTTTTTGCATTGTTTTTTGCATTTTGTACATAAAATGGACTTTAATATTCGCTACAACCATATGGAATTACTGGACATTGGTTGACAACAGAAGATGACCATCTGCAGTGATTTTCACCACCTTCACAACATACCGGACAAGATAGCAAGACCAGCGGGCTCTAAGTGGATTGTTATTTGGTCTGGCAAGCGACGTAGACAGCGAGGCGAGAGGAAGCTAAAACGCGGTTGCAGGGCTGGCTTGTTGTCTGTCTAAGCTAAGGAAACAACCCTTAAAACCTCCTCTGCCAAGCCTCTACCTCTCAAACACCAGATCCATAGTACACAAAACGGATGATCTGTAGTTACAGCTGGCTGGTAACCGCTACGTTAAAGAATGGTGCGTGCTTATCATCAAAGAGATGTGGTTACACAAACAAATCCCCAATGCGGTAGTGCAGCTAACTGGACGTATGCTATACAGATGGGACAGAAACAGAGACTCCAGGAAAAACAGAGGAGGGGGGCTCTGCATCTACTTGCATGAAGGTTGGTGTAACAACAGCACTGTATTGGACAGGCACTGTTCTCCTGACCTAGAGTTCATGTCGGTGAGATGCAGACCCTTCTTTCTGCCTAGAGAACAAGCGGCTGTTGTTATTACTGCAGTCTATATACCACCGGACGGTAATGTTAAAACAGCTCTCTCTGTTCTACTAAACACCATTAATAATAATCAGCATGCCTATCCAAACGGTGTTCACATCATTGCAGGGGACTTTAATAAGGCAAATCTCAAAACTGTTTTGCCAAAATTCCACCAACATGTGAAATGCCCAAGAAGCGGGGAGAACACTCTGGACTATATATATTCTAACATCAAGCGTGCATACAGAGCCATACCCCTCCCCCACCCGGGCCAGTCAGACCATTTCTCCCTGTTCCTCACCCCTGCATACAGACAAAAAAAAGCCAGAAAGACTGTCCGTTATCATCTGGCCAGACGATGCCCTCTCCCGACTGCAGGTATGCTTTGAACAAACACAGTGGGTAGCCTTCCATCAAGAAGACCTGGCTACATTCACAGATACAGTACTGTCTTACATCAAGTTCTGCATTGATATGGTAACTACAGTAAAGATCATTCGGGTGTTCCCTAACCAAAACCCATGGATGACTAGCCAGGTCCGCACGCTTCTCCAGGCTCGGGATGCACCCTTCAGATCGGGTGACAGAGAATTATACAGCACCGCTTGTGTCAACCTGAGGAGAGGCATCAAGGCCACAAAAGCAGACCAAAAGAGGAAGGGAGAGAACCCCAGGCAGGTGTGGCAGAGCATACAGTCCATCACTAACTACAGAGGCTGTCCCGTAACATCAGGGGACTTAGACACACACACACACACAAACACTCACTGTTGAGGTTTAGGATGTGAGGCGGGTGCTCTGAGCTGTTAATCCCAGAAAGGCTACAGACCCGGACAGAGTACCAGAGAAAGTGCTCAAGGCATGTGCTGACCAGGTAGCGCAGGTCTTCACTGACATTTTTAACCTGTCACTGAAACAAGCAGTCATTCCAGTGTGCTTAAAATCTGCTATTATCATCCCGGTCCCAAAAAAGGCATCCACAACCAACCTTAATGACTTCTGCCCCACTACCCCAGTCATCACCAAGTGCTTCGAGAAACTGGTTCTGAGGCACATCAAAGCCTGTCTTCTCCCCACTCTAGACCAGCATCTGTTGGCATACCGGTCAAACAGATCCACGGAAGATCCAATAACCATCAACCTCCACTCTGCGCTGAACCACCTGGAGAAATGGGAGAGCTATGTACAGGATGCTCTTCATTGACTACAGCTCAGCTTTTATCACAGTAATACCAGACATCCTGATCCCCAAGTTGGCCAACATTGGGGGTCCCACCATTCACCTGCTCCTGGATTAAAGACTTTCTGGGCAATCGACCCCAGCAGGTGAACCTGGGTGCCCACCTATCATCCATCCACACTCTCAGCACTGGTGCCCCCCAGGGCTGTGTGCTGAGCCCACTCCTCTACTCGTTCTACACTCACAACTGCACAACTGCACTAACAGTGGGGAATGAAGCGTCCTACAGAGATGAGGTCCTGAAACTCAGCGAGTAGTGTGCAAGTAACAACTTGGCACTGAACATCATCAAGATTAAGGAACTCATCCTGGACTTTCGGAGGAACAGAGCCACCCTTGCCCCCATGTACATCAATGGCCAAAGTGTGGAGCGAGTGGAGACCTTCAAATTCCTTGGGGTTCACATCTCTGCGGATCTCTTCTGGTCAGGCAACACCTCAGCACTGGTCAAAAAGGCCCAGCAGTCACTACACTTTCTGAGGATGCTCAGGAAGGAGCAACTAAACACAAGCCTGCTGGTGACCTCTTATCATTCCACCGTTGGGAGACTGCTGTGTGGCACTCAAGTTGCACAAAAGCTGACAGGAAGCATCTGCAGAGTGTCACCAACACTGCACAGGACATTATTGGCTGCTCTCTGCCTTCCATAACCACGTTATACAACTCTCACTGTCTCAGCAGAGCGAGGAAAATAATTAAAGACAATACACACCCTCGATTCCACCTGTTCAAACTGTTGCCTTTGGGTGGGTGCTTCAGGTCAATACCAGCTAGGACCAATAGACTAAGGGACAGCTTCTTCCCCAAAGCTGTCACCATACTGAATGGTAACTGCTGATTTGTTTTATTTTTTAATGTTTCTTAATGTTTATTTGTTAAAATGTCTCACAGAAGAGTCTGATGCCACATTCAGAGTGGGGAGTATTCCTCCCACTGACTACATTTAAGGGCTAAAACGTATTGCCCAGCAAACTGGAAAGCCTTTTGAAGAAATCTTGAAAGGAACAATGAACCAAATAAGTGAACATTTGGCAGCATCTGGAGGAGGAGATGAAGATGATAATTATGATGATGGTGAAGAGGAGAAGAGTATGGAGAGCATGAACAAGAGGAGACAAAAGTTAATTTGCACCCAACATTGACTGAATTTAACACTCACCAAGAGGTGCACCATATCATTCCAATGCCTCTGTCTCTCTGGGACCAAGAATGTCACTCTCTGAAGTGGTTGTGGAGCGCACTGTGAGAACATATGACATCAATGTTCAATCTCTGTTCCCACTTCGACTCCGTACATTTTCTGGGAAAATTCCTAAACCCAGCAATGAGGCAGATTATGACTAATGGCGCTCTCATATTGAACTTCTGTGTGCTGATCCTAGCTCGTCACAACATGTCACAGACACGGGTTACACACAGGAGATGAATCACTTGTAGGATCTGAAGTGATTAAACCCGTTTGTAGTCCTGGCTGTGTGTCCTGTAACATGCTGTTTTGCTCTTTCACGTATTCCTTTGTTCATTCCACAGAATCAACAGATAATGACAACAAAGGTGTATGGCCCTATTTCTCTTCATTGGATCCGGTTACTGCGTCTAAAACTTCGGCCTTCACTACAGCTGCAGCAGCATTCGTTTCAGTGGCCAAAATCTCCATTGACGCTTCAAGGCGTGCCTTCAGCATCTTAAGCTCCATTTCTTTACTTGCAAACTTGAAACGTGCTTTTGCTGCTTCTGCGTGAGCTCTTGCACATGCTGCTGCTGCACTGGTTGATTTGCGTGACGATCTACTTGAAGCGGATTCTTGTGATCTTGTCTCACATTGGGACAGATTTTCACCCTCCACAACATAAACATGGTGTTGTTCCTCATCAAATGAAAGCTGGCTTTTCACTATGCTGTCCTTCCTCTTGTATGAAAAGTAGAATTTTGGATAGTGTCAACAGAATCTCAGCAACCACACAGAAGATGTAGGATCAGTCTTCATTTTGGTTTATTGTATTTTTAGTGAAAAGCCAAGGTCACATTTTATAGGATTACTACGGATGGAGTAGTGGATTGTGACAGACTGCTCACAGTTGCTGCCATGTGCTTTTCTGACTGCTTGAACTAATCAACCTGACCATTAGAGGTCAGCACCTTCTATAAAATTACACAAAATTATCACCAAGGGCAACACATAATAATACACTAATATACACTAATACAAGGACAGAACAATAATGTTTTGTTTGAATTGAAAAAAATCAATAAATAAATAAAATAATAAATAAACACACTCTGTTCTCCTTGTTTGGACCCTCACTAATTAATATAACTTCCACTGGCATTTTACAGAAAACTGAAGGAAGTGGGTGGGCTTTTTAAACCTGTTTTTTCAAGTTCTTAACTGGGGTTAGACCTCGAGTCTTCAAGACCAAGACAAGACAGAGTCAAGACCATGTCCAAACATGGTCAAGTCTGAGACAAGACCAAGACTAAAATAAAATGGTCTCAAGGCTGGTCTCGAGACCAAGACCAGTCTCGAGTACTACAACACTATTCAAAATACATAAACACTGTCTGCAAAAAAATGATGTTTTTGATAAAAAGATGTATTCATTTATCATGATTTAATTTTCTTTGAGAGAATATTTTTTTACGGACATTTTGTAGAAATGTTTTTTGAAGTAAAATAACTTATTATCATACTTCTCTTCTAGCATTTGATACGTCAGATGAAAACATTGGGTCAGTTTCCCTGAAATGTAAGTGTTTTTTTCTTTTGTAACAACAACTATAATCATTTTAAGGTTAGCTGGCTATGATTTCAAACCTTTGTCCTCTAATGTGAATAGTGAGCAATAGAAGATGTGAGAATGATTATTTCTTCTGTAACTGTAAACATGCTTTATTTTCCTGAAGCTCCTGTAGACAAAGACCAGCTTGTTAAACATGAAACTGAGGTCACCATGAAATGGGGAATCTACTACGGTTACATTAAGGCAGTAGGAGGTGATGCAGAAAGCACTTGTACTTCACATATTCACTAATGCAATGTCTCAATACATACTTCACATGCTTCTTCCTCCCTCTATTTCTTTATCTCCACAGGATTATGTGTTGTATTTCTGATGCTGGTGATCTTTGTCTTGCAAGTCGGATCCACAGCCTTTGGCAACTGGTGGCTCAGTTACTGGCTTGGACAGGGTAATGGGGTGAGTTTTTTCATTTTTCAAAATTCTTACTCACTTTTCAGGAAAGAGGCAGCCTTGGTGTTGGGGAATAAGTGCTGGAGACACAGGGGTGAAAGCTGTAAAACATACCAGGCAATACATGTCTCCATGGAGACGAGCAGGTGGTGCACCAAAATATAGTCTACATTAAATTAACTCATCAAGAAAACCTTAATTCAAGACCATGTGGAGAGTCTGTTTACTAAGGGAGAATTAATGCATTTCCCTTTATTTCTCTGTTTCCTCAGCAGTCATGAATAGGCAAGTTGACTTGCCTATTCATGACTGCTGTGCTAAAATCATGTGTATATGGAAGGTGGTCTTATAAGACCAAAAATTCTCATACTTGTTCTCTCCTGCAGTCATTTTGTTTATATCTGTTTAAAATGTCATTTTTACTATATATGTAAATAAAATCTAAATCTGTTTATTTATTTTAGAAAACATATTCTTTTCTTTTTAGGATATTTGAGAAATACACTCTTTGTACCACAGAGTACCCCATTAAAACTCTTAACAATGAAAGTCTATTTTTAAAAATTAAAGGGGAATTTTAACTTCCAGGACCAGTGTAGACCTCAATGTGGGCAGAAATATTGAGCATAATCCTGTTTCTCTTCTTTTGACAGTCCAGTGAGACCACTTCAAACTCTGGCAACATCACTGAAAACCCTCAGCTTCACTTTTATCAAATGATTTATGGTTTAATTGTTGTTGTCATACTAGGACTAGTCCTTTTAAAGTGCTTTGTCTACACAGGCATAACAATTAATGCTGCCTGCAAGTATCATGACAAAATGTTCAGAAATGTAAGTACTTTACAACTATAGTTGTAGTAGTAGTAGTTTAAGTAGGTTGGTTGTAATCTTATTTTCCTGTCATAGGTCCTGTCTTGTCCCATGAGTTTCTTTGACACAACACCAACTGGCCGTATTCTGAACCGCTTTACCAAAGACCAAGAAGAAGTGGACTCGATGCTTCCACAGCACATTGACCTTTTGGTTCAATATTGTCTTTTAGTCACCTTTACTTTCATTGTTATTGCCTCCATCTTTCCATTGATGCTCTTGGGTGTGCTGGTTTTTGGAGTCTTGTTTGCAGTCATCCACTTGTAAGTTTTGTTTTTTAAATGAATACAATTACTTGTTTCACTATGGGAAATTACTTGGTGTGATGACAGTGGCGACTGGTGGTATAATTTTTTTTGGGGGGGGGGGGGCGCCAAGACCAAAATTATAAATTGATTTATTATATATAGGCTGTATTGTATTTTAATGAATGCCAGAAACAGACAGTCATTTTGGTCACTACTGGCTGAACTATATTTATCAGAGCACAACGCACAGCCAAGCACAAAGTTTACACAGCAGCATAACCTGATACAGTGCTCACATCCAGCCCCAACAACACTATGTAACACACCGCACACAACCAGCCCCAAAAACACAGCCTGATCCACTGCTTACAACCAGCCCCAACAACGTCAGCAAAACTGCTATAAGAGGCACAACACAAACGCATGGCATCAGCGCCACTCCTACAGCACACGGCAGAACACCAGAGCAGCTCTGTCACACCCATGAGCTCATTTACGCACTATTTAACTATTAACACTACAACACAATTTACCTGTGAAGCTCCGTCCTCAGATTTGCCCCAAACTAACGAAAACAAGCCTCTTAACTTCTCTAGAGGACTTAAGCAGAGTGTACCCTCTATCCACTGTCCTGTTGGTTCTGTCTCCAAAAGTGTATTATTGTCCAATATGATGAGTTCAAACTGATCCATGTCCTAGTCCAGTGAGGTCCGCGAAAAAGGTGTGGGAGCCGAAAGCATGAGCTGGTGGTAAAACTAGTCTTAATCCCACTTAAATCTGAAAGTTACGGCCAGTCCATATTAGCACTAGGGCACCAAGTAGACTTAAGCCCTCTGCACACTATGCCCAGGTGAAACGTTTACGCCCAAAAACAAGCTGGCAGAGGCTGATAGAGCAGCGAGAGAGTTTCCCAAGTACCGAGGGTGGGTCTGTGTCAGTGTGTCCATTGCTTTGGGTCTCTTCTTGCGCTCTCCTGTGTGAAGGTTTAGGCAAAAGTAACTAGCCAGTGTGAATCAAAATAAGAGTCGTAGGATCACCGCAGCCAGATGCACTCATTTCTATCTAATGCTTCTTTCTTGCTTGGCAGAAGAATCCCCCTGAAGAGAAGACATGTTACTCCCTAAAAACTGTTCCTCAGACACACTTTGATTTGAAGTTGAACGTGTCATAACTGAATAGCATGCAGCTCTGTTGTTATCCATTCATTAGCCTATAGTAGTAGTAAGATGCCGCCAGTGGAGAGTTGGGGCTGGGCAGGACAGAGCTAGCACACTAAATCACAATAGGTTGTGTGTGATAACATTTATGAAGACCTATCACTTGATTTTAGGTCGCACCGACCCTGCGGCCCGTGCTTCAAGGCTCTAATGTAAAGTAATGGGCAGAAGCAATGTAATGATGTCAAATTTTCTCAAAACTTATATAGAACTATAGAATTAGAAGCTATAGAACTCCATTAAACTGCTCTGACTTAATGAACTCAAAGGCCAAATGCATGAACCAACAAGTGATGAGAGGACATTTAACATGATAAAAAATATGTCTATGCAGATACACATACAATTTTAAAGAAAATATTAAATATATAGCCTAATACAAAATAATGACTTTATAATGTTTTCTTATCTAGGTCAAGCTAGGGAGTGTGGCACACTTGCGCCCTCTATTGACCAGTCGCCAGTATGTGATGAATTACAGTTGCTCCAGCCTGTTACACTACCTGTCTACAGACAGTCTCCTCCCTAGAGACCACGATGATGTTGTTCACTTAAAATTGCCTGCCTATTTACCTGGCAAGGTTCAGTATGACCATTTAAAGCTTTATGAAGGAATTCAATTAAGTAAAGTCTTTAATTTTGAAGGACTTTGAGAACTGTTTTATATATATAATATTTGAAATGGTTGCCCATGTTTAGTTGATTGTAGGGGAGCAGCAGTCTAAGTAGAGACATTTCCAGGCCTGTCAGAAGTGAAAGTATGTTCCAGATTGTGAGTCATAGTTCTTTTCTGAGTGCTCCTTCTGATGGGACATGCTTTCAACACCTCCCACAGCTTGCTACTCTCGATGAGGAGGAGTAGTGGCACTACCACCTCTGGGTTAGGGCCCTAAGTAAAAACATGCAACAACTAAACTAAATATATATTTTTTAATTATTACTTAAAGTAACAATTCTTTATCATCCATGTTCAAATATGCAGAAATGTCAAATACATTTACACTAGCCTCAAATATACTTGCATCTAACAAGCTTCAGTTGACAGGTGTCGTCACCTCACATGCCAAGTGACCACACCTGATCACACATTGAAGACTCTCTGCAGGGGTGTCCTGGCAGCATTCTACTACTTTACCTGGAATTTACGGTCAGTGACACGTAACATAGGCAGAGCTGCATATACGCATAATTTTAAAAGCTTCAGTTTACACCAGAGGCATCAGAGCTGCTCCTTTATATTCATTGTTGGTTGGATAAATTATATTTTAAATCACAAAACAAAAGCTGACAACAAGAGACAATAATGCAATGATAAGAGCCCTAACTCTAGCCCTAACCCCTTAGTTAGTTTTCAAATATTGCTGACCCCTGGTGGAACAGGCATCATTGGCATAGAATCTTTCCTTGTCCTGTCAGGATCCACTTCTGTGTCAAATTTTAGGATACTATGTGCAATTTTTATTTTTTATTTTTGGCCTTGGTCCTATACTCTAATGCATTTTTGCCTCATTTGGGGGAGCTGGCATGCTCATGAGTTTTTGTCATTGTTCATTGGGTGAAAGGTGGGTGAGTTGGTTACAAAACAGAAACAAATAAAAGAAAGAAAGAATAATATATTGATAGAAGAACAATGTTCTGCTTTTTTTTTTTTTAGCTAACAACCTATATATTTTCGGAAATGTCTCGCGTGTTCCTGTCATGGCGAGGGACCCTGGTCACTAAGAGCACATCACTTCCTGTCAGTTCACTTAGTAGCATCACTTTTGCAGTACTAGTAGGGCCTTCACCAGCTTCTAGTGCTCATGCCTACAAGCTATAGAGTGATATTCCGATAAGAGAACAATGTTTTTTTTTTTTTAGCTAACAACTGTATACATTTCCAGAAAGCTCTGGTGCATTCCTACATCATGGCGAATGTATCTTAGCCTTATTCATCAGCCAGTTTTACTTCGATTCACTTCGTTTAAACTGTACTTACCTCGCAGCCTTAGATTTCGTTCGCTCGACGGTAGGCGGGGTGACATATGTAATGTGCCGCTAACGGGGCTAACTGGTATATTAAGCTTTTCCCAAATCCCATTGGAAGAAGGGCAAATAACGCCTTTCCCTTGATAAAATCATTGAATCGTTGACAACACTGAATATATGACTCTTCGCTGATTGGCTGGTGCCCGAACTTGCAATTCCGGGTTTTTTGCAAACCGTCTAATGTATTTTGATTCCTGACCTAGTCACTGGAGAGAAATTAAATTGACCGGATGGAGGCACTAGGTGGCGCCAGGCTAAGTGTACCTGGTTACCATGAGCAAGTCACTTTGCGTCAGTTCACTTCACAGCTACTAGTAGCATCTCTGTGTGATACTAATAGGCCATTTGCCAGTTTCTGGTGCTCGGGCCCAATAATAAGAAAGAAAAATAATATTCTGATACGAGAACAATGTTCCACTTTTCTTTTTTTTCTTTTTTTTTTTGCTAGCATTGTATACATTTTCAGAAAGCTCCGGCGCATTCCTACATCATGGCGAGGGTACCTGGTTAAGGCCAATTTGCGGTCCAGCGTCAAATCTGCGTCGACGCGTACCCCCTACGCAGGGCCTCTGCGTCGACCGACGTGCACCTCCGAAATTTTCTACTATGCACATGTCATGTCGTGTCAGTTCACTTCCCGGCCACTAGTAGCATTGGTTTGCAGTCCCCTAATAGCCCCCAGCTTCTGGTGCTCAGGCCTAAATATATAGGATAGAAGGAACGTATGTCATGACAAAACATCACACATTTTCCAATGTTTATTTCTTTTCCAGTATATTCCGAGGAGGTATTCGACAGATGAAGGAAATCGAGAATATAAGTCGCTCACCCTGTATTTCACTGACCACTTCAGCACTGCAAGGCCTGAGCACAATCCATGCTTATAACATTAAAGACAGCCAGTTAGCAATGTACAATAATCTTAATTACAATACAGGCTTATTGTCCTGGCTTATTCTTGTTACTAATTTTTGTACTTGTTTTTCCTGTTATAGGTTTAAGGTGCTTACAGATGTGAACTCAAACCACATTTATCTGTTTAATTCTGCATCAAGATGGCTGTCATTCTGTCTGGATTCTTTGTCCGCCACCATTTGCTTATTAGTATCATTGTTTGTTATTTTCAGTAGTAACGACCTTATACCACCATCTCTGAAAGGACTGGCCATGTCATACACAGTACAGGTACACAATGTAACTGTAATATATATATATATATATATATATATATATATAAATACTTCCTGCTGCCAATATGTTTTATATTTGTCCAGCTGACAGTAATGATTCAGTTTGTTGTGAGAATGTCAACGGAGGTGGAGGCGAAGTTCACCTCAGTGGAGCGTCTTCAAGAATACATTAAAGTATTCAAAAGATTGTTGTTGTTTTAATATGGACAATATTATTATCTTATGAACTCCTAATAAGTGTCCACACTTAAACAGGATAGTACATCTGAGTCTCCCAGACAAGTGCAAAATGCTCCAATTCCCCAAAAGTGGCCAGTGAATGGGGCAATCACTTTCCAGAACTATAAGATGAGATACAGAGAAAACACGCCTATTGTCTTAAATGGGTTGGACGTGTCCATCAAAGGTGGAGAGAAGCTTGGCATTGTCGGAAGAACAGGGTCAGGTTGGTCAAAATGTACAGTCTTTGTTCAGTGCTGTTGCTTCTGTGTTTAAACTAAATCCTGATGTGGACAGGAAAGTCATCTTTGGTTGTAGCTTTGTTCCGTCTGGTGGAGCCCACAGAAGGATCTATCCTGATAGATGGAGTGGACATAGCCACCATTGGTCTGCATGATCTGCGCAGCAAACTCTCTGTCATCCCTCAAGACCCAGTTCTCTTTATTGGCACTGTCAGGTATCAGACACACATTTATTACATTTCAGTGTAATTCCTCAGTCGTCCAGGTAAGGTTTAATTATGATAACTAATTGATCAGATTTTAGGTTGAATATGTTTTTCCACTCATCCTTGTAGCTTCTACACTTCAGACACAGCTCTAATAGTGACTGTCTTAATGTAATTATGTGCTGGGCAAGTCAAAGACAGGTTTAATGAGTGGCAGATTGATACATATCCACCAGCAGAGACATATAACAATCTTAAGATGGATGTACATGCTGTCTGTTGACTTTTGAGACAATCTTGGCACTGGTCTGGCAGAGATGCAGATTCTGTGTCCTCTGCAGTGTTGGGAAGGTTACTTTTAAAATGTATTCCCTTACAGATTACAGATTACAGACCCCAAAATGTAGTTTGTAACGTAATCCATTAAATTACTTAAAGTTAGTAACGTAATCTGATTACTTTGGATTACTTGATATTGTCATGCTTTTTAAAACGTGAATGTAGCAACCACATCCTGAAAATTCTTGTTTGTTCTCTTCAAATTGTCTGTTGAGCCCAAGTCTCCATGAATAAGCAACTGTTTGCTGTAGAGAATCAAAGACAAGGATATTTTAACATAAGATGTTTTGTCTGTTAAAAGACAATAACAAGATAACCCTTTCCTTAACCATATTAAAAAAATATTATTGATAGAGAAATTAGGTTTATATCAAATCACCTTAAAATTATTCAAGTCTAACCTACTGTTAGGTGTCATATTGTTTAGACTTGGTTTAGTCCTGGTTTTAGTCCTGGTTTAGTCCTGATTTTAGTCCTGGTTTAGTCCTGATTTTAGACCTGGTTTAGTTCTGGTTTAGTCCTGGTTTAGTCTAGTCCTGATTTTCAACCTGGTTAGTTCTGGTTTAGTCCTAGTTTAGATCTGGTTCAGTCCTGGTTTAGTCCTAGTTTAGTCCTGGACTGGTTTAGTCCTGGTTTTAGAGGGTCACAGGAGGGAGCGCGATGTACGCAGCGTACGCGAGAAAACACGGTCCACACGCGGCGCACGTGAGGACGTTGGTGTCCGCGCAGTAACTACGGAAGGAGACATGACCCGCGCGTTCTCAGGTTGATGACGATGATGAAGGTGTGTGTTTGTATCTCACGACGGGAGAATTTCCAAGACACAAATGTGTTTTTACCTGTGCACTGCTGGCTCTGTTCTACTGGCTCTTCGAACTCATCCATTGTGTGACCGACGCTGCCAACGTTAACATGACGTTTACATCGCTCGCGTTCTGTGTGGGTTTCCGGCAATGAGTGGGATTACCGAAATAAAAAAATAAATAAATGGGAGGTAGCACAGAATGTGAAAACAGGAAAATACCGCCTTGTAATCCACTTATTTCAGCAAAGTAACTGTAATCCAATTACCACTCATTGAAACAGTAACTGTAGCCGAATACAGTTACTCATAATTTGTACTCTGATTACGTAACGCCGGTACATGTAATCCGTTACTCCCCAACACTGGTCCTCTGTGACTCAGATTGAAGAGTTACCCTAGTGTGGGGCACGAGGACCTCAGCATTATTTCTTATTCCAGTGGGTGTACCCCAGTGCAGATATTATCTCCTTTACTCATGCATGAATTTTCATGACTGTACATGTCTTCCATTTTCAGTTTTTCCCATGAATATCCTGATGATTTTCTCACACTGATCTATGGGGGACACTGAATGAGTGTGAATGAATGTTCAAACTTGAACTAGAAATGTCCTCTGATTTAACCTGGGATGCATGTGCAAAATCTATGCTCTACATAACAAGCTCTCTGTGTGGGAGTTGTTCTTCCATGTGAAGTCCTTACACAGATCTGAGCTTCATCAGGCCTGTGCTGGAGTGTACCCATCCTGTGAGGAGCACACTCACAGCAAAGAAGATGCTTCCTGATCATTGGCACCTCACCCTCCTCCCTGCCCACCCTGAGTGCCACACCTTAAACAATACTCTGAAGTGCATCTTCATAACTCAGGCGCCATCTAGTGGTTATGAGCTGAGACACCAAAGTCTGTTTTAGGCAACAGAAAACTGTCTCATTTAATCTAACCTAAAGCCATGAAAGATTATGTAAAATAATCTGAAATATTTGTATTTAAAAACTGCATTTGCCCACAGATATAACGTGGACCCTTTTGACAATTACAGTGATGATGAAATTTGGACAGCACTGGAGAAAACCTGCATGAAAGAATCTGTATGTTGACTCATTTGAATCTTTTCTTTTTTATTACCTCCGCCAAGGAGGTTATGTTTTTGCCGGCGTTTGTCTCTTTGTTTGTTTGTTTGTTTGTCTGTTAGCAACATAACTCAAAAAGTTATGGACCGATTTTGATGAAATTTTTAGGATTTGTTGGAAATGTGAAAAGGAAGAACTGATTTCATTTTGGGGGTGATCCAGAACAAATCCTGGATTCTGGATCACTTTGAAATTTTAGTTAACATTGTGGTAAATGGGGCCAAAAATTTTGTTTCTCAATATCTCGGTTAATTATTGACCAAACCCCATGAAATTTGACTCAGGGATGGACAATGGGATCCTCTTTCATATTCCAAAGGCTGATCCGGATCTGATCCAGAACACTTATTCTATCGCAATTTATATAAAAAATGGGGGTAGTCCTTGGCGGAGGTCTGCGCTCTCTGAGTGCTTTTCTAGTTAATTAATGAATTATGAATTAATCATTGGATTTATATAGCACATTATAAGAAACCTAGAGCACTTTACAATGCATTATGCATTCAATCTACACTTTGTGGTAAGCTACTATTGTAGCCACACCTGCCCTTGGGCAGACATTCACTTTTGTACTGGGGAATATGGGTGAAGTGTCTTGCGAAAGGACGCAACGACACTTTTTGCCAATGGCACCCCAATGTGGCACCTGGAATTCCCAATAGTATTAACGCGGCTCTGCCCTGCTTAGCTTCTGAAATTTGCTGAGATCAGGCTTTGACAGAGAGATTTGTCCCAATCGAGGTCTTAGTTTAGTTGAGCTTATTACTCTTTATTCAAAAACACTCCTTTCTAAAGCTCATTTGGCACAATGTACTCAGTATTAATGTTCCCACCTTGGTGGTTGTAGTGCTGAGAGAGGGTGGGTCTTCTCAGCTGTAAGTCTAGAGGAGGAGTGCATGGGCTTGTGTTAGTGTGGAGACACTGTGTATGTGAATGTATCACATTTATATAACACCAGTGAAAGACTTAGCTCATTTCTGCACACTGCAGGGAAATGGCTGCTGTCGATGTCTGACTAGTTTGAAATGACATTTGTGCCACTACAGTGACCTTGTTTCTCCACAGATCTCACAGCTTGAGGAGAAGTTACTCGCTCCAGTATTGGAAAATGGAGAGAACTTCTCAGTAGGAGAAAGACAACTGCTGTGTATGGCTCGAGCTCTATTGCGCAATTCAAAGGTTTGTCTTAAAGATGACCCAAAATGTATTTGTGTATGACTAGCATGACCTATTTGTAAATAAATGATGAAATGTAGTGTTTTACACATAATTACATCTTAACTATTGTAGATTATTGTGCTGGATGAGGCGACAGCATCCATCGACGCAGAGACAGACGCTCTCATCCAGAATACAATCAAAGAAGCCTTCCAGGACTGCACTGTGTTGACCATTGCACACCGCATCAACACCGTTCTGACCTCTGACCGTATTCTAGTCATAGACCATGGACAGGTAGCACCATATGAATAGCACATATATGGCCACACAGCCTTTTACAATCAGCAACACTCTTTGTTGTGTTGGGCAGGTGGCAGAACTGGACACACCAGACGTGCTACAGCAGAGGCCAGATTCCATCTTCTCTTCTCTGATGGAGGCTGCTAACACTTGAAGCAACTGAGGACATTTACACTCATTTACACTCACACACATTATCAATTGTGATGTTTCTGGGGATGTTCAGACTATTTAACTATTTTACTACAATTAACAAACCATTTATAGACTTTTGGTGACTTAAAATGACTTCAGCGTTTGACAGTCATTTCTTTACCTACATGAACTTTGTGTCAAGTTTTTTACTGAAGGGTTATCATTTGTTTTTGCACTAAAGCTCCTAGTTTGACACTGACAATAAACTGAAAAGGTTTTACACAGTTTTGAAAGACAAATAGGAAAAATTAAGAATAAAAATAATGCATTCCATGTAGCCTACATACAGACCATGTGAAACAGCATTCAGAGTTGTTCATGTCACACAGGGGCAATTTTCTTTATTTTACATTACCATTACATGACACTGCTCTTATTTTTAAACAGTGATCATGATAAATATTATAGACTTGCTCTGATAACTTTTTCAGTTCATTTTAGCTTTACTTTAGTACTGGTTCCATAATCAGATTGTGAAAAATGTAATGTAACAATTGAAATTGCTGTAATTTTTTGTACTTTTAATTTCATTTGGGTGAAGCTCAGTAAATTTGATTGCCCTGCTATACAATCATCACAAGCACAGTGAAACCAGAGGAAATAGACCGTGTAATGCTAGGACTGAATAAATTTGTTTTACCTGAGGGTCCAATTTACCCGGCTTCACTGTAGTTTTTGTTCAAGATAAAACAGCATCATTACCTACTGTGTGGTCTAAACTATTTATTGCTTGTATTTCCAGCTTTAGGTCAAAAGGTGCAAAGTGTATTGTTTATTTAATTTACATCAGCTTTTCACATTATCTTGAGGATTTCCCAAAGTTATTCAGACATATGTAAGATAAGCTCAATTTGTTTTTGTATACTCCAATATTCTAACAGCCTAAGAGGGAAAATTACTAAACAATGAAAGGTCATTCCTGGAAAAGGTGGTGGCTCCTCCTTGTGCAAAAATAGAAACATAAAAAGTAGGTCTGTCTAAGTTTCATTATTTAAAAAGATGCCAAAGTTTTCTTGTCATTTCATTCAGCATGCAGTATTTTGACTGGATGAATAAAAAAGAGACTGTAACACATCTTTAAAAATTACTATGGCCCAATAATTTAAATAAATTTTTTGTTGGATGATTTTGATAAATACTATCATCATCACTGCAGCAGTCATTATGCACATTATGAAGCTCAACAGTGACCATTCCCTGGTTCCAGAAGTTTCCCATTCATCTCCCCCATAGAATTAAGAAAAGATTAATATTAAAAGTTCGAAAGCGTGCTCAGGGCTAATGGGGTAACTAATGACCTCTAGACCTATCATTTTATATAAAATCTGTTTCTGAAACTATATAAATCCTATATAAAGTTATTGTTAAGTATTTAGCCGAATCTTGTGATTTAAATATATTCTTTTTGGACTTAAAACAACCTCGTTATGGACAAAGGTAACAAATAATTGGCTAGCCTTCATCGTGCTTTCAAACTCTTTAATTATTTAAAAAGTGTGGGCCTCCACCACTTTAGTGCCACTCAGGTTCAAATGTTATGTAGTAGTGCTACACTTATTAATTGTGTGTGAATGCATTTGGGGTTTGTTCATGGGTCATGTTCTCTCCCAGCTCTTATTAACAAGAGTAGCCTAAGTAACCCATTGCAGTCCAAAGTTAAGACAAATGTGTAATAAACTCTTGTGCTGTCGTTGCGATGTGTTTATGAGTGAGCGAGGAAGTAGGGCCGTGGCATGGCATAATGGGACTTGTTGTAGGCTACAAACACATTTAACCAATCAGAAAATGATATTTATGTAGAGGAGCAAACGAGGGCCCGCGTTTTTGCTTTAACTACATCTATACTGACAGACAGATACAAATGATAAAACAAACAACTTGTCTAAGATCTGGCAGTAAGTATTTCTTTCTGCATTCCTTTTTCAAATTCCTTTTTCAAAACTCACACTCCATCCATCCCTCACTCATGAACAAGAACCCAAGATACTGTACTTGAACTTTCCCACTTTAGGCATGGACTCTCCATCTAGAGAGATGTAGTTGTGGTGAAGGTGGAGCTGAGTCGGAAGGCAAAGCTCTCAATTTTCCGGTCTACGTTCCTACCATCACCTACGAAATGACAGTGTAACAGGGCAAACAAAGTATCGTTTCTCTGCCACTTTAAGTGGGTGTGTTTTTTTCCTTGTATGACTTTTCTCTGTGTTGGTGTGGGCCAATGGCCATGTAATTGCAGCTGGAAAGGGGTGGTGCTTATTGTTTAAAAATCTTGTGAAGCTTTTCCTTCAGTCTCTCTCACACCCTGTTGTCTCTCTATCCAGGTCAAGCAGCTCACCACATTACACCTGTAGGACCCACTGGGAATGTTGGGTGCTGGGGGGGATGCTGGTTTTGGATTGAATTTAATTTTAGTTGTTTTGACCAAATGTTTGTTACCGAGACTCTCTCTTACACCCTGCTTATTTCTCTATCTAGCCATGGTCCGCCAGGCAGTCCTAAGGGGCTCGGCGGGTATTACAACAGAAAAGACAAGATCATGGATACAAGTGGTGAAAATGAGTTTCCTCTGCAAGGGTGGCTTAAGAGATAAGACGAGGAGCTCAGTTACATGGGAAGAGCTTGGAGTAGAGTTGCTGCTCGTCTGTGTCGAGAGGAGCAGCTGAGGTATCTATTCTGGATGGCTCCTGAACCCCTCTCTGCGGAAGCCCTGGGGAAGACCCAGGACATGCTGGAAGGCCTCTTTGATTGCTCTGGGAACACCTTGGGATTCCCTGAAACAGCTGGAGAAAGGGTGCGTGGAAAGGGAAATGCTCATACTGCTGCCTCCACATCCCATCCCCAGATAAAGTGGAAGAAAATGGACAGATGGCTGGATTAATCAAAACTTTTACTAAATTAAGAGTAGGCTTACTGTTTACTTAAACAAGCAAACAAAGCATGCCAACTACCTATTTGGAACGTGGCAGCTAGCGTGTTAGCTATGTCCATTTATATATACAATCTATGCCAGGGGTCTCCAACCTGTGGCTTGGGAGCTCCCATTAGCTCTCCACCACTTTCCGAGTAACTCGCCAAGGGATTTCTGAAGTATTCTATTGTGCTGAATAACAACAATTGTATTAATTACATGCCTATTACCATTGAACATGTATCACATTCAAGCTCAACTTTATGAACTAATAAATGGACTGTGGTTTATGATTTATAGGCATCAAACTGTACCCAAAGGCTCGCCCTCTTTCTTATAATCGTCTCAATTTCTTGTAACCATTAAATGAGTAGCTCTCTAGCAGTTTCATTTTGTAAAAGTAGCTCACTGGAGGAAAAAGGTTGGAGACCCCTGGTTTATGCTTTGTACTCCAATTTTCTGTCCGTTCAGACATTGCTTACATTGACAAACAAGGTTTCACACAATTCCCAATTTGAGTTGTACTGCATTTGTGTTTAGTTATTTATCTGATGATGGCTTTGATTCATTTGAATGTATTTCTCCATAGGTTTTTGCACTTTATCAGATTCTTCAATACATTAGTGATCTAGAGTCTCGCACGTTGGCCAGAGGAATAGGTCTGGCCTTGCTGTTGTTCAGTTCTGATCTCTTTTGTGTTATCTTCGATTCTGGACCATCAGCCTGCACTTCAGTCAGACTGAAAGGGGCCTTCTCAGCTCTAGCTTTCCAGAAGATCCTCTCTCTTCGAGTCAACAGTGGCCTTCCTATGGGTGAAGTAAACATCCTGTAGCACAGATGCAGCTGAAGCTAGTACTATAGTAGAAGTAGTATAGTAGAGTTATAACTCTATATTGTTGTATATGCTTTCTATTTTCCTGTTTAGGTGATAAATGTTGTGACCAGTGATGGACACTAGATCTTTGAGGTAGTCTTAAATAGAGTTTATATACTAACGTCACTAGTGCTTTTTATTTCATGCACTGTGTATGCCTGTTGCATTTTGGGTTACACTACTTTAGTAGGAATCATCACTTATGCCCTTTCCATACCTATACAGGTGGGTTCTTATTCTTTTTCATTATGGTTATTATATTGAGAGACTGCTCACTATTTTTGATTTGTATTTTTTGCCTCTTTCAAAACTTCTGTCGTTCAGATGAAAATGCTACTTCAACCTCTTTACATTTGCATTAATTGTGTCATGGTTACGAATTATTAATTAAAATAATATTTTACCAATGCCTTCAATACACATAGCCCCTGCTCCAAGTCTTCACCTCCACTCCTAAGCCCATTCACCTTTCCTCTCCTTCCCTCTTTATTAGTTTATTAGTTTATTCCTAGTCTGGCCAGTAGATGGTGCCAATAAATACATGTGAGCCGGTAAAGTATGTTGCACTCACTTCATTAGGCCCGAGTTCTCAGGCACAAACCAAACCAGGAATGCAGACGGAAAACACAGAGACACCGTTGAGGAAATCTACCTGCAAAATAAATTATTAAGTACAGTTAAAATAGTGAAAATTGTGTTAAGACCCTAAGGACACAATAGTGCAAAAATAATCTGTCTTAATTTATAAGAAAAGTGAATATTCTGTTTAATTTAAGTAGCACAATGTGGTTATGAGCCAAAGCCTATTTTAGGCAACAGAAAACATGAACTGTCTCATCTAATCTAACCTAAGGCAATGAACGATTATTTAAAATAGGACTTAAATAGCAGGTGCTCCTTCCTATAAACAGCTAGGGTGTGTTTGTTTGTTTTGTTTGTTTGTTTCTGTAAAAAATAAAAAATAAAAAAAAAATGAAGAAAGAAATAAGTTGTGTCATAAGGGTTGTAGTAATATGAAATATTTGTATTTAAAAACAGGATTGCCCACAGATATTGTGGTGGATACCTCTGCCACCACTCCATAGTGTCAGTATTATTTAATTTTCATTATTATTTACATTAAGTTAATTACACTACACATCATTTAATTCCGTTATTTAGACTTATGTTCTAATTTGAGTGCACGCATTTTAGTTAATATAAGTCTAATTTACTTACACTTGTTCTTTTTGTTTTTTTGAGCACCGGACGGAGGACCCTGGGAGAGACCATCAGGACTCAGCAAAGGGGGGGAGCACTATTTAGTTTGTTTTACTAAGTTAATTTGTTTAGTTTGTGTTAAGGTCACATTATTATCACTTATTATTTTCTGTATTATAATTATTAGCTTTTTTGTTTACTTTGATTAAGTTATTGGTTTAGTTAGTTAGTGTAATTCCTCCCTCTTGTGTTTAGCTTTAGTTGGTCCTCAGGTATTTAAACACACCTGTTCCTTTGTCTGGTTAGGTTAGTTTTGTTCTGTTCAGTTTGATTTTGAGTTACCCCAGTTGGGCCCAGCTTTTTTGTTAATAATTTGCCTAATTTGAGCCTTTGTTAAATTATATCTTTTTTGGGCTTTATTAAATTTAAACTTATTTTTATACCTTGTCTTTGCCTTTCTGTTTGGTCCACTACAGATATAATGTGGACCCTTTTGATAATTAGTGATGATGAAATTTGGACAGCACCGGAGAAAACCTGCATGAAAGAATCTGTATGTTGACTCATTTGAGTCTTTTATTTTTTAATTAATGAATTAATTAATCAATGGATTTATATCTCACCTTTAAAGATACCCAAAGTGCTTACAATGTACTCAGTGGTAAGCTAATATAGTAGCCACAGCTGCCCTGGGGCAGACTGACAGAAGCAAGGCTGCCAATCTGTGCCATTGGTTTAGGTGAGCATGTTGCTCTCTGTTCAAAAACACTCCTTTCTAAAGCCCATATTTACACAATACCTACTCTATACTAATGTTCCCACCTTGGTGGTTGTAGTGCTGAGAGAGGGTGGGTCTTCTCAGCTGTAAGTCTAGAGGAGGAGCGCATGGGCTTGTGTTAGTGTGGAGACACTGTGAATGTGAATGTATCACATTTATATAACACCAGTGAAAGACTTAACTCATTTCTGCACACTGCAGGGAAATGGCCGCTGTCGATGTCTGACTAGTTTGAAATGACATTTGTGCCACTACAGTGACCTTGTTTCGCCACAGATCTCACAGCTTGAGGAGAAGTTGCTTGCTCCAGGTTTGGAAAATGGAGAGAACTTCTCAATAGGAGAAAGATAATTGCTGTGTATGGCTCGAGCTGTACTGCGCAATTCAAAGGTTTGTTTTAAAGATGACCCAAAATGTATTTGTGTATCACTAGTGTTATATTCAGGAGGCTTGATGACTGATTATTTTGAGAACAAGCTTTAATGCTAGTCTGCAAATGATGTAATGTAGTGTTTTACACATAAAACACATATTATGGGCGGCAGTAGCTCAGTTGGTAGAGCATTTGCCTACTGATCTAAAGGTTGGCGGTTTGAATCCAGCTCTCAACATAAACATCACAGGTTGAGCAGTCAGATCCACTAACCCACAGGTTGGCTGGTGTGATTCCAGCTCCCACAGATGAATGCTGTCTTTGTGTCCTTGGGCAAGACACTTAACCCACCTTGCCCACTGGTGTGAGAATGGGTGAGTGGTTCCTTGTTGTAAAGCACTTTGAGTGCCTTGAAGGTGGAAAAGCGCTATAGAAAAATGTGACCATTTACCATAACTGTGCTGTACATCTTAACTATTGTAGATTATTGTTCTGGATGAGGCAACAGCATCCATCGATGCAGAGACAGACGCTCTCATCCAGAATACAATCAAAGAAGCCTTCCAGGACTGCACTATGTTGACCATTGCACACCGCATCAACACCGTTCTGACCTCTGACTGTATTCTGGTCATGAACCAGGGACAGGTAGCACCCTATGAATAGCACATATATGGCCATCTTCCTCATCTCCATCTTCTCTTCCCTGGTGGAGGCTACTAACACTTCAAGCAACTGAGGACCATCAAGACACATTTGTAGTGATCTTCAGAATATTGTCAATATATACAGTTCAAAGCAATCCCTTTTGTTATGCCGATTAAAATGCATTTGGCTCTCATTTATACTGACCCTGTAATTTCTACATCATTTGGACATCATAGCCATGATGAAATTAAATAAAGAAATTAAATAAAGAAACACTGTATGACATAGGCTGCATATTGACTAACAACAGTAGAGTGATTCAATTTAAAGTAAGGCCTATGCAATGCGTTGTACACCAGGCGGACTGACTGCAAATTAGCAATGTATCAGCAATAGATTCAGTAAGGAGGCCTAAGTTAAGTGAATGAAAGATGGACACAAAATAAAGTTGGTTATATAGATGGTTGTACTGTTATTATTATAACTGTTCGTATATTAATAAGAAGGAAATAATAATACAAGATGGTGTATTCTTAGCTCGCCATCACAGTTGTGAGGGGAAATAACAAAAATAGACACAAAAACGGTTGCCAATTACACAAACTAGGGTGTCCTTCAGTTACTAAAGATTTGGGCCTTTAATTCGGTTACTATAGAAATTAGAATTATGTCCGTATTTAATCAAACTAAGTAGGCCTAGGCGCAGCAAGCCGGAAACCTGGCCTGGATCAGAAGACGGTACAGAGCAGTTGTTCTGTCGTCTCCCACAAGATGGCACCGTGTTATTACTTTTTTTTGTTACTTTGTTAAGACAGACGTCCCTGTCCAGGCAAAGCTCAAATTCTGAAACTTGGCACTCACATAAGCCACCATTCATATATACAGCCTATGTAGGCCACTGGGCAAGTGGCCTATGCAATGTCTGTATGATAGGTGGGCCTTTCTTGTGTTTCATTTTCACATTATTTTTTACATATTTTGTGTGAGTACAATGTGTGGAAATCGACAAAAATACAATATTAGAGCCTAAGTATTATTATTATAGCCTATATTTTTAGAATAAAGTGGTAAGGATGAAGAGTAGACTAATTTAGGCCCACCACTGTTGTAGTAAGTCAGGGCTGTGTTCGAGTGGGCGCGTTCCTAGAGCTGCGCAGCTCCGGAGGGAGGGGCGAACATACGTCGATACTCTGTCCGAGTTTGTCAGTTTCCCAAACATAGCGGGGAAGTGTCTCCTGCCTTGGACAAGGCGTACGCGGCTTTAAATCAGCGCACTGAAAAGAGCTTTGGGTAAGTACAGCCGCGGAACTCCTGCATAGGTCTACATGGTAATAGGCTGTTTGTTTTTGCTACAGCTTTACTTGCCTGTACGGGTTATCTTGATCAAAGCCACAGCCTACAAGATCATTTCAGTTAAATAGCCTATTGGACAATGTTGTGTCCATCAGTAGACTATCTTCTGGTTTGTTGTGATAGTAGGCGTGTGGACGCTGTAGTTGTCTTAAACGATAGCTTCCTATAGACGTGAGAAATAGTGTAAAAAGAGACATGAGTTCTAATTGCGTAAACAAAGTAGACGTATAAGCTATTAGTTGCTGATTGTAGTGAAAATAAACAGTTGAGGTGGGCCTAGACATTGTTCTATTGCACAACATTGTGTTCTTCAAATACAACACAGGGGGCCTTCACCTTACATTTAATGTCATCAGGTTTTCACAGTTATTATTTTTTCTTTAGACAGGACATAACCTTTGAGGACCTGCTTAGACAAGTGGATTTCTTGAAGTTCTTCCTTGTCCAAAACTTAGATTTCTTGGCTCTAGTCTATCAAATAGGATAATAGCTATATATCCCAATTCATACTATGATCGGTTTCACTAGCCACTACGACAGACAAAGTTTTAATCCATTTAGAGTATACAGGAGGGTGCAAGAAGGCTGGTCTGTATATCTTATATGTTTTCATATTCCATTAGCAGCTCTTGTGATGTAGCTTCACATTGAACTATCGTCTGTCCGTGGAGCAGCAGTGCAGGCTGTCTTCTGGCTTTTGTGATTACAGGCTTGAGGGTACAGGTAATCAGGTCATGGTCATCACGTCACCCTGTCATACTGTGATGACCACAGGGAGCATATGGGAGCCTCTGCCCAGCACACACAAGACCACTGCTGTATAGACCACTGTTATACATGTAGAGGTACTCTGGTTTACCATGTAAATATACTACATTTTAATACAAAGATACATACTCATTATAGGTTTTTATACAACCAAGATCATTTTAAAACCGTTAACAAATGTTATTTTCAGTGCAAAAATTGTGTATTCGCATCCTACCCTCTAGGTTGGGAATTTCTAATCTTGTAATTCGAAGACATTCTGAAAAATGTTCAACTTTGTCCTATATTTTTTCAGTATTTTCAGTATACCTGCTCAAATGAGTTTTAGTATTGATTTGTATCATTGTTTAGATTTTTTGACAATCCTAATGTTCACATAAATTCAGACATTGGTTCAGTTTTGATGATGCTTATAATGTAGCATCATTGTTTCATATCACAGAATATTTAATGTATTTTGCTAAAAATACATTAAATGTTCCTCTTGCTTGCAGTTTCAGTAGAATGTCACTGTATATATATGACTGTATTTTTCTTACTTTACTTTACTTTACATGGTTAACAGCATTTAACCTCCACCTCTCCTCTGTGTCCATCCGTTTCCCCAGTGCTATTTCCTTCCCCTGCAAGTTTCCCTAATGGCTGAATATTTGGGGCCTTGTGGTCAGCAGAAATAGCAGCACTTGTGAAGCACAGACTTCTCTTTTTGCACCAAAGCGCCTGCTGTGTGTGTGTTTTATTTTAAAGTTAATTTGGAGTGGGTTTTTTTGTTTTGTTTTTTTTGTTTTTTTTTGGACAGTTGCTGAACTTATGTCAGCAGACAATGCTAATGTATGAGCTATAAATATGATGTATGTATGATTTCAGTATAGTAAATATTTCAAAATATTTAAGTTCAAGTAGTAGTAGTAGTAGTAGTAGTAGTAAAGGGCTTGTTTTTTTTTTGTTTTGTTTTGTTTTGACTTAGACCAGTTCTTGTAGATCTGTCACAGTAATGACTTTATGGATTTATTCTAACAATCACAAACAATTTAGAATAAATTTTGTAGTTTAAATCTGCTCTTAGGGTATTGTGTCAATGGTATAAATTTGTTTCACTGTTATTGTTTATCATCTATATTTATTTCAGAAATATAACAGATTTCACGCCTTATTGTTCAATCATGGTATAAAATTATTAATTTCAAAACCATGATATTTCTTCTCATAGTAATCATCAAATGTTATATAATGCAATTTGTATTTAATGGATCCCCCTTTCCCCAAGAATTTTCAGTTGTCTTGACTTGTCATGGAAAATTCTTGCAACTCTCTTTAAATTGCTTTATATCAAAATGGCAACAGGGATATAGAATTGCTACTTTGTCACATATTTGCCCTTGTTCCTTACGTAATACTGACAAACTTTATCGGTAGCCTTTGTCAAACTCTAGTAGCCGATAGCCATAAGCCTTCAGTGTAACTTTTTCTCTCACTTTCAGATTATTGACTGATAACATCTCCAGCATTCCTACAGTTATCGACACTTGTAGGTAAGCATGGAAGCAAATTCAATTCTGGAAGTGTTTTGGATTATACTAATAATGAATTGGTTCAAGGTGCTCTACGTTACTTCACAATTTCACGGTTTATTTATTCACTTCTCACGTACTCAACGGTGAACTTAAGTAGCCACAGCTGCCCAGGGCTGGACAGACACAACAATGTTGACTATCTACCTTGAAAATATATATTACAAAATATACACTGAAAACACCTCTAGTCGTGTTCGCATCAGATACAAAATATTTCATTTATTCTGGCATATTTAAAGACGCTGTACCTGATTTTTATTGCTTTAAAAATTTGATGAACATATCTAGTTCATTTTAAATGGTTTGCAGTGCTCTAGATTTAAACCACACTTACCTTCAGTTCAGAGTCCAGTGAAGTTTTGCCATCACAGTAAAACGAACAACAGCTAACTTGCTAACTGTGAACTTTCTGATTATCGGACAATGGAATACTTTAGAATTAAATGCAATCTATCTGTACTATCAAAAGATAAATTTTGAGAACAGACACTTTAAAGCAAAACTCTAAAACTAATGTTATAAATTGTTGTCTTTGTGCTGACTAATCAAGTGAATGGGAGTTGAAAAGTTTAAGTGTAATTTTACCCACACTTTTTCCGCCCAGCTGTAGAACTCAGCTCCTATGGCACTGTCCTGGTCTGCCCAATAATCCATTTCTTCATATCAGCCAAACCTCTGGCTGCCTGCCGTCTCACCACCAGGCCACACACCCCATGTTTGATGCTAAAATTGCCAAAAAGAGAGTACGGATATTACCCTAGGTAAATACAGAAATCAAATAAAACAATTTCCAAATATTAGTCTTGCAATCGACTTTCCTGTACTTGCATAAAACTCCCTTTGTTGGTGAGATTAAATTGGTTTCCTCGGCTGTGCCAACTCAAACACTTTGAGAGCCAATGGCGGCGTGGGGTGACTTAATTAAACTCACTGTTGATTTGCTGAGACGAGGTCCAGACCTGAAAGTGGTTTAGGTCTCTGCTGCTTGATGGCCTCTTAATGCTAGTAACATTTTTTTATGGTACTTATAGCATATTCACACCTAGGTTGAATTTGTGTAGTGTGTTGCTTTTTTTTGTACAATATGGTTTCAAAATTTATATAAGAATATCTAATAGTATAATTGTATTAGCCAATAGTTAGAAATAATAAAAGTAGTAAGTAAAACTTAAGTTCCAACTGTGAATACTACCCGAGTAGCTTTTTGACAAAAGCTATGTACTACAGCATTATAAATGCTTAAAATAACTTAAAATAGACATGTGATTCAAAATAATAGCCATTGTTACATTAAGTACATTACTGTACTTTTTGAAATATTTTCTATCAGACTCATAATTGAACTCCTGCTTATGTTGTGAACATATCTTTCAAATAGTTACAAGGTACTTTCAAACTGACAGTCCATGCATTTATAAATTTGGATGTGCTACTGTTAATAAATACTACTTATGTTCCTGCTTGAATTAGTCACCCTCTTTGCTGTGTACATGCTATACCACACATACAGTCTGTTTATTGAGTGGTGGAAAGGCTTGCATTTCACAGTGTGGCCATGTGACCATGTGTGAGTCAATGTGAAATGGGTTGTGAGATTGCCTGCAGGACCCTCGGTGCAGGGCCTCAGATCTACTTTCCACAACATAAAAAGGAAGATACAACTTTGCTGAAAGAACAGAATTTTGATGAGAGCAGGAGCAAACTCAACTGTTAAAGGACTCATTAGAATATCATTTAGGAGATCAAAAGATTGGCCCGGATACAGATGTGTGCTTAGACACAGTATATCATTGTTTACACAAGGGAGCCTGCATGAGTTTGGATGGTGTCAACTAGTTGGCCAACTTTTTATTAGCAAAACACAAATTAACCATAAATGTTTTTTGATCATTTTGTTTCCTCTTCTCCACTAGGGAAACCTTATTCAGTGTTGGGTTTGAATTATATTGACATTGATTTTAGATTGTATTTCCCACGCAATAGAATGCTACAACAACTGTTCCATATTGTCATACTGCTAAGACAGCAGCAGATCGCATGGTTAGCATCCCTAAAAAAAGTTGACCTGGGTCAAAGTTTTGGGGTGACACTTGCTCAAGGATAGAATTTATGATTAGAGACCCATACTAGGTTTTAGCAATGAGTATTTATATCAGATTAGCCATAAGATTAGTTTTGGTTTATTGATGGCTTGATTGCCATTACTATACTAGCCTATACATTTTTTGTGTATATTACCACTCTTGTCATTTTTTTGGTCATTTCATTATTATTATTGTTATATTTTTAGTAATACCATACATTAGAAGAGAGGAGTGTAGCCAGGGATCACTCATGCAGTCTTCCAAGTAGTGTCCTTATAAGTAATTGAATTCAGGGGGTCCTTGGAATGAGCTATGCATGGAGCAGCTGCAGATTTATAAATATCATATTAATTTAGTGTCCCGTGCAAATCTGCGCTCTGTCGTGGCTGTTAGGATGATAAACCAACACATGCTCGCCGATTACACTTTGGAAATGCATCATTTCACTGTACCACCATACACGGCAGCTTCAACTCTAACTGACAACTGTGACATAAAGCTGTAGAGGGATGTCAGACCAACTTTCTTTATAAAGAGCATGGGGAGTGTATGGACAAGAGCAGTTTACTAGAAGTGAACCTGCAGCTTGTGTTTCAATCTTGTAGCCAGCATGACATCACTGTCTCTGAGTTGAGACAGGAAAATCTTATCCGCTCTCTGCCACTGTTGTAAAAGCAACACAATAATGAAATGACATCACAGCGGGACGATAATTAAATGAGCAGACGGCTATCCTACTGATTTTACTAGCACAGTAGTGAGTAACAAGGCAGATTTTCCTCATGAGTGTAAAGGCTACTAGACCATTGTTTATCAAACTATGGTACATGGACTGCCTCTGGTCACCCTCTGGAGTTTGAGTATTTGTTGAATTTAAAGATAAATCTATGTATGTTTTGGTCTCCGTTGGGTTGATCATTATTTAGAACTACCTTATCCTTGCCAGACCAGCCAGTCCCTTCTACTGTTCTAATCCAGAAGGTCCAGAACGGGCCTAAAGGGTGTCAAATCACTGTCCAAACCACAGCCACTAATTACTACCACATCTCTCTCAAATTCTGAACATTTCTTCAAAAATTCTCACATTCAGAATATATAGAAATATATACAAATGTAGAACTTATTTTACCTGAGATAAATAAGAGTTTAGTGCTTTGCTTGTTGATTGTGCAGAAATCTGTGCTATGTCTCACTATTTTTTTCACTGTTTCTCACTACTTGTTTTACCTGTAAGCCACCATGTTTTTTTGACACAAACTGAACATGTGTCTCTCTGATTGGTTAATTCACCTGTCAGTCATACCTGTCTGAAATTGAGCAGACAAGGTATGGCTCCAGACCCACACATCTTTGTAAAGTATAGTAAAAATGTGTGGTTTTGGCTACAGGGCCACGCAATCCTTATCCATAGTTTAGTCCATTTTAGACCTGGTTTAGCCCTGATTTAAGACTGATTTTCCAGGTTTACTTCTATTGAGACTTAGAGACAGATATTAGGTGGTCCTTGGTGTGAAAAGCTTGAGACCCACTGCACTATAAGACCAGCAGTAGCAATTTGAATCCACATATCTGTCCTCTTTTGGGCTAGTTCTTGTTTAGAACTAGTGTAATGAATGCTATTTTAGAACTGGTTTAGATCTAATTTAGACCTAAAATAGAATAATTTTAGATCTGATTTAGATCTGGTGGTGCTTGGAAGGCCAAATATTTTCATAGGTGGGACTTGGTGTGAACGGTTCGAGAACTGCACTAGACCACAGAGTTGTAATCCTTCATTACAGATTCCTCAGGTCCTTATAGCTCAGCAGATCTTGGCTCATTTGATTGGGGTCTCATGTTGTGGCCACTGACAGTTTGAGCCATCTAATCTTTAGCCTTCAGCGTGGCATTAAACGTCAGTGCTGCTAGCGGGGAAGATGAGTTTAATTATGGCGTATGTGGCTAAAAGTCATTAGCTTGGTGACCTGAAAAGCACAGAGGCCAGTGTCAATACTGAGCAGCATGAATCCTGAGGCTACAGCTTGCCTGTCTGACTGTGTGAGGAATGAGCCCAGCGCGAGTCCCTGCTGGGCTGCCAGCTCACACCAGCCACACACTAGTTTCCTTGGTTTTTCTATGAAACCAATGTTCCTGTTGTAAAAGCACTCCAAACGTGGAACACTTGGTGGTTCAGTCCTCTGTCATTTGCAGGCAGACTGCAGCTGTTGTGGCTTGTGGCACATGAAGTAACTCTGGGCTCAGTTTTCAAGATGTTTGGGGCATTGTTCAATTTGCTAAAATATGCTAATTTCATCTGAGTGCCTTTTAACTTTCTTCAACTCTTTATGTTTTTCCATACATTGTCACAGGCTTCCCTCACTTTAAAGATTCTGGTGGAGGGTTTGTACTCAGTAAACAGGGAGGTGTAAAAGACTAGAGCCAGTCAAGAGGGCTGATCTCACCCCCCTCAGGGAGCATCTACTGCCAAGTCTGTCTGTTTACCACATGCACACACACACACACACACACACACACACACACGCATGCACCCCCACCCCCCAAAAAAAAAAAATTTAAAAAAAAAATTATTAAACATTTTACATTGGCCTGTAAAGACACACCCTGGATCAGAGAGTGTGAAACAGAGGTCATACTGGGGTCAACACAATTAAAAGATAAAACCATTGTCATTAATGAGACAGACTGATGAAAAGATTCCTAGTTATGTTAGTACTAATCCTAACCTGTACTGTCTAGGCCCCGCATCATTTACCCTTAGCATCTTTAATATGTATTTCCCTCTCAGGAACAGAAGACTATGGTAGATACTGGAAATCAGATACTAATCAATACTAATATCAAAATTAGTTACTAATTTGAGTAGGTATCTACACTAAAAAAGTCGCATTCACAGGACAGAAATTAACCTTTACTGAATAGCTTTAGAATTATCTTAAAATGAGGGATTAAACAGATATAAGGCCACATGGTAATTTCTAAAGAAAGAATGTTTGTAATTATCATTGTGATATCAGAATTGGTAAAGAGGATTGAGTCTTTTCCTTAGTATTAAAATCATTTAAGATGTTTTTGCCCTTGTATTTTCCATCAGAATCAGATTGAAATGGTCAGCTCACTCTATGTTTGGTTAGCATTATTAGGAGAGAAAAAAGCATTTGTCTGTCTGTAAACTGGGTTACACAAATAATGAGTTTATAATGATGTGGTGATATACTATATGTGTGGTTTGTGGGAGAAAACTAGTGGCACAGGTCATAAAACAGGAAGTAGTGTGCAGAACACAACAGGAAGTACAGACTGTGTGAAGGAGGTGGCCTGTCCTTAATGAAAATGATAAAAGAAAATAGCTCAGGTTGGAAGCTCAGACAACTGGTATTTGACAATCCAACAGAAATGGACTAAAACATGCCTTTAAATGTATTAGTTGAGTGAGGCTATACATCTGATATTATACATCTTTAAAACACCATTCACAACATTGTGTACTAACCTACTGTATTTATAAAAATATGTTTCACACTAGAACAAAGCATGGTCCTGCATGTACAATAAGGGGAATTAGATTTCATGAGTGAGATAGAGAGGTCCTGTGGTTTGCGCCTCGGATAAGGCTTCATGTAAAGGAGACATGCAGCCGAGTGAGGAAGAGAAGCAGAGTGAGAATGTATTTGTTTTTCTTTAACTCCTGAATACATATTATGATTAAACTATGATTATCCACCTTTATACAGAGGTGTTGTTGTTTTGAGCTTTTCACCAAAGCAGGAGTCTTGACATGTCGGGATCACACACAGTAGGTCTTTGTGCCGTAAGTGTTGGCTGCTGTGAGCGTGTCCAGTGACTTTCATTGATTTTCACGTTGCCAGATCGGGTTTCTGCCATAGGGGCATATTACATCTGCATTGATCCGCTCAACTGAGGAAGTGTAGCAGTGATGAGAAGCCAATGTCACTGCAACATTCTGTACTTTATTTAACACAGCAAACTCACTTAACTGTTGAATAGCAAAGTAAAGGTTTTAAAATTGTATTACTTTTTCAGCCTTGTAAAAGTAACCTTTAAAGTTGTGTTTATTTTATATTTTACCTTCAATTTAGATAGCTATTTATTGGACAATATATGTATGCATTGTCTGTGTGTTCATGGAACCTAAAATCCAATAATAATTGTTTTTATTTAATTAAATAGCCTATGCATAGCCTAGACAGAATTTATACTGTGCCAATGCTAGGAAAATAAGGAACAACCCACAGATAATAACACAGAAAAACAATTTCCTTAGTTCCCCTATTATTCTTAGTGTTATAGACTTATTTTGAATTCTAAACTAGAGAGATTCAGAGATTAAGCTTTCAAACTGGTAACTACACTCTTCCCCTAGAGAATAAACAAGATCTCCTATTGTCAGTGACCATTGTACAAGTCTATCTGATCTCATGTTCATCACAGAATGCAAGTTTTCCTCAATGACTGTGTCTCGTTCTCATTGTTGGCCTGCACAGGTTACATACTGTAATCCAGGGAGGGTTAGGATAAAGCCTAGCCTCTCCTCCTCCTCACTCTGCCTCCTCCCAGATCAGATGAGATTAGGAGAGCGTTAAGGAGCTTGGGGTGAAGAGAAGAGAGCGAAGAGACACAGGAGAGGCAGGTGGCCAATTCTGCAGCGCTACACAGTGGGAAAACCCAGGGTTCAACACTGGTACTGGGAGATACTGATGTGGTAGCTTGGTAATCAAACAGTAGGTGGATTGCTTTCTCTGTTGTTGCTGTATAGGGCTTGTTTTGGATTCTTTAAGATGTTGTTTAAAATGAACAAACTGGATTGCTATTTACTTTTAATATAATTTCTTTCTGGGATTGCATAATTGTTAATGAAATTGTTATTGGCTTTTTATATTATTGTTCTAATTAGTTACAGAAATGAAATGGATTGGGCATTTGTGTATTACTTGTCTAATCTGTAATGAGTGTTAGTATTGTTAACGTTTGATGGTACATACTTTTGTTTTGTTTTTTCAAATAATCATGATGTCAGTTCTTGCAGTTCAATTCCTTCAATTCTTTGTTTCGTGCATTTTTTATTTCAGCCAATAGAATGGACTGAAGAGATCATGATTTCATATTTGCTGGATTCTTGTATGTTACCATTGAGAAAAGGCGCTGTGAATATTGCTATGTAAAAGTAGGATACTGTTTCAAAATTTGAATCTAATTTGCTATTATCTGTTTTACAGCTATCACAGTGTCCCATCCAAAAGCATTGTTATTCTATGAGACATTCACCAACGCCTATAGGGAGGAAGCGTCAATAACCTCTTCTTTAACGGTAAAATTGAGTCAGAATACAGTAAGATCATGTTGACCTTGTAGATTGTGTGAGATAAGTTCAAAGTGGTTTGCGTACATACACTCTTTTTCCTGTTGGGGAAGTTGGTAAGAGGCAGCTGATGATGTGTGCTTTAGTCAACGAGGCAGTGTCACAGAGCTGTCATTATCAAACAATGGAATGAAATATGCCTGTGTCTAATGCTAGCATCTTCTGCTCAAATTAATGTGCATGCAATTGTGTCTTCTCTCTTTGTTTTTCAGGGAGCCATGTAGAGCTGGACTGACAATGCTCACAGCAAGACAATGCTTTTGGGATTTCTAGTGATCTGAAACTTCCTGGGTGGCAGATATTTATATAAAATTTTCAGATTGTGCATAAGTTGTCATCACAATGGGAAGAAAAAAGATCCAAATAACCCGGATACTCGATGAAAGAAATCGTCAGGTAAGCACATTTTTATGGAAATGTTGCTGTTTTCTTCTTATCCAGAATACATACTTACTCCAATAGTTGTAGATGTGAGTTTGATCACCTGTTGTATTACCTTGAGTTCAAATGGACATGACTGACAATCAGGGACATGCATGGTCCATTAGTTTCAAAACAAATATGGCTGCTTACCAGAGGCGAGATGAGACATGAGATTTGGTCCACGAGAATGAGACGAGATGAGATTTTGATACTATTTTTAATAAAGAAATTGGGCAATTCAGTTCACATTTTTTCACATTTTTCAGTACACCATTTCGTCAAATCCAAGTTGAAACAAATAAAAAAAAAAAATCTCTCAAGACAAGTTTTCTCATGTGCACAGTTTTGTGGCAATTTTTTCTCGCAAGATTTTGAGGAAAAAAGAAAGAAAGAAATAGCATTAGGGACTGAAAAACAGTCAATATTTCTGCAGAATCAATGAGTGAAGCGCTAAATTCTCTACATTTGACTTGAGATATGTTTGATTTTGCTTTGATTTTGGTCAAAATAATAAGTGACCAACGAGCTTCTTCATTTCACATGTGTCACTGAAATAAACAGATCTGATTGCACGGTTCTATCGGAATCTGACTCAAGGCGCCACAGAGGGAGTGGGGACCAGACTGATATCCCTCTGTATAAACCAAAGAGAGAGATATCATTCTGGACTTGCCAGGCAAGTTTTCTTCCGATTTCAGGAGTTGTTGTGATTGCCATGTTGGATTCCTTTGGGTTGTGAGCGGTCATAGCTGGTGGCAAGGGCAGTAATTTGGGGTTAGCTCGGGCCGGACAGCACCCTATGATTAGCTGGGTGGGTCAGGGTGAGGGACACAGAGCACCCTCTCTGCTTGGCGTCTCGTAGCGCCACCACTATGCCGGCCACTGGAATCTCTCCCTGTCTGCCTCCTCTATATATATCAGCCCCACAGCACAACAAATACCAGTCTGTCTGGAAGGAAGGGCTGGAAATAGGGATGTGGCTGGAAAATAAATATGCATTGGTTATGTTTGTATTTGATGTTTGGTTGCCTCAGACATTTTTAGATAGACAGTAGTTTGCTGTTGGCCTATCAAATGTGCCAGTTTTAAATTTAGATATGTGTAAACTATATTGGGATGTACTACTACTTTATCTGCAGAGTGTCAAGTGTTGAGTCTGGCATTGCATAGTGCAACTATACATACCATTACTGCAGCAGATGTACTTTACTATTGAGATACAAGTTTTCACGTCCATTTTAGGACCAGTGATAGTATGCACATGATTGTCGATGATGCTACTAAACTTAACATTTTCAAATTTTCAAATTTAATATAAGTGATTTACAAATATGAACAATTTTGTTCAGAGAATTGCAACTGATTTTGTGTAATCCTGAATATTTTCCATTTAGTTCTATGAAAGTTGAACATCGAGTGTTCCAAAAGGCTTTAACCCCATTGATTTCACTAAAATAACTGTAACATAATTGATACATCCCTTGATTCTAGGGTCAGGATATATAGTTATAGTTATATTGTGATTTCCCCGAGATTTGATTACTTTTTTATTTTCATCATGATTCATGAGCATGAAGTAGATTTACACTGTCTAAGAAGAAACTACGTCCGCTTCTTCTGACAGTTCACACAGCATTGCATTTGGTTAAATCAACTTGTCACTCAGCGCCGGATGTAGCTCAGTAATGGCGTTGCATTAAACAGAGCACCCAAGTGACAATCTAACAAAAATAGCATAATGTCATAGAGATCATATCACAGTTTTATTGCCATATTGCCTATAGCCTTGTTATATAAGGTGTTCATTTACTGGTCGGGAAAGTAAAAAGTGATGATTGTTGTTGTTGTAAGTATGTATTTACCACCAGCCTGACATCCACATGATATTTTCACCACTTCTAAAGGCAGCCTGTGTGGACGTGCTAATATGAGTCAGGATCCCAGAAGATGAGAGCACATGAATCACTTAAAGGGTGTAAACTGCTCAGTGAAGAGGGCAAACACATGACCGGACTGTGATCTGTCCTCTCAGCTCCTCTTTATGTGTGCTGCAGGGTCTCTGTGGTAAAAACATGCACATGGACATTCTCCACTGCCTTGTTCACACCACAGCAGTGGCTATTAAAAGAGGCCCACATAGAGTTAAACTTTGACAAACTTTATTGATCCAAAAGGGAAATCACAAGGGACACAGCAACTTAGAAATACAACATAAAACCCAATATGTGGTAGTAAAGAGCTAATTGTATAATAATGAAAGTTATCAGTGGTAGTTGCACTGAAGTAATAGTGCAGTTACATGGCTGCATAGTACATGTGCTGCTGCCAAAATTGGTACTTAAGTTACTGTTTAACATATTTTTAGAGGCATTTTAGACCGTGCTTCTATACAAAAGTCGATCAATAAAATATCGTCATTTATTTATGTGAATGTTGCATGTATGAATAATTACTTTAATCTGCAACTGTTTCTAGCCAATCAGAGCAGGCTACACAGTGCTTTAATGTGTATTTGTTGGTGTAGAAAGAAAAGACAGCAGTGCATTGGGACCATAGACTCTATAAAGAAGTGGACTAAGGGAATGTGACGTCACCCATAGCATTCGGCTCCAGTCAAATGAAGTTACAGGGGCGACTTTGGAGCCGAGTTCCTTATTAGGAATAGGAATTTGTTTACAGACAAAATAGGATCATGTAGAGCTGGTTAATACGAACATTTTAAGATCAAAATGATGAGGCTCACAGCAGCAGTTACAGAAAGAGGGGCAACAATTTTTCAAGTATAAAGTCAGTTGGATACAGTTGATGGCGTTGGAAGCGCTCTTATGTTCACTTCTTATTTGGAACGCAGTGGCTAGTGGGTTAGTTATATCCATTTATATATACAGTCTATGACTGGGACAATTGGAACTCAGTAACTTCTATGGTAGCTAGAAATATATACTAAGAACAACTGCAAGTTAACCTTAAATATTTTCTAATATGTATAGTATTTTCCACCCATGAGTATAATACTAATATAAATCTGAAAAGTAATACTAAAAAAAGTTTGTAGCCGGGTGGGAACTATACAAGTAGTTTATAGACTGTGGGTTAGAGGAGGAGATTCTGTGAGATCCACATTCATTGTAAAAGCTTGTGAGGTTTTACTGCTGCCATTTTGACATAGACGAGCCTTCTTTTTTTCTTGCTGCTTTATTGCAAATACTATTTTGTCATATAAGGGATAGCCGTGGCTAAGCTCCCTTGACTTTCATCCTCCTCCACAAATATCCATTTAGCTTTATGTCTTCAGCCCTGACATTTGATTCTACAAGCAAATAAACTGTTAAACAGCGTTGACTTTCTGGACTTTTTATGATGAGGTTCAGATTATGCGCACTCAAATTCCAAATTAGATGTGGCATATGCTAGGCATGTTGTGAGATATAGGTCAAAATATGTTATGTCATTTACTCATCCCACTGCATGCTGGCCATAGTTGGAAGAAGTTTCTGCCTAGAGAGAATATATATATATATATTTATCTGTTTAGTATGTATAAGCAAAAATATGTTATTTCAATTTAATATTCCCATAATCCACATTTAAAGTGAAGTGTTTTTTGTTGTTGTTTTTTTAAATGCAGAAGTTGTTTGATTTTAATTGAATGACTGTAAAATTATTATGTTTCTTCTCACAATACTCATAACACACAGTTTGGTTTCCATATGTTTCCATTTACACAGTATTTTCCATCCATGAGTATAATACTAATCTAAATCTGAAAACTAATACTAAAAACAGTTTGTAGCTGGGTGGGAACAGTCTCCAACAATTGTACTTTTTGGAAACTGGCAGGTTTAATTTATGTCTCTCTTTTTTAAATTTTAATCTTCATGATTATTTATGTTTTGATTTGTTTTTATTATGATTTTAATGTATTTCTTATTCTGTGAAGCACTTTGAATTACTTTGTGTACGAATTGTGCTATACAAATAAACTTGCCTTGCCTTGCCTTTAAGTTTACTCTGTTGTTTCTGTAAGGAAATTTGTATTGCATTACTTTAACCTTAAGCCTAACTGTAACCTATTTTAAACCTGAACTTTAAATCATATTAATTACTTAATCTAATAACAAAGGACCTGATTTTTCCTAGGTCCTCATGATTTGAGTATGTATATTAGTAAGGTGATAAATACATGCACAAATGCAATACAATACACAAATGACAACTCTAGAATGCAATGTGTAAATAGATGTAACTGTATATATCTTGTCTTTATTTGTTTTTAATTTCCATGTATATTTCAGGTGACATTTATGAAAAGAAAGTTCGGTCTGATGAAGAAAGCCTACGAGCTGAGCGTTCTCTGTGACTGTGAGATTGCCCTGATCATCTTCAACAGCTCCAACAAGCTCTTCCAGTACGCCAGCACAGACATGGACAAAGTTCTGCTCAAATACACTGAGTACAATGAGCCACACGAAAGCAGGACCAACTCAGACATTGTGGAGGTAAGCCACCAAAGCCTGTGTCAATGTTTACTATGAGCTAACTCCAATAGGATCATACCGAGATTAGCCAGTGGTAGCAGCTTGAAGTCTTTCTGTGAGATGGTTGGATTGCTATATCATCTTCAGAGCTGGAGTGAAAATACATGCTGCTACTTTGAACAAAAAACAACACCCTTTTGTTTCTCAAACCTCACCCTCCATTTTGAACCTCCGACCTTTCTGCAGTGTAATCAGTGCTGTTGCATCATGGTCCCTTAGCAGCACGCTCCTGTCTCGCACAGCACATACTCATCCCCTCTGCTGCTGCCATTAAATTGAATGGTCATCGTGACTCACTTTGTGCCTGTTTATGTAAGCCTCTAATGTGTGTGTTCTACACATTGCTGAAAAGACTGGCCCTCCGTCACCGCATGTACAGTGCATACAGTCTGAAGTAGTGCCAAGTGCAAAAAAAGAAATGCTCCCTTTCATGAAATGGAGAGCAAATTTTGTTCACAGAAACTTTGCTGGATTTTGCCATGACATACATTAACTGTCACATACAAGCCAAGGTATAAATCTTCTATATTCTATAAACACACCAAACAGTGGCAAGTATTAGGAATCTAAACAGACTGGAACTTGAAGATCTGTGGTTCAAAGAAAATATGACTTTTTCCTCGACCTACCCTTTGTAGCCAGAGGTAGTATTTTTTGGCAGTTGGACCCTTACTAACTGGTGTGATAAGCTCCAGCCTTCCCCTCCACCACATAAGCATTAATGACTGAAAAACAAACACACACACATGGGAAGAGCTCCTCGTGGTTGTTTTAGTTGTTTTCTTAGTTGAATGGCCTGATTTGATTCTCCCTCTTTCCCACAGAGACAGTCCATATTACGGCAAACAGCAGACTCGAGCTCCCCCTGCTAACCACAGGCAGACACCTGTGTCATCTCAGCACAACAAATGTCATTTGCCTAAGATCTTTGTTTGCTTGTTCTCACAATTATCACGCAGTCTGACAAGCAGCTTAAAACAAAGCCTGCATTGGCAGAGGGCTTTTTACATGTTGGTCAGTTTATTTGCAACATTAGTGCTGCACATTTGCCTATTTGTAAAGCAACACCTTGTTGATATTCACAGAGTTTGCAAGCCAAAGATGTCAGACAGAAAGTTTCTACACATTCTTTGTGGTTGCATGAAATGAATATGTTGTGATCTCCTGATGCTACGATAGACCACACAATAAGTCTCTGTCTTATTTTCAGTTTAAACCTCCAAGTGTGTAGCTCCTTTTAGTTCAATGATCTGCAACAAGCGTACTGCCATATTTAATCCTTATTTAGACAGATAAGATCATCACTCAGAGATGTACACTGACAAACATCACTGGGCGTGTGGGGTATGCCTGTACAGTTCATGGCAGTTCACACTTGTAAAGTATGCTTCTTCAGTCCTTGGGAGCATCTGGACACCTTGTTTGTTTTATTTACCATACGTACACATAGAAAGGCCTCCTGGGGAAACAGCCTGACTGTACTGGTCAGTCCTGCTCTGTTCTCCTGACAGATTGCTTTTGTCATAATAATGAGACGGCTTTGTGTGCAGCAGAGTTGAGTTTCAGTAACAACAGAGCAGCAGTCCAAGATATGCAGCGTTCCTCATTTGCCTGCCGAGCACAAAGATGAATTACATTGTAACTAAAAGTGAAAACTTCACTTCAGACACAAAGCATCATTTGAATCTTTGGTTTAGTCTAGTTTAATCCCACACTTTAAAAAGTTGAACAGATTTCATCTAAACCTGTCCACTGGTCTACAATTGCTGTCTGGATAAAACACTGCGAGGTGAAAATTGTTTGGGTGGTTTTCAGGTTCTAGAATGTGAAATGTCTGTTGTTTACATTGTACTTGGCCTTGAAATATCCAAAAGGTAAATTCACAAACGGTGAATCTGATCATTTGTTTTAAACTCACTCTATTACAAGAAAAATTTCAAATCCAGCCATTCTTTGAAATCTTCCAGTTCTAACAGTAACATACTTCATAGCCATGTGTTGCCACAGTTATTGTAGCAGTGGTGGCACACATCCAGATGCCCTGGCAGATCCAGTTAAGCCCACTTTGACATTTGAGCTGATAAGGAGACCCTCACTCTCTCAGCCCCTCACAGCCACTTAAAGATAGCTGTGCATGGCCAGACATGATGTAGTGGTTAGAAACAGCATGTGTTGGGCCACAAATAGCCTGTGGAACTTGCATCAAATCCCTCTAGGCTGCATGTCCTCTATTGAACCCTGATAAGGAAAAAAACATAAATAAATACTCTCCAAAGACAATGCACTCTTATTTGATCTAGTCTATGTTACATACAAATATAGAAGTCATTACAAGTGATTAGCAAAGGCTGTCCTCCCTGTTGATGATGGGTCAGGCAGAGTTTACATGTCAATAGGAGACTGTGTACACTCACAATCTCCCAATGCTGAGCTACACAAGTGCGTAGTCCTCTCCCCCGCGTGGCCCTCTCCGCCCATTTCCCCTGACAGCATTAAGAACCATGGCTGAGTCATTAAACTGCTCAGTGATGCTATTTGCTTTGAAGTTTGTCTAGATTGAATATTTATGATGTGTTTTCCGAGCATAAATTGTCTACCCACCTCTCCTTTGTTGCAACACATTCCAGTTAGGATCATCTGGATTATTCTACTGTCTAAAACATTGATATAGAAGGTCTGTTTGAAATAGACTCTACATCAAGTGAAGACACCAAATGATGTTCTTTCATAGGGTTAGCAACTGTTTCAAGAACAAGCTAAACAAATGTGGCTGATGTATGAGAATTTGTCAGTGTCTAAATCTGTATCTATCTACATAACGCTATTTCTGATCTATGTTTCTCAAATAGAAAACACACTTCCAACTTGTGATGTCATGTAATAAAACAGGAATTGCTCCACTGTGTTTTTAGATTTCATACATCTTCACTAGAGTCATTTGGATAATTTAGAGATGTAGACAGACTAATAAAGGATAACGCAAACATGTATGAATGAAATAAAACACAACTACGGGTGTGTTTTTGAGGACGTAACAATGTTCTAACATGGCTTAAAGCTCACAAGAGTCAAGTTTGTGTAATGTAGGACCTTTAATCTAATGCTAATATTCAAGACATTATATATACCTTTTCCATAGGGATGAGTGGCATGTCAGTTCAGTATTGGTGATATCAAAGGGCTTTCCAAAGATTTTGAGTGCGTCTGAAGAAAATTTGGCATTGGTATTTTTTCCAGTGCATCAGATTTGACCCGCCCTAATTTTATGCATATTATTATTAAGGCTTTGGTCATCAACAAAACATTACAATAGGCGAATGAGTAGTTTGGTAGTTTGTCGGTCTAAGTGACACTGTTGGGAGGACCATAGAGATAAGCATAAGTATGTTCAAACTGTAGTAGGCTGTGTGCTAGGGCTGCAAGATTAATCAAATCAGTCAATCAGAATCAAGTTGAATTTGCAATTTGAATGGACACAGTTAGCAAAGGCTGCAGTTTTCCTCCATAAATATCTGTTGCAATAAGTACTACATCGACTTATTGTTCAATATATGAAAGCTGGAACAATATATTTAGGAGCTTAATAATTTATTGTGTGTACATTTCAAAAGTTTGCATTACTAACTTCTATTTCTATTGCTAATTATTGACCTATAATAAAGTTACTAGAATTATTTGAATATTTAAACATTTATAGAAGCACAATACTTTCAAAATGTTCAAAAAGGAGTAGGATGTGTTGTGGAAAAGATTTCTCTTGATGATAAATAATTAATCCATTTGCGAAGTCTGATGAGTTTTTGGAATACAGTCAAAGGTTTGTTCTTGTTACACCAGATATGGACAGGGCCTAGGCCTGCCCTGGCCAGAGACCAACAGCCTCTCCTCACCAGCAGTATGTCCCTACCACATTTGCCCAAATCTCTCTCCCCTAGTCTCTGCCCCAGAGCATTTGAGCTCTGAGTATTATACAGAAATTCAAGTTACATACATATCAGCACAGAGTGACACTTGTCTCACAGGCTGATGCTAATCAACTTAACATACATTTGGGGACAACACACAGTTTCCTGTAAGTTGGGGACAGTTTATGTTTGCTGAGCCTTTACACGTCAATGACTGGTCTGGTCTCAGGTAGAAATCACATTCATTTACACAAAGACAGAATGAGAGAAATCTTTCCACACTATAAATTTCCATCATAGGAAGGAACAAAGCTTATTTTAATTTTAATTTAATTTCTACAATTTACAATATTTCATCAACATAATATTCAGTAAACAGTTAAGTACATTATAGTGTCTCTTTGTGTGTGTGTGTGTGCGTGCGCGTGTATGTGTGTATATATATATATATATATACACATACACACATATATATATATATATATATGTGTGTGTGTGTATGTGTATGTGTATATATATATGTATATGTATATATATATATATATATGTGTGTGTGTGTGTGTGTGTGTGTGTATATATATATATATATATATATATATATATATATATATATATATATATATATATATATATATATTAGGGGTGTCAAAATTATCGCGTTAATTGCGATTAATTAATTACAGTCATATTTAGCGTGTTATGTTTTTTAATCGCGTTAATCTCATTTTTAATCTCTAACTTTAGTGTTTCTGTATGCGAGTTGCTTTATTATAAAACCTGTTTTTATGTGTTGTTGCACACAAAAACACATTTATACATTTTTTTATTTCGGTAATTCCACTCATTGCCGGAAACCCACACAAAACGCGCGCAGTAAGAGCGATGTAAACGTCATGTTCACGTTTGTGGCGTCAGTCACACAATTGACGAGGTCGAAAAGCCAGTAGAACAGGTGCACAGGTAAAAACACATTCGTGTCTTGGAAATTATTCTCCCGACGTGAAATATAAAAGAAAATAACATATAAAATCGCCTACAACTTAAATGTCACTGGTGAAAACAACCTGCATAGGCTCATGATGTCTGCACTACTGTCCTATAGTGACCTGCCACATGAGGGGACACGCACACAAACACACACAAACACAAACACAAACACACACCTTCATCATCGTCATTAACCTGAGAACGCGCGGACCACGTTTCCTTCCGTAGTTACTGCGCGGACACCGACGTGCTGCCGTGAGGATCGTGTTTTCTCGCTACGCTGCGTAAACCGCGCTTCCTCCTGTGAGCCTCTAAACCAGAACTAACACCAAGACTAAAACCAGGACTAATCCAGTCCAGAACTAAACCAGGACAAAACCAGAACTAAAACCAGAACTAAAACCAGACTAAAACCAGGTCTAAACCAGGTCTAAACCAGGACTAAAACAAGGACTAAAACCAGTGATCTCATATATAAAGCATTTCTCTATCAATAATATTTTTAGTATGGTTAAGGAAAGACTGGACTTTTTATTGTCTTTAAGTAGACAAAAGTTATTATGTTCAGATTTCCTCGTCTTTGCTTCTTTACAGCAAACAGTTTCTTATTCATGGAGACTTGGGCTCAACAACCAATTTGGAGAGATTTGTTAAACAATAAATTACTTTATAAAGTCACTTTTTAAAATCTAGATCAGTCTTTTGATCTGCCACAATAATGTAAAAATGAATTTAAATGAAAATACCTCAAATTGAAGGCTTTTCTCAGCAATTTTTAGGTGAGATTAAAATGAGATTAATTAGATTAATTAATTACAGATCATAATTAATTAATCTCTCAATTTTTTTAATCGCATGACAGCACTAATATATATATATATATATAGATATATATATATATAGAGTCTTTAATGATACCATCTATTCAAAAATGATTTACTGGGATTATCTTTCAATTTCGCAGAATATCTCTGTACCAACATATCGTGCTTCAAAATTTGTTATCATGACAAGCCTAGTTCAGAAATGTGATTCTTGTATTAGTCATTTCATATTTCAGTCTTTTTGTCAGTTCTCTTGGACGCGTTTAAAATGTGACCTTTGACCAGAATCCTATTATTAAAACATAAAACGCAAATCTTATCACAGTGCTTGTCAGAAAAATTGCAACTTGATATTATTTCCCAAATCCTTCAGCCCTGCTTGTGCACTGGCCTGACTGTCCATCTGGCTATGTGACTCTATGACGTGTAATGTAATGAGAAAAAGAGATGACATGATGGATACCAGAGGAGTGTTGTCAGAGGCCAGGCTCACATGACGTTAGCATGATTTGATTTGTACAGCAACGGCCCCACCAATCTTCAGGTGCCTTAAATCAACATTCATCCATCCAGCCTCTAGTATATTTTATAAACAATGTAATACTCAGTGTGACATTGCCAAATCCCTTTCTTGGCTCAAATCAAGTGAACATTTGAGAAACATTATAGAAGCTTTCAGTGCATATTTCATCTTTTGAGATTCCTGGTTAAAGATGTAATATGATGCATTGTTAGAAGTTAATACAGTTGTGAACTGTATATATATCTACCTCTATTTTATTGTTTTGATTTCTACATTTTAGTCTGCCCATGCATTAAATTTCAGCATACTAGACTCTGACAAAACAGTAGCCTCCTTTTATTTTTAAGTGGAATTTAAAGTTACACAAAATTGATTCTTGTGAGTGTTAAGTCATGTTATATTGTTGCTAACTCCTCAAAAACATACCCAAAGTTGTGTTATTCCCACCTGTTTGAGTAATCCTTTATTATTAGTTTGCCTACATCTCCAAAGCCAAAACGCTCTGTTCCACTGTTGCGATGTCATAATGGTAGTTTCAAGTTAACAGCTTTTTACCTTTAGTTCAGTACACATTGGCAATTCCACAAGTGAAATCATCCAAATGATTCTAGTGAAGGTGTTTGGAGATTTAAAACACAGTTCACAAGGTGGAACAGAGCGTTTTCATTTGAGAGAAGAAGCTAGTCTAAATATGCAGGGTTTGTGTGTTAAATGAATGAAACAAAACACAACTCCAGGTATGTTTTTGGTAAGGGAACAACATTATAGCAAAGATCATAAAATGGGCCCTTTAAGCCATTGTTATTGTTTTTTCCTGCCTGCTAAATGATGAGAAAATGTCACTTATTGTGTGATCTTGTTTTACTTGTGCATTTGAAAAATATACAGATTTCATGGGTAAAATATCAATTCCAGTATATCCCTGTGTAATTTGTAGGCCCTGAACAAGAAGGAGCACCGCGGTTGTGACAGTCCGGATGCAGACTCCTCCTACGTACTCACTCCAAGCACAGAGGAAAAGTACAAGAAGATAAATGAGGAGTTTGACCACATGATGAGGACACACAAAATTGTAAGTTGCTTGATTGCTTGCGGTTTTGCAGAATGTATTTTAAAGAAGATATATTGTGTTTTTTTCTAGTACTCAGTCATAACTCTAACACATGTAGATCGTTATTTTACATTTAGTTCATTGTAAACCACAATATTGATTTAAAACAGCATGATTCATAGTGGCATTTCAATGAAGCAAGCAGTGGATTTGCGTGTGTGTTTTATGGCAGCACATCATACACAACCCGGTATTAAAATTTTCTGAACAAATGCAAGATATTCTGGGCAAGTGGGAGGAGATAGGGGGTAGATGAAAACAGAAATTTTCTCATCACTCAAGCCTTGAAATGCAGGACAATGCAGGATTACTCAAACATACATGAATCAATTGAAATGCAACTTTGAGTAAGCTAATGATGAGGGAACACTGTTAAAACATAATTCAAATGTCTTAAAAAGTTGACTTAGCATAACATGACTGTAGTTCAGTTGGTAGAGTTGGTTGTCCTCTGATCCAAAGGTTAGCGGTTCGAGTCACACGTTCAACATAAACATCATTAGTTGAGTGGTAAGATCCACTGAGACACATGTTGTGATTCCAGCCCCCACAGTTCAATACTGTCATTGTGTCCTTGGGCAAGACACTTAACCCCCACTGGTGTGTGAATGTGTATGTGAATGGGTGAGTGGTTCCTTGATGTAAATTGCTTTGAGTGCCTTGAAGGTGAAAAAGCACTATATACACGTATATATATATATATACCCACTTACCATTTAACATGTCGCCTTTATTGAGTCTATTATCTGTAGTCCGCAGGTCACGCTCCCCCAGTCTTCATGCACGGTGTACCCTACAGCAGCAGTGTGGGGGCAGCCTCAGCTCTGTCGGACAGCGGCCTCCTCACAGCCGCTCACAGCCAGCTCCAGAGGAACAGCTCGCCCCAGAGACCTCCCAGCACTGGACCCACAGGTGGGCCTTAGCATTTCACTGGTAACTCTGCAAACCACTCAAACCACTGCTTTGAACTGACTGACTGCTCTCTACTGAATTTTAGGTGGTCACCAGGGAAGCTCAGACCTTACCTTGCATAATGGATCCGGTAATATTGGTGTGTATTTAAGAGAGTAGTGTGTACTATCTTGTTTTTGATGAGGAAACAACATTATAACTGTAATATGGGCCTTTAAGGTGAAGTTTTGCTTAATGGACCCATAAGTACATTTGACTCATCCTTCAACACCACAGCACCAGCCTGTCAGGAAACGGCATCCACAATTTATTGCACAGGGACCATTGTCTTGATCTTTAGTGAGTTTAAACTAAACTAGCATACCCTGAAGTAGCCCACTCAGGCACACAGCGAGTATGTGTCTCAGATATGAACACTGCAGTTATGTAATGTCAAACGCAAGAGCATCAAATCAATTATTCATTCTCTTTTATTATATATAACCACTTTTTCCTTCTCTCAAACACTGCCAAAAGGTTCACTGCTATTTTTATTGTGCAGTTTCCTGTTAGGTCAAAATAAAACAGAAGTAAAACGTGAAATTTTTGGCTGAACTCTGGCATAGCCCTATATTTTTTCATACAGATATTACAGTAAAAACATATCCAGTCTAATCTTGTATTTCTTGATTTTTTTTTTCCTGTTAGTGAATGGTTTTTTAAGTCCATCCAGTGGCAGCAGCATGGGGAAGATCATGGCACCCAAATCTCCCCCAACATCTTCATCCAAAAGCAAGACAGATCTGAGAGTTGTCATCCCCCAGTCCAAAAACATGACACAGGTAGAAAAACACACACGCACGCACGCACACACACACACACACACACACACACACACACACACACACACACACACACACACACACACACACACACACACACACACACACACACATACACACACACACACACACACACACACACACACACACACACACACACACTTAACTTATTTTCTCTTTCCTTTTATTCTTATTGCAAAGACAAACCATTTTAGGGGAAAAAAATTATACTGATTAGATCAGCAATTTATGTGTAAAAGGTAGGATTCCGTTCATAGTGCAAACAAACAAATGCAAGAGCATTGAAGGAGACTGAAATATGAACTTCGAAATTACATGCATTTCACAGCATATCAGATTGTAGAGGTCTGAAACATGATAGTCAGGCCCAGTAAACACAAACATAAATTGTGGCTAACAGAAAACTAACAGTTTATGCACATTAAATCAGCATCAGTTGTTCAGACAGCTAGCATAACATCAGTGAGGAAAATCATAGTCGTTGAGCGCAGCATTGTATTATCCAGAACTATTTGAAAACATGTTCTTGAACAGCACATAATGAACAGTCTGTGATGGAAAACGCATAATTAGTTTGTTTGGCAACTTTTTTATAATTAGTGTACGGCCATCTGCATCAGACTCTTGGTGGGTTTGCCAGTGTGATTAGAGTTGTTAAAAGGCGTTCAGTTTTCAATTTGACTTGATAAATTTCACAAATCTACTAGCGAACAATTATTAGAATTATAATATTTTGCACATTTGGGTTCATACTAGCAAGGGTCAATGTGTAAAACCATTGCGATGATGGGTTTGTGGGTTGTCTGTGGTCAGAGTGTAGTTGTTGTGTTCATTCTGAAACTGCACTTCCTCTTTTGTGCATATGTGTGCATGTGTGTGTGTTTGTAGACAAGGGAGTACAATGGGGTGGGTCCTTTACAAAAACATACAAGACCCTTTCTTCTAAGAAGGTTTACAAGAATCGTACAGGATGAAGGGGGTAGTGCTGTTGATTTTGAGAAGAAAATAGAGGAGAAACATGACAGCGTTAGCTTAGTGATAGCTTAAAGGACATGTTTTGGCACACAAGCACGAGTTATTCCACAGAGTCTAGTGCTAATGATCTCATTCAGGGTGATGTCATTTCTGACTTGTCACACTAAAACACCAACTGCTAAAGAGGAACAAGACACTTGAAGCAGCTAACAATCTGTCTTTAACAAACACTGAACTGCAAGGCGTTTAAAAACAGTACATGTCCTATGCGAGGTATTCATTAATTACACATTAATCAAACACTGGTTTTGATCCAAAGTGGGAAAATTCTCACTTCCTGACTGTTTTGGCACATTTCCCTTAAATGTGTCAGAACTTTTGCACAATTTGCTAAACTATTCAGTCAAGTCACCAAACACTTGGAATGAAAAATCACACTTTGTCTGCAAAACTTGAAACCATTTTGTAAAAATGATATTTTGGTCTAAATATAAAACACAATCACCAGACATGTATTCTAAAACCTACATCTAGCATCCACAGGACACAGGAAACATGCATTGAAACGTGTAGGCTACATCACTTTATTGAACAATAAGGCTGGTATCAAGCTGTTTGCCTGAGAGCATGGTTCATGAGACAAATTATTAAGTTGTATGTAATGCCATATACACTGTGATAAATATATCTCCTCTAAAGTAAAGCTTTCCTTCAGAACAATTCCTGAATTCAAAACAACTACGACATAGCTGACACCATGTGGCTGAAATGTGCATTGCATTTATCACCCACAATAAACCAACTCCTGCTAACTTTCTTTCTTTTTCAACACATATGTTTTAGAGTTTTCTAATATACTTTCGGTTGTTTTTATTTTGAAAACTCTGTATAGTATTCACTTTATTACAGAACAAGGTTGGCTATCTCCTTCTAATAAATAATTAAAATTAAATGAGATCTTTCCCTGATGTGACAGAATAATCATAGACAGTCCAGTCAGCCACTGTCCACCCCTGTGGTCTCCATGACAACTCCCAGCCTGCACCAGAGCCTGGTCTACTCAGGGAGCAGCTCCGCCTATAACAATGGTAAATAGACGTAGGGCTGCTGTTGTTTTTATCAACCTATGTGTTTCCAAATACAAATGAGCTGTGCACATGAATACCCTTAATGTTGTTTGTTTGTGTTGCTGTGACAGATTATCCTCAGTTGTCAGGCTTCTCCTCCCCTTCAGGCCCTTCTCTGGGCTCCATGGCAACATGGCAGCAACACCAGCTAAACTCTCTGAGGTAAATGCGGCAGAATCAGAGGTTTGGGCTAAGGATAGTAAAGACACAAACACCCACTACAGTGAAGGTGTGGCACAAAGTTAAGACATTGTGCTCTTATTCATTCAGCCACTTTTACATGTTTTACATTAGTATAAAATCACTTCATTTACTAGTTGCACTGTGAATACAGCTAATAGAAGTTCATCCTGTGCATTTGTCTGTCCCTAGTTCAGCAGGTTCCAGTTTGACCATCAATTCAAACCACAACATCAACATAAAAGCTGAGCCGCTGTCCCCACCTCGCGACCACCTAAACCAGTCCAGATACATGGGTGTGTCTCACAGAGTGGCCCCTCCCCCTCACTCCACTAACTCCTCCTCTGTTCAGGCAGAGGTGGGCAGGTCACCCACAGACAGCATTGGCTCCTCCTGCAGCTCCCAAGAGGGTGGTACCAGTGACCGTGATGAGCACCCACACAGAGCAGACTTCCACTCACTTCCTGTTGGACACATGAGCCGTGCAGAGGGCAGGGAGAGCCCCACTTTCAAACGCATGCGGTTGGACAGTTGGGTGACCTAAGGGCCTGATCCAAATCAAAGACATTTGCTGTTAAATTAAACCTGTTTTCAGATGTTGGACAATGACCAAGGCCAAGGTTAAACAACTTGAACATACCAAAATAATCATATATTAAACCTTTGAGGAAACTGGCACCAAGTGAAGCTACAATCCAAGAATTAATAATCAAAACAAGGAAATGTTACAATGTACTTTTAGATTTCCCTAATAGATGGCGCCAAGTGCTCAATTTGTTGCATATCTCAGGGCTTGGAACTTGGAATAAAAGCAATATTTCTTTAATTTTCTTACTCATCACAAGGTTATTTAATATCATGTCATCTGTGCTTTTTCTTTCTTTTTTTGTTTTTTTGTATTTTGTATGAACATAGAAAATAATTTATAACTAATAGTATACAATAGAACTATGTTGTTGTTGGTTTTAAACATAAGGCCATGCACTCTTTCTCTGTATTTGTATTTCAAATGTCCTTATTGGTTTGTATAAAGTATCCTTAATATATATCACTTTTGATTTAACTGGTTTGATGTTCTTTTCTGCTGTAGTCCCACATCATATTGCCAATATTTTGACAGTTGCCTTATCAAATTTATATATGAAAACAACCTGGACTACACAAAAGGGAAGTGAAAAGCTGTACCATGATCAGTAGATAAAGCAACACAGTTTCCATTGAGGAGGAAAGAGACTCAATAAGCCTACCTGAACATGGTACATTTCAAAGTAAGATCTTATCAATGCCACTTTAAAGAGAGCACATCTTCCAAAAGCTGTCTTTGAGCAAGTGCTGCAAATGTGTAGTAATTTTAAAGGTGGGATTAGTCTGATGCCCTCTTCTGATGAGGGCTGGTGAGAGTATGAGACCACCTCAGTTGATGAACATCCACACACACACACACAAATCTAGACTTAAGAGCATACATAACATAATAGCCTAGATGATGAAAACAAACAACTGTGGCAAATGAATAAAAACTAAACACAAACATAGAACATAATACAAAATCAAATTAGAAATGTATTAAGGCCTAACAATAAAAAAAAATCCCAGTAAAATCAGAATGAAACTCAGAAAATTTAACATTTAGTTTCAAAAAATGTGGATTATATCTGTTATAAATATGTACAACAATTGATTTAATTTATTAGGTCATTTGAATTACACAGACCCAACTCCTGAATAAGTTCAGTAGGTTATCTAGGCTTACGTCATGGTTCAGATTGTGCCTCCCTGTCCTGAATGATGGAGACTTTTTGGATACAAGGGCAATTTCTGACCCTTGGATATAACATCATGGTCCCCCAGATGTACCCAAACCACACATGCTTATTACAAATACATGGTTATTAAAAAGTCTGGATATTAATCATGTTTTTCAATTTGGGTCATTAATCTAAAATAAATAATAAAAGGTGCATTATGTAACTTTTCTGGTGGAGGACCTGCAACTGCTTGACTCCTTGGAGATATTAGAATGACCAGGTTTTCAAAATAAAAAAGCTGGGACACCCCCAGTTGTGGTGGGTGGTAATAATAAAATTGTGAAACGACTGCGTAATTAAAGAAAATTGTTCTGCACTCGGCCCATTCACGCCTAGCATGTGTTTATAGATGTCCCTGGTGTCCCTATTTTTAATAAATAGGGACAAAAATAGGGACACCAGGGCATTTCTTATATAAAACTGGGACAAATCAAGGGACAAACGGCTCAAAACTGGGACTGTCCTGAGGAAATGGGGACGTCTGATCACCCTAGATATTATTCCTATCCTATCTCTCCCTCCTGTAATGTTGTTTGTTTCTCATTTTACAATTTTATTACTAACCACCCCTAACTGAAAGAGGGTGTCAGCCCAGTATTCCCTCAGCCCTAAGTTCCCCTATTTCTAAGATTTTTCTCAAAAATAAACTCTAAATCAAGTTGTTTTTATTTTTATACAGCATTTAAAGGGATGATTCAGAATAATTTAAACCTAGGGTCTTTTGCACCATAACCTCTACATTACATTTGTAGTCTACTGCTGCTGGATAAAATCTGATGCAAATTGGTGATAAAGGAAATGGGGGAACATTGGGCCTAATTTTGGAAAGAAAAAAATGACCTTAGAAATGTGGAAAAATAAGGCTGAGGGAACATAGGCACGCTCCCACCGAGAGTGTCCTAGTTTTTTATTTTAAAATCTGGCCACCCTAGTAAAATTACGCATTACAACTTGTATAGCTTGGGATGAAAGTGGTAACAGTATTCACTAAACGGAAACCCCTCTAGTCCTTTTATTTTGGAGAGCTGACATTTCTGGTCTCCACGTGGGGCACGTTACAGCGCGTGTAACTTGACGACATCCGATGCACCGTGTGGAGAAGAGGAGGAGGAAGTCTGCCTCAGCCGAGTCTTCTGCTCTGACGGTATCGTGTATGTGGGACTATTAAACAGACACGATGGTGGCGACGGGAGGCTGATAGCAGTTTAACATGTGGAGCTTTAGTCATCATTCCAAGGTAAATGCGTTGGAGAGACTTTTATTTTAGTTGAGCGTCTCCCTTGACGTAAATTGCTCCCTTTATCGGACATGCTCTCACCTTCCCCTAGTGGACAGGTAGGCTACGTGCCCTTCCCTATTTTTGTGTGCTGGGGAAAAAAAAATCAGGCTTCTTAACTTTATTCTTAATTCTTAACTTGCGCCTAAAAGCCCTGCTGTTTATCATCGGTGTATTTAATAGACCGTAGTACAAAAGTGTGCGTTAGATTTCTGTGTATATATATACATATATATATATACACTATACGCTAAAGACACTACTTTTAACAACGTGCTGCAGCAGACAGTTATGTTAATAATGGGTGTAGGCACTTGTACCTACATCTGTGATGTGTGTCAACTTACAACAAATAAGCCTAACGATAGAACTAGTCATAAATCCTTGTTTTCATTCATAGCCTATTTATGCCACAACAATATAGTCTAAATCTACAGCTCAAGCAAACTAAAGTTAGACTAATAAGTTAGTTATGCAGTCTGACTTATTACGTCTTTTCCCACGTTGTGATAGTTCTGCACCTCCATCTATCAGAACTAACCACAAGCCCCAGCTTTCAGGAAATGACTACTCTTCTTCTGTCATGACACAGTTGGAACATAGTTGCTCAACTTTCTTTTTGACCAAAACGTAAGCAAGTAAAGGTGAAGTAAATCCAACAGTCTGATTTTTTGCAATTGCTATTATTCAAACCCCTAAATATAGTCACCATTATACCACTATACCAATAATATAGTTTGTATAATATTCATATGCTATGTGACTTTTCAGTTCAACATGTGTCATTTTGGGAATCTGTCTTTTTATGTAAACTCTAGTTCTTCCTGGATGTTTGTACATTTTTTATGTAATAAAGTTGGCATAAGCTGCTCCTTCTACATGTGCCAGCCTGTTGCAGCATTGTGGATTAAACAAACGTCTTATAATGGAAAGAATGCCACAATTGCACCAAAATATTAGGCTATAAAGCTAACTGATTACAGAGCTGCATTGTAGAAATCGTATAATTAATGTGTTTTCCTGCATGTAAACACATACATGGTAACTTTATTACCATTTCTACTGTGATGTTAGATAGCAAAAGAAAAAAAAATAATTCTGTCAACTTTTTGAGTTCACAGACATATAATGTTAGATGTTAAATCACTGTATAGTATTTGGACTTTACTTGGACACTACTATTATGATAATTAGCATAGCAGCTGATTGTTATTTTTCTGCCTATATTTTATTTGCTCTAATTGGCTTTTTCTAACTACTCTAATATTTATCCCACTAAAAATCTATACATTTTTAACTGATAATAATCACTTTTTGCTATATTTTCAAAAGCACTGTATGACACTTGAAAACTTTTTATTGTGGCAGGCCTGACACTACTTATTCCATGCGTCACACTGATGCCTGATGATCATAATAGATTTACAGTAGGTACATAGTGCTGTTTGCTTTGCGCTCTAACCTTTGATCTGTGTCCTTCTGTTGTATTGCTGTATCCCTAACAGACCAGCTCAGTGCACAAGGACCAGATAAACGAGTGAAACGTGATGCAGACCATGGCCTAGGGACCAGGGCCTCCGGACAGGGGTGTCAGCGGAGACCCAGACAGTCTCGTGGGTTTCCGTGACTTGAGAAGCCTTCACTTCTACTCTGTTTGTTTATAACCCTCAGCATCCTCACTGCTCTGGACCACAGGTTAGCAGGTAATAGCTTAGTAACTGAGGGAAGAGGGTTGAATGTATTTTGCAGCTGTGTTTCTATAGGCCAACTTTAGGCAACTTTGTCTATTCTCGTTACAGAATTATACCCTTCAAATTACTTTCTTTCCAAGTTTTACATTTATTTTCCCATTTGTTTTATTCAGTAGATATGGAATTACAATGAACTGCTCATTTTACACCAACAACAAAATACAAAATTAATTATTGATTTTAAAAAAGTAGTCCATTCCTCTTCATCGTACCAGCAGAAAACAAGATATTTGTAACTTAAAAACTAAAAATAATGTATTGGATTTTCATATTTAATTCTCACATAACCTTTTCCACAAAGTACAACATTAAATGATTAATTGTGTGATTTTTGTATGTAATTACCTATTTATGACTATTTCTATCCTGTTACCATGCTATATCTGTGTAGTAAAATGTTACCAAAATATTTAGTTTGTAAAATACAATTGCAACAGTACAGGTTTCAGAATTTTTACATAAATTATTTTTCACTGAAATGTATAGAAATATCCAAAGTGAATCTCTACATGTCAAAGCTGAGTAGTTATATTACTTACTCGTACCATGCTCTTTCATTTTCATTCACCCTGTCATCTCTATTAAACATTGCAGGGCTATAAAATGGTGTGATAGCGTGTAAAAAATCTAATGTCGGTCATTCATTTAAGATTTGATATTGCATTGGTAAAGGCTTTAACCCAAAATATTTCCAGATAAAAAGCCCATTAAAGGTGTTGCCATGTTAGAGACCTGGTTAATGTGATGATTAGAAGTTAATTATTAATTTCAAGGGTCATCATTAGGCAGCTGCTCAGTGTTCTTCATCTTATACTGCAAATGTGTACTTTACTTCCTCCAAGTTTCCACTATGAACAATGTCAGTAAAAACTGCGTAGTATTTTAACACTCATCCTTCAGTTAGAAGTGCTACATCATTTTAACACTCCTGCCTCAAAGCAGAATTTAAAGTTTCACACTCACAGAGGGATGTATAAAAAATACCCTGCATGCATACTGCAAGTTAAACAATTAAATATCATACAGCATATAGTTTTTATTGGACCACTTGATAAACTATATATTTAGACATACAATAAATGTGAATTAGTGGTCAGGAAGACTCTTGTCCTGTTGATTTAACTTTTTAGTGCTCTTGCTCATATGAGTATCTAGTTTGGATACTATTTTTAGTATTGATTTGTATCAAATTTTTGATACTTTTGACAACCCTTCCGCTTATGCTTGTCTTCGAAAACTTCAACTTTTAACCATTTGTGTAATTCAGATATGTGGCCACAATAAATGACTTTAAGGGTTTATTGTATGGCATCAAAGTCATGTGGTTGATATAATTAAAATTTACATTTATTAAACATTTTGTCATAATAAACAAAAACAGAAAAAAATAAATAAATACATAGACATAGAAACAGACAGAGACATTGAAATATTTGTCCTCATCCTTTTTTATTACTGCTTAAGATTTACCATTCTCATCATCTTCTTACTGAATGGCTGGTTACTTTTCTGGCATTGTTTTTTTTTTGGAATTACTATAATTATTATTTTCTTTGTTTCTGTGAGTGCAGTCCCACTTGTTTATAGCCCATTTCAGAGAGCCACTATCTAATCCTTATATTTGGGTCAGTCCAGAGTATTCTGAATGTAAGCTGCAGATGTCTGAGGCATTAGATTTTCCCATGCTTTTTTCCTTTACATTATATAATAGACCCGGTAGTGTTTTCTAGGTTCCTTTTCAACCTACTGTGTGGAATTTTATTTACATGACCATCTCTCAACATCTCACATACCTTTGGAGTAAAACATAAAAACTTGATTTACCTGTTGCAGTAACTTTATGCTTCATTTCTGTGACAGCGAGACAATTGGTGAATAACATGTGTATTAGTATTGTGTTTTGTAACTCATATGAATGCCAGCTCATCTTTGTCATTATTACTGTGTAATATGTTAGCCCGGCCCAGCCTGACCAATCACACTGCTCTGATGACAATAAAAGTATGATGTCACTAAGAGGCTTATGTTGCTGCTTGAATCTTAAAAGCAGGTTTTAGAACGCTGTTGTTGGTATTGTTGAGGTCACTGAACTACGGCAGCTTAAACTTGGAGCAGAAGATCACATTGATGCTTTGTTATTTGTTCTTTGTAGCTTTTACCCATAAGGTTATGTAACAGTCCGGTACTAAAGACATGAAAAAAGTGTGAGGTGTATGAGAAGAGTAGTAGTTACCTCTACATAAGGAAGCATGCTTTGTCTCTTGTTTCCTATGGGCAATGCAAGTTAATAATTACACTCATGTAGTAGATGTTTACATTTCTTTTTTAGCTTCCTCTCTTTTCCACACCTTTTCTTTTGTTAGTTAAATTATTGGATATAAATAGGTCCATTGTATTGTTGTTATAAATAGCTGAATATTCTGTCCATGTATCATATGAACTGGAATAACATATTATAATAGTTGTACATATGACAGGAGGCACAAGTGGACCAACTGAGTGATTCATTCAGCTCATGAAACATTTTATCAGTTAAGTTTAGACCAAGATTTGTTTATTTGTCACCACTGTTACCACTAATACTACATCCATAAACAAACCATTTAGGTGAATGAATGAATTTAGGAGCTTCATTGATATCTAATATAGGGAGTGTTTAAAAAATATAACTTGTTATATTTAGATTAAAATCATCAAGTATCAAGTAATCAAGTAGAAGTTTTGCTAAACAATACAACTATTTTCATACAATGTAGCTTATTTTGTGGTATTTTAATTTTTGACTTTGAATTTGTTTAATCTTTGATTTCCATCCATCTTTCCATTTTCTTCCGCTTTATCCGGGGTCGGTTCGCGGAGGCATGATTTTTGAATTTGTTAAATGCAATGTATTCAAGAAAAAAACATATTGGAAACCACTCATGCAGATTTTCTTTTGCATCATTTCCAACAACATTATTTTTGCTGTATGCATGCATTTATTCATAGACAAAGAAAGTGAAATTATCGGCATACAAGATAAACACAATTTTAATAATTTTGTGTAAATATTGCATAATGGATTTGTGGCAGCATTAATCCTACATATGCTGTTTCAGTACAGCCAGATGTTTTTTTTGTTTTCCAGATGACCAGAATGTGCAGCTCCTAAACTTGGACAGAAGCACTCTCCATCATGGACTCCAAAAAGCAAGGGGTCTTGAAGCACCTGCGCCAGAGGGTGCACCCGCTGCTGCCTAACTTGCTGAGGAACAAGACACCCTCAAAAAAGGGAGCTCTGCAATCTGGGCTGGCCCCAGACCACCGCATGAGCTCCTCTGTACCGGACATTAGACACAACTATGTCCCTCTCCCATCCACCGCACACATCCAAAAAAGGGACATGTCCAGCTATAGCAACCCCTCAACACCGCTCAACAAAACAGCTAGGAGGCAGGCAGCAGGCGGGAGTGGCCTGAGGATGGAAGCAGGGAGGAGTGAACAAGTCTTATGTGTGCCAGCAGACTGCACAGATGGGAATTCCTCCAGAAACTCTGATAGCTACCTCAGCCAGAGGCACCTGAGAGGTGCTGCAGACATGGAGCCAGAGGAGTTGAGCCTGCCTGAGGTCATGACCATCTACAGCCCAGAGCAGCCCACCGGGGAGACACAACAGGTACATGCTAATCAATGAGTGAAATGAAATGATTAAATAATATACTATATTAACACACACTGGTAGATTTCTACCACTAAACTACTAGGATATCTCAGAGATTATCCTTTGTGGTGACTGACAGTTTATACTTTCTTTTTTTCTCACCATAGCCTGATTTTTAATTTTTTTTTGCATTATTTTAAATGTTTGCATTTATTGTAGCTACACATACTCCAGTGTAGTCAATGCATTTGCACTTTTGCCAATGGTCTTTTTCCTCTTTACATTAATATTCATATTCATTAATACTCGATAGAACTTGGCGGAGCTAGACAACATAAGAGCTAAAAATGCAAATTTTGTTTATTAGAAACTGTGGCATCTTGTCAGAGTTCATTTTTTGGAACAGGTTATCCAAACACAAGAGTGTCTCAAATGTCAGGTGTGTGGTATTTGCAAAGAGTGTTCAAACTTTACTTGCCGCTTCTTAATGCTACAGACCTCCCAAAATCAATAGTTTACAAGAGGATTTAGATAAACTGTGTGTGTGTTTGCAGAGTCACAAGACACGTCTCTGCCACCTGCTCAGCCCCACAAGAAACAAGGATATGCACTAAACTAGAGAGTAAATATGGAACATGCAATGCACTTGCTGCTTGTGTGCACTAGTACAAGTTATTCTGTTATTTCAGTCTATTTTATCAGTTCACACTCTGGAATGAATCAATAAAGATGGCTAACCTACACAGAGATGGCCATTGCATAAGTCACTTGCTGTATATCAAGTGTAAAGCTAATTTTTTCATAATGTCAAATAGATGTAAAGCTATCAGCTCAACAGATTTTTTTCTGCACATAATATACAATTCTTGTCTTCTCAGCAGGTGCTCATCATGTAAAATCTGGCAAATACACTACATCCACGCTAATCTGCATTTGTCTACTTTTGTTCTTAACAGATAATGTTAACTTTATTTGAACAAGCTGTGAAGGTCAAAGCTGTTTTCATTTGCTGGGAAACAGCATAGAGAATTTTAAAATGAAGTGTAAAATATAATAAATTACTTATAGTAGTACCTGGCTCATTAAAAGAATCACCAGGGTCAGAAGGCACTACTCTGTGATAAGCCACTATGATCTCCACATTAAGCATGACATACATGACATAGATTATTTGACCAGATCAAATCTCTTTACATCTTTATATCTCTTCACATGTTTGATATTACTCATCATATTTTCTATTTTGTGATGGGGACTTGTATGCATGAATATGGACTCATGGAGACATTTTAGAACACATTTTACTGCTGTGGCTTGAACATTATTTGAGTAGTATCCTGTTTTGTGTGACTTGCTGATTGATGCCACAGTAAACATACCCCTGCTTTTACACAGATTCAAAATGATGGACTTTTTTGAATTTTCCAAAGCAGAAGTTGAACTGTAATCTGACCAAACTTGTGTAATGACCTGTGATTTGAGTGGGCCTTCTTGCACTAAAGTGCTTTCTGTTAAGATTGAAGTTGTGCACATGATTCCATATAGTGTGTGAAACAGTGTAGCTAAATGTTGATACCAGCTGCTTAGTTACTAGAGCAATGTTTTATGTCTGAGTCAATTCCCAGGATACAGTAATTTCTAATAAATGCTCCAAGGATTAACCAGCATGCACCATTTTTAACACTGACTTCACAAGCAAAACATAATTTTTTAAAATGTCTTTGTTTTTCTTCTTGCAGCAAGATGACAATACTGAATTGAACAGTGACATGATCATCAATGGAGACACCCAAACTGTAAGTGCTTATATGAAATAATTAGGCAGTCTAAATTCCGTTCATGGCTTGGGTGCGTTTTGAATATATATTCTTTAAATGCAAATGTAAAATGCTCTTCTACCACTAAATACTACATTCTGTCTGACATGTGGTTCAGTGTGGCCTGTTTATTGTTTTTGAGCTGCCCTGGTTTAGACTGGGGGAAATCTAACCTGATTCTCTGTTCTCTAAAGCACATAATTTCACACAAAAAAAGCTTTATAGAGATTAAAAATCTGTTGCAAAATAAAGCAAGGACTTGGACAATGGCAATGGCAGTATTAATGCAACAAAAGTAAAGGGACATCGTTCAGCAAAGAATATATTTTAGTGCTTTTTATTTCCAATTCAGTAGTAGTTCAAAATAGTGATGCCCAGATAAGAAGACGTTTTCATTATTTGGCTTTTGTATGTGTGTTTAGATTGAGCCGGGCGGTGAGACTCTGGCTGGGTCAGAGGTCACTGAGCCTGTAAAATCCTTTCTGGTGACCATCACGCTGAAGGAAGGACACAACCTCGTCATCAGAGACCGATGTGGTAACAGCCTTATCTCACCCTGACACCTCCACTTATCAGATAGACTTGAGATGATGGACAGGCTCATTATCTTTGTGCACATCAGTACACTAGTGTGCAGAAACAGAAAACTAAAACCCAATAACCTGCCAACAATAGGGCATTTTGAACATGTGTTTATGTGCATGTGTATGCAAAAGGCTGTGGCGAAACAAAACAAACATTACTAAGCATCACTGCAGGTTATGTGGACATGGCTCTTGCAACTGACACCACACTCAGATGATTCTGTGGTGTAACATGAAACCTCAACCATCGCCCAATTTCCCAATTTAAAGAAGTGTTGTTTGATGTTTGATGGCACTTTAAAATTACATTTGACAAAGTCAAACCTTCAACAATGTGAATTAGTGCTTGTGTTTCAAGGACACATGCCTGTTTTTTAAACCAGTTTATTTCCTTTTATTTCCTTAGTTCACTAAATCTTATAAGTGTGATAGAATGTCTTGTGTGGGAAATGATAAATTATTCAGATGCTGTCAAAGGTCTAGAATAATACAAAGAGAAAGCAGTTCAATTACTGCATATCATGCCTCATCTTAATGAGCATGGATTTTTAAAATTTGGATGCAAACTTAGATTTCTACTTAAAGGTACATTGTGTAACTTTTCTGGTTCAGAGCTTGTCAAATGCTTTTCTCCATGGAGATGTTATTGCTTTGTCTGTAATGTTTCAAAGTATGGCATTAAGCCTTTCTAATCTTCATGGAGACCAAACCAGACTAAGTTACAGGTTAGATCTGTGGAGAGGTGACCATGCTCATGGTCAGAATGTCTGTTTTTCTAGGTATTTTTGAGCTATTAAAACAACCAGTAATTTTAAAAATGTAAGATAGAGCTGTTTAATGTCATACTGTGGAATATTCCAGGCAGAGCAATGACATCTTCATAGAAACAAGCAGATGATGGAACAACCAAAATGTTACATAGTACACCCTTAAAGTAGAATCAGACATATAACTGGATGCAATAATATTTGACTAGCAGTAAAAGTCTGTTGTTAAGTTAGTTTACATACCACACTCATACCACCATAGCTATAGATAGATATAGATAAAAATCTGCATGTCTTTGATTTGTTGTGGTAATAAATATTAAATCACATATATGATCATATATATAATCATATCTACTTAGAAAGGTCATGGCAGCTTTGCTTTTTGAGTTTAGCCTTTTGTACATGTGTGAATATCTGGTTACAGCTCATGTTATTGACTCCTGGGACATGAGACAGCTGAGTGTCAGGTTAGCCGCTCAGCTCATTCGTAGCCAGAGCAGGATTCCACACTGCAAATTAGAACCTGTCTGCACCACACCCACTATTCTTCACACGTATGTTCACTCAGTATGTGTTTGGATTACCTCTATGCCACATAGTTTTATTTGTACACATCTACATAATGCAGAGAAAAAAGGATCAGGAAGATTTTTTTCTGCAGTGTAGTTAAAAGTGGAAGTATAAGCCCTGAGTGGTTAAGAAAAGAATGTTGCGAATTGATATGTCAAAACATTACAAGTTAATTCTTCACTTTACAAAGAATGACAAGTTATTAGTAGAATGTTGTGGCCTGCCAGTTAAGCAGAAAAACCACAAGATCACACTTTGTAGACTGCTCTTCACTAGTGTTAATAGTTTACTTGCACAGACATGATATAAATAATAAAATGGTCTAAACACATATTTTTGTGTTTACAGGTACAAGTGATCCATATGTCAAATTTAAACTGGACGGAAAGACGTTCTATAAGAGCAAAGTTGTATATAAAAATCTAAATCCTTTATGGAATGAGACCTTCTCTATGCCAATCAAAGATCTGAACCAAAAGCTCTATATTAAGGTAAACCAATTATAAGGCATCTACAAGTTTGAAATGATTTTATATTAGTTTTGGAATTAACTTTACTACATACTGCAAAAACGTATTACTTACAAATGTGTGGTGTTCTGAAATACAGGTATATGACCGTGATCTAACAACTGATGACTTTATGGGCTCTGCTAGTGTACTTCTGAGTGAACTGGAGATGGACAAGTAAGTACCTATGCAGTAAAAAGAGAATCTTGTTTACAAAATGTATATATTTAATAATACGTGGACATTAATAGTGCTATCTTAGCCAGTCACATTGAAGCAACCTACAAAGCACAATATATTAAAGGAGTGTTTTGGAGTGACAGATTGATGAGACTGGTATTTTGTAGTTTCTTCCTGTTCAGTTTTTCTTCAACCTAATATTCTCAGACTGATGCACCCTTTAATTACACTGATTATTACATGATTGGTAATATTACAGGCATGTATTTATATCCACAAAGTAAATCTGATAATCAACACCTGGTAAAGGGTGTTAGTCAGTCTTTAACATTTTCTCTTTCATCTTTGTCTTTGTCACACCTTTGTTTTGTTTTTGCATAGTTTTCCTGCACAGTTTGATAATCGGATAACTCCAAAACTTAGATAATGATCAAATATTTGTAATGCATGTACACATACCCAATGTGTTCAAGTTTCCAGGTTCCTTAGTAAATCAGTTTTATTAGACATCCAATCTCACGCCTCTCTTTACAACACTAGAGTTATTTCAATTTTCTCCAACATGCACTAGTAGGTAGCATAGTTCACAAAATAAAAGATTTTCTTTTAAAGGTTCTATATTACTCAAAATTGACTTGTGAGATTTTAGCCATGTTAGAAGGTTGTTACATCATCAAAAACATTCCTAGAGTTGTGTTTTGTTTCATTTTCACATGTTTAAGTAACCTTTTATTATTAGTCTATCTACATCTACGTGTTTTTCTGTTTGAGAGAAGAACTCAGTCTAAATATGCAGGGCTGTGTGTTAAACATGTTTAAATGCAACAAAATGTAACTCCAGGTATGTTTTGATGAGGAAACAATAGCATAATATGAGCTCTTTAAAAGTACATAGCTTGCCACTTATCAATTTTATTTTTCAACTGTTTTCCTAGACTAACAACGATGTCCCTGCCACTGAACGACCCGAATAGCCTGGAGGAGGACATGGGGCTGGTGCTTATGGACATGACCCTTACACTCAGAGATGGAGGCAGCAGGAAATTCAATGTATGCTCCCAAATACTCAAATAAGCACACATGATCCCCATAGCAACCAGCACTATGTATATGTGAAGCATGCTTTTCCAGTGTTTGTGTCCACGGCCTACTAACCTGTCTGTCATTCTGTCTAACATGCATGCGACGGTTGCAGCGATGGTCCAGAAAACGCAGCAGTAGGGTAAGGCATAATAGGCAAAATGTATTCATATCAAACTATATATTTTGCTTATACAAAATAGCTCAGTATATTAGAAAAGTAACTCACTCGGTCCTGTAGTGTGGTCAGGAGCTAGGCATAATCTGTCCACAAGAGGGCAGCAAATCTTTACAATAACATAGTTGAAATAGCGATCGGGAAAGCGCTAGTATAATATGTCTTTGTTGCCTGTGCTTTGGTAGTTGGTAGATGCATGCTTACTGCTGTAGTTTGTTACTAGCTGCTGTAGTTCCCTTTTCTTTTCTTTCTGTTTGTTTATTTATTTGTATGCCCTAATAAGTAATTCCTTGAAATCCTTATAAATAGGTTTCCATTTTAAAACCATAGCTCTTAAATTCTCTATAATATGCAGGGGTGAAAAGTACAGCAACTAATTACAAATACTCGTGTTACTCTACTTTTCTGGATAATTGTACTTTCTTGAGTACTCTTGCGTACTTACATAATTTTTTTTTAAACATGTAGATGTAATTGGGGTAATTCTAGCAATGCAGTTGTAATTAGCTATTATTTTGCATACTTTATAAAGTTGGCACCAATACAATCATTGTAACTGATTACATTCTTAGCCATATAAATGTACTTATACTTGAGTACCCATTTTTCCGTACTTTTTACAGTACTGAAATAATATTTTACAGTAATGCACATATTTTTCTGATGCAATGGCCACTTATTCTCTTAGCTCATTCCTCATGCTGGTACTTGAAAGTGTGTCTAGGCAATAGGCGTGGGGAGGTGTAACATGTGTGAGAGTTCACCAGGGTGCATTTGATGTGCTTTAATTGATTCAGGGTTAAACAGTTCTCCCCGCAGCATTGTGTCAGAATAGAAGCTCATCTAATTATCCTCCTATAGATTATTAGGATTTTATATAAAGGATTACTGCAGGCTTTAGTCAGTTTAGGCCTACCAGTGATATGCGTTTTCTGTTAAACAAAACGTACAATCTATTAAAGCCTATGTACATTATAATAATAGGTCGAAAAAGTACTAACTGATCTTAACACTTGAAAAGGCTAATTAAAACATAATCAGAATCAAAAAACGTTTTATTGTCAGTGAACAATGAAGGAATTAGAAATATGCTTCAGCGACATGGTGCAACATAAAACAATGAATAATAATATTAAATTTAAACTATGATTAAAAAAATAATAAAGAGATGCATTCAAAATAAGGTAGATACAAATATACTTTAATATACAGTGTGCGAAGGACAAAAGTGCAAAACATTTGTCAGTGCAAATAGATTAATGACTAATTATAGTAATTACAGTTGAAGCTGTTTAAAGTGAGAGGCGTTATAAAGTGACAGCTGTTATAAAACCAATTAAAACTAAATAAATTTTAAATCCCCAAAAATTAGTCTGGTAACATGCCATATAATGTATCTGTGATGTATTTATAACTTGCTGGTTTGGTAAAATCATATGAGTTCCTTCTATTTTTTGTGATTGCTGTTTACATTTGGTCGTTCTCCTCTCATAGTCAGGAAACCCACAGCAGACTTTTCGCCTGTCAGACACATTAAAGAAGAGCCAGCTGTGGACGTCTATGGTGACAGTGACTCTGGTGGAGGGCCAGGACCTGCCTGCGGAGCCTTCAACGGGGCACTATTTTGTTTCCTTCAGACTTGGAGAGCAGAGATTTAAAAGCAAGGTGCTTTTCCAGACTTTTTTTGTTAAAGCTGCAATAATTTGGGGAAGACAAATTCAAGTGCACATTTTCGAAAGCAATTTCAGCAATTAGATATATGCTTTCCAAATAAGGATTCATGGATGGATGTTGCTTACTTTAAATACATTCAGGACATATCGAATTTTGAGAGAAATTAGAAATACAAAATGATGAACATATTTGTAAAGGTCTAAGCTACAGGGTTAGTTCTTTTCCATTACCGCACAGAATCATTTGTTGTTTGCAGAGTACATTCTATTACATAAATAATTGCAGTTTCTGTCATTGTGATCGCAAATTAATTTGAAGTTGTTGTTTTTTTTTAGTTTATGTTTTTCAAGCATTGCAAATGAAAAGTGAATTCTGTCAACTGAACAAAAGTTTGAGGAGTGAATATATTCCATCACTCATCCAAGCAGCATCCTCAGTTCTGACAGAATTGTACTTACATGGACAACTGAGGGATTACATGGATTTACCATTTAGTCCTGCTGCGTAATAATATATAAACATTGTTTTTTAGAGTAAAAGCAAAATGGCCAATCCACAGTGGAAGGAGAAGTTCACATTTAACCAGTTCTTCGACAGTCCGGACATTATGGAGGTGGAAGTCTGGTCTAAGGAGGGACGCAAGACTGAGGAGTGTCTGGGAGTGTGAGTAAACCTATGCACACTGTTTTATGTTCTTCCACAAAAAAAACCTTTAAACTTTCACAGTGTATCAAATATGCAAATTCTGTGAAATGTTGTTAGTAAATGCAAATTGGACCTGTGTAAAGAAGCAGGTGTGCTGTTTCCTGAATTCGAGGTGTGTTTTTTGTTGTGAGCAGGTGTGAAGTGAACCTGTCCCAGATCTCTGTCAATCAAAGGAAGCTCTTCACGCACGTGCTGGAGCATGGGAGGGGCCGTGTGCTCTTCCTGGTGGAGCTAAGCGCGTGCAGTGGCGTCTCCCTGTCCGACCTGTGCGCCGCGCCGCTTGACGAACCACGTGAAAGACAGAGCCAGCTGGAGAACTATGTCAGTACCCACACATCTGCACGTTGCTACAACTTTGCATGACGGGTCCACACAGCTTGCAAATATCATAACTGTCTCATTTAGCATCCATCTCAAAAGTTACATTCCTGATACTTAGTTTTAGTCTGAATTTTAAAATTGTATTACAGACCGTAACATAAAATTTGAAATTGCTAGATTTTTTTCCCTTGTACATTATTATTTATTTATTTATTTTTTTAGTGCTCATAGAATATGACAAGCAATAAGATCAATTTATTCACTTGCCATTCTTCAACTACATGCTATAAAGATTTGAGCAACTTTTTACATTTATTTTTAATTGTTCAATTGAATTGCTTTATATTTTTGTATTTTAACAGCTTGCCAAGTGGTGGCAGTATTTGACAGAAACTTTAAAAATTTTTTGGCCTCGATCAGATGAATGCCAACATGAATATTCTTTTAATATTTAAATAAAACATATAACAGTTTTTTTTTCACTGTTGTTAAATAAAAGGCTGGTATAATTTGCATTAATTTGGGTTTATTCAGGTTTCGTTCTTTGCTCAAGTTAATTTACAATAGATATAATATTTAAACTCATTAGATTTTTTTGTCCTTCTTTCACCAGAGTTTGAAGAGATCTTTAAAAAATTTGCATGATGTTGGTTTTCTTCAAGTGAAAATCCTGAAAGCTTCAGACTTGATAGCAGCTGATATAAATGGTTTGTAAAGTTAGTGTTTTATTTATTCATTTTGTCCACTCTTGTTTGACACATCTACACACAATACTCTCTTTAGGGAAAAGTGATCCTTTCTGTGTGTTGGACTTGGGAAACGACAGGCTTCAGACGCACACAGTCTACAAAACCCTGTACCCAGAGTGGAATAAAGTGATTACACTGTCAGTATGGGAGAAAAAACTGCAGACATGCTTTTGTAATGTTTTATGCTGAATATTTGGAGTGATGTATTTGGCCTTCATGTCTGTCCACAGCCCTGTCAAAGACATTCACGATGTTCTGATGGTGACGGTCTTTGATGAGGATGGGGACAAGGCGCCAGACTTTTTGGGGAAAGTTGCCATTCCTCTGCTTTCGGTACAGTATCTCACATCATTGTCTCAGTAACATATTTACACCTTTAGCTTAAATGAAAGTGAAAAGTGGGCTTTCACTACAGCAGGTTGGAGACTTGCTAAGATGTAATGCACTGTGACTGCTGGTCAGGTTCATGGCTCTGCTCCTCACCTTGTGCCCTTTCTGTCCTGCAGATCCGGGGGGGACAACAGATCACACTCCCACTGTTAAAACAGGACCTGAGCGGCCTGTCAAAGGGGAGCATCACTCTGGAGCTGGAGGTCATCTTTAACCCTGTAAGTGAACCCACAATTTACTGGAGTGTACGGTAAGACTTTGACCAGTAAATAATTGTATAATAAACTGGGAACAAGGCAATCCATATCAAAACAGTCTTCTTTTTTTAATCAAATATGCTTTTAATAAATATACAACATCATATTCATTCAAAACATAATTAGAAAAATACACATTTTATGCCAAATGTGATTAACCACTTCTTTTGTATTTTCAGATCAAAGCAAGTATAAGAACATTTCAACCGAAAGAGAGGCTTTTTATTGAAGATAATCCAAAATTTTCCAAAAAGGTTTGTACTTTTACATTTTTATGTGTGGCTAAATACATCAGTAAAATAATATCAGATTTGTGCAAACTGATGCACAATCACATTACCACCAAGCAGCACTAAGGAGGTCAAAGGTGAGAGGTCAATATTGGGTGGAATACCTAAGTAAAACATAAAATAGATCCATGTTTTTATGTTTATTGCCAAATATGTTTTTGTGTGAACTGATTTTGAAACCACTTAAGTTTGATTGTCCTAGAAGAGCCAAAAACACAGAAGCCAGGACTTAGATTGGTCGGAATGAGTTTGCTGGGGCTGTAATTGACCCCGGCTGTGACAGAGTTCCTGCTCGCTGTTCTGCTACATTAGTTTGATATACAGTGTGCAGGACAGGGCGCGAGACGGGGTGCCTGACTGTCTATCCACTGCACAAAGACTCTTTGTTAGGAGACAATACAATGCTTATTAATGCCAAAATTGGTTAACACACCAGGGACCAAGTTAGGATTTCTCTCCGATTTTAATGTTTGAAGTTGGTTGAAAAAATTAGGTCACATTACTGAGTCTTTTCTTTGCCCACTGACTACTATGGCTCATCCAAATCACTATCTCATCAGATACGGCTGGGCAATATTGACTATTATTTCATGATTTTTTTCATTATCTCAGTAACAATATTCAGACAATATTTTAATAATGTGTGAATGGGCCAAAATGTACCATTAAATGTCTCAGCTGAGGTATCAGTATCGCACAAAATGTAAATGGATTAAAAAATGAACCCCAAAAGGGCTTGTTTGGGTGATTACACTAGACATTTCTGTGTCTTTTTGAGGTTTTTAATGTTATTTATTATACACAATATACCCTTTAATTCTAATTTAGCAATCTCCAAAATATTAGTTTCAATATTACGCATTTTTCAGTATATCTTCCACCTCTACTGTCAGATATACATTCACTACAAATGTATTGGCATATACCTATGTGCTTTTCATTTAACTGCAATTCAATCGAGCACCATTCAGTTACACCTTGTAAAAATCTAATTTCATACTCATATATCTTTCAGGCCCTGGCTCGAAATGTGATGCGCGTTCAGACACTGTTGAGGGCTATCATGTCTGCACTGCAGTACATCAAAAGCTGCTTCCAGTGGGAGAATACTCAGAGGAGCCTGCTCGCCTTCTTGGTAAAGTGGCTTAACTACTTATCAACACACTATCTGCATTTCTCTGTGTCTCTCCTCCGAGCTGCAGAATACAAGTGCAGCCTGGCCAACCTCCACTTGAACCCTTCTTCTGAGAATCTTAATCGATGCTGCGTTGGGCTGAGTCGAAACTGCAGCCCTGGCCCCATCTCCGTGTCGGAATGGCCGCTCTCGACGTTTGCGTGCCTGTGCGGAGGCCGAGTTAAGCCTCAGCTGGAGAGAGAGGAGTCCCGGTGGAGACGAAATGCAGTCTATTTTTATTCTACATCTCTGACAACTCATTAACCCTCGGTCCAGTCTGTGCTCAGTTTGATTTGGAGCCCATTACACAGACACAAGTCCAATTAAAAAGCTCTGTGGAGATAAGGCTGATTTCCCTTCCTACCATTGTCGCTTACAAGTGCTAAGCAGCTGTGAAGACTGAAATAGAGGGGCAGTCTTTTAGCACACCTTCTTAAAGTGGGTGCTGATCTCTTCGACATTATTTTCCTCCACATCTAGGCTGATAAAGATGGCACACAGCGCGGTATGTATTAACTATGCAGGCAATCAAGGTCATCCAAAGTTCCTTTTGTTTTTACACCTGTCCGCCTATAGATGGCACTAAGGCTTTGCTTGGCTTCTGAGGAATGTCTTGTGATGCTGATGAGCGGAAACTGTACTTCAGCCAATGGTACAGTTTGTTCAGGTGCTGTTGAAGATGGAGATGCAGCAGTAAGATGGATGTAGCCCCTGCACTGTCATCATTCAGGATTCTCACCTAAACTATAGTGGCTATTATAAGTTACAATTTAGATTAAACTATAGTTCACAGTTGCGAGATTAATCGCAATTTAATCAAAATTGCAAATTGAAAAGTCGCTACATTTAACAAAGATTATTATAAGTATTTATGTAAGAACTTGAAAGAAAGCTACTGAACAAATCTAGCTTTATACCTCAAGAAAATGTTGCATTTTATAGCAATTTATATAAATAAAATAAAACACATAGTAATAACAATCAATCATTCAACACACTCATAGCTACATTTTTTGCATACACTCAGTAATACATAGCATGCGTTACTCTTGTGCTCTTGGATTACTGCTGTACTATGCAAACCCATTGTTAGGCTCCGGCCCTGAAAATCCCACCACTGCCTGCGAACATACCACCCCTCTGTACAGTAGCTCTTCTGACATTATCTGCCCTTTCATTTTTTTATTTCCTCTGATCTCAATTGCATTTCCAGAACACCGCATCGGCCCCTGTCCTCTGCCCCTTCATGCCTTTCAACCTTTACAATTATCAGCATCTTTACGGGCGGCGTATACAGTTCCACTAAAGCGTGACACTGCTGTCTCTCCATTCCCTGTGCCCTCAGTCATTACAAAGTCCCCACTAATAACACATAACCCCTTCAGGGAGGAGGGGGGTTCAGCTCTGCTCCCAGACCCTGATTTTGGCCGCTGATAACACAGAGCAGAGCGTGCTTGGCTTTTTGCACATTAAATCCACTGGTGGTAGTAGTAGCGTTGGTAATGTTAGCGGTGGGTGGATGGGGCAGGAGTAGTACCAACCTTTAATGCCTCAAAGGAGAGTGATGTCTTGACCAGATGTGCATTTTTTTTATTAGCAATAAAAAAAAAAGTAAAAAAATAAATTCCACCCCCTGAATTTGGCCCTCTGCCACTTTGGCAAATGTGGCTCCTGTGTCTGGATTATTTCATACTTTGATTCAGCCAATCGAGACATAATATCCTCTTATCCATTTATGCGCGCACATGTAGCAGCAGCGGCGCGAGGAATGTCACACAGAGACTCCATGTGGCTGCAACAAATGGCGCGGTCAGCTTTATTAATACAGCCATGATTATAGAGCCAGCAATTATGTTTATGATGCTCATGTCAGTCAGTGGGAACAGAGTGAGAGAATGTTAGGCTAGAATGAACTAGTAATGAATTAGATATATTAGTATGTTTATAGACAAATATTTCAAACATGTAATTAGGAATGTTTAGATGATTTGGTTACTTGATAATCGTGATTATTAAGGTAACATTATAATCAAAAGGAAAATTTAGATGCAAAAATGAAGCCATTTAAAGTCAATATATAATCAGAAAGAGTAAGCCTATATGTATAATTATGTCACATTAACTTAATCATTCAGAAGGTTTGATTTCATAAAGCTGGTCACATACTAGACGAATGCTGATCTGTTAGACAGCAGTAATGAAAGAAATGTTAATGCTGTGTCAGTAGTTGTAAAAAATCTAATTGGAATGTTTCTTTTCACCTTTTTTCTCTCTAAAACTTCATATTGTGACATCCCTACATGTATTTAAGATGAGTTATCATAAGGTTATGATAAACGTAAGGCTTTCCCTATGACATTAAACAGCACAATTAAGCTAAATGGTTTTGAAATTAAACTTCAAAGTAATTATGCCTTAATAAATAATGTTAGCAAATATCAATTACATAATGTACTAAATCACATACTTGTGTTTTTGTCTTTGCAGTTGTTTGTTGTGGTGGTGTGGAACTGGGAGTTTTACATGCTGCCGCTCTTCCTGGTCGGACTCATCTCATGGAAATATATGAAAATTCGGTCTTCTCCGGCCAGTCAAGATCTGGTTTGTATTTTGTCTATTTTGCCTTTTTTATTTTGTATAAAGAGAACTTATTACTTTTATGTTTAAATTAACACCAACTGCAAACAGAAACAGAAACAGTTTTGAATCAATAAAAGGCAATAATGAATTACACATCCTTGAATGAAATAAATTATTATCTTAATAATAGAATTTTTTAAAAGCAATAAAGCCTATTATATGCTGGATAGATTTGCCGCTTCTAATGTGCAAAGCTTATAAAAATGAATTAAGATATTAAAGTAAGTAAATAAAATACTATAGTCCATTATAATTATAGTTGTTAAATATTAACACATTCAAAAAGGAGTGGGAACACATGCACACATTAGTACAATATAGTAGTACAAATGCCAGAGGCGTGAAAAAGCAACAATAAAATATTTATAGTTAGATCTGAGAATAGATCTATGTTAATTTTTGAAGACCAATAACAATATTATTTAAAATTTTACATTTATTTACCCTTTTTGAGAATTAAACTGTCCTACTACTAAACCAATTAACGTGTGGTCTTGCTGTACTGAAAGAGCCCTGATCACTCAAATGTGTCATTCTGTAGTACTTAAAAGAAGCACTTAGAAATACATAAATTACAAAATCCACTGCTACTTCTGACGCGCTACAAATATAGACACTGAAAAGAGCTGCTAATTGCTATTATTACCACTGAGACTGCACATGTCAAATTTAATGAACTGTTTAGTAACTGGAAATTATTTACCAAAAGACCACTTTTATGCTTGTATAATGGCCATGTGATGATAGTTTTATAGTGAATTTAAATGAATTATGTTAAGTTTAATTTCCCTTACCTCAAGATGTGTTCATGTTCCGTGGGAAAACTGTGTGCGCTGTGTCCACAAATGACAGCGAGAGACTATGCAGGCAGACCTCAGGGTCAACCTCACACTAGCAATTGTAATAGCCACTTCTTTAAGTCATAGACTAAAATTTAAATGTCTGTACTAAGTCATTTTTACTTTCACTTTTGAAGGAAAATATGGATGTGGCCGATGAGGAGGACGAAGATGAAAAGGTATGTGTGTATGTGTATGCTAATCGAAGGTTCCCCTTGCTGTGAATTATAAGAATTTTCTAAAAACTGAGTAAAATGTCTGTAATCTAGGAAACCCAATTGTTATTTTTGAGATTTTAGCACTTGACAACTTCTTCTAATTTAGTAAACTTGCGGTTGTCAGACAGACATTGAGGCTTAATAAAGACCTCACAGACTGGCTTCCACATGTCACCACACATTCATATGGTAATAAAGGGGTGGGCCGAGGGGCTGTGCTGCATTTGGGAAAGTCCCTAAGCTTATACACCATATAATACCATCAATATGGAACTAATGACAGTACTTAGGCATGCTTTTAATGCCTGCTCGAGTGGAAAGTGTTACCACGCTTTTAGGCGGCGATATATTTCATCAGAATGACAGCAGTTTATTGTAGGTGTCGTGAATGGACTGCGCTGTCAGCACAGTTGAAACTGCTGCTCAGGGCTGGATATAGGCTGGAGTCATCCACTCTAATATTACTTGGACATGCAGTTGTAGCAGACATTGCAGACAGTTGATGGGATGGGACAAGGCCATTGGATGGATGGAAGTCAGCTGACTCTAAAGAGAATAAGCATAATGCAACACAACACATTCCAAAAGCAGAATCAGAGTCATTTAAAACACATGATTTTGTTCTAGAGGAAATTGTGATAATTAAACTAAACAACAGATATCTTATATTGTATTCTGTAAGATGCAAACATTGTGTTGTAGCAGTATCATATGAAATATAATAACACGTAATGTTTAAGATTCACATATATACAGGATACACAGATACATATATTAGTTTTTATGTTTTTTTTTACACTGAACTTATTTTAATATTGCATGCTTATTTGTTTTGTTTGTTTGTTGTATTAACTTAATTGCCACAGGAAATTTGCAAAATGTTAAAAGTTTTTTCTTTAGTGGCACAAAGCATGATTCAGATCCATAAATGATTCCTGTATTTTTTCATATACTGCATACATATTTAAAATAATGATTTCAGTCTTCCTCTGTGCACCGTGCATTTGAAATAGCAATATTAAATGTTTTATGACATTTGGACACATTGTGGCTCTTTCCCAAACACTAGTATGGCTTAGAGCTAGTTATAATTCTTTGTCACATCACCAGCAGTTTCACTAAGTTGGGCCCATGACAAAGACCATGACTTTGGCTGATAAACAGTGTCCCCCCCCCGCATCCTGCTGACGCCGGCCCCTCTCCGGAGTCTTCACCCGGAGCAGTGAGTGTGTGTTTGATGTGGACACTGGCTCTCTCCACACATCCTCAGATCCGCACTGGTGTCTAGTCTGTTGTTTACTTTAAAGCCCCCCTTCCCCTCTGGGATCTGGATGAGCCTGAGAACGGAGCTTTATCGCTTTTATAATGTGCAGCCCAGTCCCACTCTCAAGAGCTACCACTTCAAAAAAGCCCTTTCAAAACTTGTTCACATAATATGCGCCTTTGTATTTGGGATTTATAGACATCCTACAGAGCAGCTTTGAACGCTTTTATTAATACGGCTGTACTTACACATTTGTCTTCTCACAGTTTTATATGGAGTCTAAACTGTCAGTCACTCCAGATATTGTATGCAAAATATATGTATAAAATAAGGCGTGCATCCTTAGAGCTACCCCATTAAATAAATATTAAGATCAGGCTCAGTGACTCGCCAAACTAATCCGTGGACCTAATAGTGAGACGCTGGGGTTTGTAACTCGCGCACATTTATTCCATGCTATCTCCCAAAATTCATTATTTTACCATTATTATATTATCCAAAAACAAAACATAAAAGTATCAGTATCATTTCTCTGTATATTTATATTTCTACTATTATGTGCTTTTTTTTTTAAGGAATCAGAGAAGAAAGGTCTGTTAGACAAAATTCACATGGTCCAAGACACTGTCATTTTAGTTCAAAATATCCTCGATGAGATCGCCTGCTTCGGAGAGAGGATTAAAAAGTGAGTTATTTTATTAGCAATTCCTGAACTATTTTATTTATTTTCAGTCCCTGTGTAGTTCAGTTTATTTTACTCACTTATTGCTATTACTTATTATTGTGTCCTGTTATATTATTGTACTTATCTTTTGTGTTTTATTCCTTAGCACATTCAACTGGTCTGTGCCATTCCTGTCCTGCTTGGCTTTTATCATCTTTGTCATCGCCACTGTGCTCACGTACTTCATCCCAATTCGTTACATCATTTTAGTCTGGGGTGAGTCTCACCAGTACCACTTGTGTGACGCTTGGTTTCAAACATACCTGCTGCTTTTTTGTCGTCCATATCTCCATTCACTTTATATTTTACATGCTTATTTATTTACGAGGGCTCTGATAGTCTGCATAAAACCTGTTGTTCAAGATAAGTGCATAATATAGTGTCTGGTGGTGGTTGGCGAAGTGAAAGTAAAAACAGTTAAAAGGCAAACGGCACTTGAGCAGGATTTGGTGGACAGCATGTGTCTCATGTGCAGAGATTTGTTTGTGTGGAAACAAAGAGCACAGCGGCGAGGGACTCCCTCTAATGATACGTTGGTGTGAATCTCTGTTTTAGGTATCAATAAATTCACCAAGAAATTACGGAACCCGTACAGCATCGACAACAACGAAGTGCTCGATTTCCTGTCCCGAGTGCCTTCAGATGTGCAGAAGGTAAGCCCCCACGGATCAGGCAGCCAGGAAGCCTCAAATCCCACCGCCCCGCAGCTTTGCACCATGCGAGAACAACTCCCAGGCATTCTTCACTCTTTTCTGTATAATTAGCCCAGCCTGTATAATTATGCAGCCGCGTATAATTTCTGTTGTGTTTTGGTCATGATACATCCCTGGTGGAGGTCTTTGCACAGCTGCCTGTTCCCATGCTTCTACAGGACATTCTGCTGTCTCACCACTGAACTCACTCAGAGACTGCTCTCCTCGCTGCGCTCTGAGGGGACAGAACTTAGCAGGATAAATGTAACTTCTTACTAACTACAGCATCAGTCAGAAACCCAGCGAGCATTTGGTGTATCTTGTCCAGATCTCCTTGTATTTTTTCCTCATCACTGTCCTCTGTCTTGGGCCTGTTTGACCCTGTTTGTCTCCTAGTCTGTGTGTGAGTCTGGAGTGTGTCTGAAAGTGCATATGACAGGTTAGACTACTCATTTCATTAAAACATAGCATCATTCTATTCAAGATTTTACAAAAAATCTTACCTAGTTTTTTTAGTTTTTTATTTTGGGAAAGTTTATAATTTGACATACTGGTTGGACACAGACAGCAGATATGACATATGCAGAGGTAATTCCATCCCTCACATTTCCATTCTGTAAACAAGGGTCAAAGCTTGCCTCATTTTCAGTGGTTACAGTTAGACTAATAAAACATAAATGACATTCTTAATTTGTTATATTAAGGTTTAAACTGCCAGAATAAGTGGTCCCTGAATTTTGGATGGAATTTTTGGTGTCAATGACATAGATAGAGTTATTCTTTTTTAGAACTCAGTTCTAATTCCTTTTTGTAAAGAAAAAAAACATAATGAGACTTACAATTGAAATAGAAGTATGAGTTGGTTTTTGTATCATAAAGTATACTTTCCACAGGAAGATATTGTCATTATTTTTTTTAGTATTAAATTCAAAGTAAAATACGTTTGAGAGCTTAACTACTATTTATGGGCCTTGATATTGAATATAGGTTGCAAATACTGGATATTGGTTTTGACTTTGGCTTTGCAATATGACAAAATGATCATATTTTTATCTTAATTTTAATTTGATCCTAATTTTTAACTTTGATGTAATTTCATCAAAAACATTATGTCATATAGACAAACTTCTTCCTTCAATGCCTGAACTTGTAACCACATGCTTTTACTGACAGAGGATTTGCTGAGGACCCCACAATTAATATATTAATTAATATAAATAAGTCTGGAGGAAAGTTCAGCATCAACACAAAATCAAACATCTGTCAAAGGCATAAAGTGATGGACTTGTAATATTAATTATGGAAAATTAACAGATTAATACAGGAAAATCAGAGGACCCAATCACTTACATAAATGATAGAGTTGAAAATTTGTGAAACATGTGTTGATATTTTATCCGAAACAATGACCCAACCTATTCTTTGAAGCAGATGATAACAGAAATTATAACTTTAGGTTAGGTCCAGTTACTTATTTACATTGTTTATGTTTTGTCTTGTTCAGGTGCAGTATAGTACGACCAGAGGCACCAAGAGGAAGAGGACCTCGTAGTCTGTGAAAGAAACATGATGCTGCTCTTTGCACAAGGAGGTGGATGAGCACTTTGTTCTTTGACGTGTGATACATTTTCAAATGTAATTCTGCAGTGAATGGAAAAATGTATTTCAACCAAAGATGTAAAAATTTAGTTTCATCCTCATGCTGCATCGGTAACATTAATAATAATAGCTACTTTAAGTTGTCTTAATAAAGCATGAAAAAGATTTAATTTATAATAAACAATTAGTTTATTAAGAATGATTTAGGCTTAATACTTACTTAATTAATACCCTAACACTAACTCCTATCCCTAAGTAGTTTCTTAGCCAGAATCATTCTTAATAAACTTTGTTCATTTTGAATTCAGTTTTTGCTCATTCTTCATTAAGGCTAATTAAGGTATAGTTATAAAGTGGTACCATTGTATATGTATGTATTTTATATTTACATTTCAGCTCTTATGACCTCATATAAGATTGTATTGTACAGTTTACTTGATCTTTTATTTGGTTTTCCTATTTTCATTGTATTTTATATTTCTGAATGTAAGACATATCGATAGAGTGTATTTTCTATATAAAGGCTTACTATGTGGGATCACCATATAAAAGCATGACGGCGTGACAGATACACAGCAATGGGTATTATAAATAGAATGCCAGATTAAATTATATGTTCCACAAGCAAATCATACACCCGTTTTACTCCGGTTCATTTCATCATGCTTCGGTATTTATGTCACTTTTATTATTTTGCTTTTGGTTGAACCGTTATCAAACTTGCATTGCACTCCTCTTGGTATTATACCCTTTGCTCTTGAACAAAATCTCAGCAACTCTGTAATACACTATTTATTAATGACTGTTCCGCTGAAATCTGTCTGCCTCTCATATCCATCAGCAATAAAAACTCAACCTCCTTTTGTCTGTGCGCCTGCCTCTGCTACAGGAATGTGTCTAATAGCCCCATACACATCTGAGCACGTCTCTTCATTAGGCTTTCATGAAGTGGTGCTAGGCTGCGCGAGACCTCTCCAGCACCCGGCCCCCTGCTGTTCGGAGGGCCCTTGGGCGTCCCCACCAGCGCGCAGGACCTGGCTGACCCCCTCTCAGTTGCTGTGACGGGATGCCCGGAGCCAGCATCCTATCAGACAAACCTGGAATACGGGTCCGCGCAGAGGAGGAGGAGGAGGTATGAGGATTTGAAATGCAGCCACAAGCAACAACACCACACCAATTTAGAGATTGTACAGCTGGAGCGGTTAAGATGGAGTAAGACGAAGGGATTTCTGGATTTATATTGTGAACACGTGGATGCTCAGGAGCGGTCTTAAGAAGAAATGACTTTAAATTACAGTAAATCTGCACTCAAATAAAATAAGGCATTATGTTGAACAATAGTATGCCACCTTTAACAATTAAATGCCCCTTGTAGAACAAAAAAACAATTATGTGTTTGCAAAATTGAGAAAATTACCCCAAATTCAACCAATTTACAATTTGATTCTTGGCAGTTGAATATGTTACACAATGATGTATATTTGCTGAACTGTTGTAAGAATGGGGGATGTGGAAGAAGTGGCAGTGGATGACCTGTGTTTCTCTTCATCTAGCTATAATGTTGACTTAGATATTCAATATTAATAACCTGCTGTCAAGGACACTGGAAGGACATCTCAATTTGACACTTATAGGCTGGCCATGAATATGTAAAGGCAGAGGAGAGCCTCGGAATTACAAAGTAAAATCATGGTTCACACGGGGGGACTAATGTGATGTGGCACTCGCATTCAGATGAGCCGCAAACCCAGCAGCTGATCAGTCTCCACAGACTTGTTAACGCTCACATATTAGACCTGAGAATCTTCTGCTGCGTTCACCTAGATACTGAACCAAACGCACAGCCAACAAATTCTTTATTTCTAACTAAAGAAATTAATTATATAGACCTTTCAGTGCAAATTGAATAGTTCTACTTACTTTATTAGAATAATTCTGTTAAATAGCTGGCACACTAATAACCTGGTATAACCATCTGCTTACATACAGAATTGGCAAGTAGCAGGCAGATCAAAATTATAATATTAACTTCTGTTGTACTGCTGCCATATAAAAGTCTTCACATGTCCTTATTTATACTCTGAAATAATCAATTAACATAGAAATAAACATAAATAAAAATAATAGTGTTTACTCTGAGGTGTTTTGTTGACAGTTGTGGGATCAGGGATTGGGGTAATGAGGTCCTGTTTGTTTCTGGAGAAGGCCATTCTTCTGTGGGGCATGATGGAGGAGGAATGGTAGGGTGAGTTCAGGTTATTGGTGTTTGATTTATGAGCTGTAAGCCATGAAAGTGTCCATCTTAGCACACAGTTGACCTGGATGTGTGCGTGTGGCAGTCACTCCTGGCCTGTTCATCACCTGTCTGGCTCCTTGTTTGCACAGAGCTGGGAAACTGCTGTTCTTGTTGCTGAGGTGGTGGTTCTGGTCCTGATGAGGGACATGTGTGTCTGTGGAGGGCCTGTAGGGTGGCACTGATCAGGTACTTGTTGTAACTGCTGAACTTAGTTCTGATGCGTTAGAGAACTGAGACTAGACCCAAAAAGCCTTTGCTCCACAGGCAGCTCTTTGAACAGCAAATCCGAGCATTCCTGGTTTTTGGAGGTCAGGATTCTGGTGCTGATGTCTTAAGTGAGCAGCACCTGTGTTCGCCTCTGGTCCTTCATATTTCAATAGAGGCTGGGCCTGAGACACCACAGGGGCAGAAGGGGCAGAAGCAGCACACAGGGGCTCATGTCCAGCTTCAGTCTGCAGAGCAGCAGCAGATGTGGACACACTCTTCAGCCTTGTGTGACTGGAGTCTGCTTTACAGGTGTGTACTCTGTCGATTTTATCATTACACCAAAGCACTGTTGGAGCACTTCACCATACCACTAAAATCACAATCACTCTTCTGTCTTTCAGTTTATACTGGAGCAGTTAGGAGCAAGCTTGAGCATGTATTCGGGCTGAGTCATATGTGTCAGCTTTCTGAAGGTCATATACCAGAAATATCTCTGCATGTCAATGCGTTTGCTCAGCTGTTTTTCTGCTTACTGTATTGACTGGCTCCATCAAAGCAGAGACATCTAAATGAAATGTATCTGACCTATATATGGCTCTGTCCCTCTCTGATGACCTGTGTAATTAAAATCCCCTGTGTGCCTTTTATGACAAGCTGTTGAAATTGCAGCGAGAGCTGCGTGTCCCTTTGTGAGAATGATGGACGGCCTATTGAAACTGCTGCATATGTAGGGGATGGTAATAGGCTCCTATGGGACATGTTGCTGTGGCCACGCTCAAGACAGCTCCTCTAGTCACAAAATGAATACTAAATTGTCTCAAACAGAATGAGCCATTGTACTAACCCTTCATGGAGCCTGCTGGTTACATCTATCTACTCCTCTGACAATTCTTTACACAAGCTCATATTTTTCTTACATTTGCATCTAGTGTCAGATTTTGATTAACTACATCCTTCCAATTGTGATTTAACTATATTGGTCACCATTTTAGAGAGTTTCATCATTGCCAGATCTATATACAAAAAGCATGCATTCGACTTAGGCCAATTTGATTGTACTTAACCGGCTGTTTACAAACACATTTCTATGGAAGACATCATCTTGAAAGCAAATTGGTTGTGTCTTGCCATATACATTAGTTATATGCCAGTCATTTGTGATCTGTAATGTGTGGATTAGACATGTAGCATGCAGTAGTCTATGTCATCATTATGTCTGGAGAATCATGTAGTCTGATTAGTCCATTTAATTATCGTATGTAAACCTGCTACACCTCCCTTGAATCCTGGCCCGCAGTAAAGTGTAAAGATGAATTGTGAAAAGAATGCGTGTTTTCTCTCAACACCCCCCACCCCCCTCAATCTCATCAGCCACCGTGATTAAGGTTTGGCATTGGGGATTGTGCTGTCTTTTTGGAAGAGATATTTCAGCTGCATTTCTGACACTCTGAAAGAAGAGGGAGATAAAGGAGGCGTCGGGGGAAAAACTCCTTCCCGTTGTGCGAGCCCTGGAGAGGGCCTTGAACCCTGCCATTCACTCCTTTCTCTCCATCAGCTGAGTCTAATTGCCAGAGAGGACAGGAGACCCCGGGCCCGATCGCTCCTTATCCTCTTTGGAGCTTTCAGGCGGCGTGAAAGGCGAGCTTCTGCTTTTGATCTTTTCTGCGATTCGCTTTTTCTTCTCTGTCATCCCTACCATCCTCTCCTCGGGAGTGACACCAGCGCCTTTCACAGGCTGCCCCTGTCTCCATCTGCCCAAAATAATGACCGGGACCCGGGCTTTATTAAGCGGAGGTGCAGAAGGGAGGTCAGTGCTGCGGGATGGCCCCTCTTTTCCACATCTACTCCATAGCCTCTGTGTCCATCCCAGGATCCCTCTCCTGTAGTGGGACAGGGCGCGGACAGTGAGGCCGGCTGTTCCCAGAGGCCATGCTACAATGAGGAGCCGGGCTGCTGGAGACAATGTGGCCTGTGTGATCTCTGTGCCGGGACAGGGCTGAGACGATGCCCTGCTCCTGTCCCGTGGGAGGACAGGCCCACTGGTCATTGTTGACAGCTAATGGACAGCATCTTTCCCCTCCCGTGTCCCCCGTGGACTGTGTCACTCAGGGTGGCTTAATAACAACACTCAGACTGGTCTCATGGAGGAATCCTGTGCTGAACGCTGCAGTGTTTGCAGATGAAAATCATGGTCCTCACAAATCTGAAAAGCTAACACTGGGGGGGAAATGGGATGAATGAGACCGACCACCAAGGACAGCATTCAGACAGGAACATTCAATATAACATGAAAAGAGAAAACAGTCATAGCCTGAAAAGATTTAGAATCACTTCATCGAATTAGAACAAGAAGCATCGGTAACACTTTGTTATGGCCACTGCTCAGACGTGAAGCACTGAATATATTTTAAACATTTTACAGCAGGTGTATATATATATATATATATATATATATATATATATATATATATATATATATATACACACTTTTTTTTTTTATCTTAACGACACATTTTTAAATTTAAACAAATTGTGTGACAGTGGTGCAGCGGGTCAAGTGTATACTCACTGACTAGAGGGTTCTGTCCTTGTTTGAGTGCTGCCATTGTGTCTCTGGGCAACACACTTCATTCATTACCCACTCCATCCCAGTAATGCGGCAAGTCGTCAAGTACAAAACATACAAATCTGTCTAATCACCATGCAACTTACTTCACTGCAGCAACATCTGATAAAAAGAGAGCAGACCAAAAGAAAAATAAATAACAACAACTAAACATATTATAGCAAAACAAAACATTTCCTCTTGCCGTACTACACCCACACAGGAAATGGAAACTCGCTTGTATTTTTGTTTACAGAAGTTAAGTAAGCAAATCTGGAGCATGGAATATTTCTCTCCAAAATGTCTCTCCTTCCAAACATATGAGTTTTACTGAAGTGTCCAAAAAACATTTCCACTTGCGTAGTAGCGACTGTGTCTGCCTGTGAGCTACTGTAGACTTCTATGTCAGTGATACAGACAGTGACGAACCCAGTGACCCCCAGCGTTGACAATAAATGCACACTGATCAGTTCATGTACACTACAAGTCAAAACTCTGGACACGCCTTGTCATACTACTTTCTTAATTTTGTATACATACTGAAGACATCCTATATAGAATTATGTAACAAAGAAAAAAATGCAGATAATTCAACTATATATTTTTTTATCTTTTATATTAAAGTCCCCCAAAAAATCCTCACCTTTGCTTTTTTGACGGTGCTGCAAAACCCTTGGGCTTCTCGATGAAGTCTCCTGAAATGGTTTTCACGTCACTGCTGCACCGTGTCAGGGCCCAGAAAAGTCAAAAGTGCAAACCAGGATTCAAAGGAAAGGGTGGCTATATTTAAATTTTTTGTATGTGTCTTTTATAATTTTGATGCCTTCAGTAAGAATCTACATTTGAAATAATCTTGAACAAAACAACCAGTGACTTGTGTTAATTATATTTTAGAGTAATTGTTATATTTTGAAGTGATAAGGTATAATGAATTTTAAAAGGGATGTAACAACAACCGAAATATTGTGATATCGTATCGTCAAAGTTCTCACAATAATATTGTTTACCATCACAATATATCGAATCACAAGTCTCTTTGCTTAAGTTAAGGGAACTACATAGACCATGATCCTTTGCTCTATTTCAGTGTCAAATATAAGAAGAAATAACTATCCTAAGCACTTTTAAGTCTTAGTTCTTTGGATTAAGTCTTGTCAAGGACTTTGTCAAGGACATTTTAAGAGGAAAAAATAGCATATTAACAGTTTTGTTAGCCTCCACAAAATATCGCAATAAATGGATATTGTTACATCTCTAATCGTGAGCCTCCCCACCATATCATGAGCTTTCCCACGATATCGCAATAAATATCATACCGTGAGGTTTATACCGTGACGATATCGTATCGTGAGTCGTGGATATCGTTACATCCCTAATTTTAAAATAACTTTTTTCTTAAATTTTTCATTAATTTGCCTGTTTTTTTGTATAATTTTCCTTGTCAAAACCTGCAAGCATGTAAAAACTCAGAAATAAACCAGATTACCATGGTAAATATAACTGTTTACAGAACATCTGAAAAGTCCATAAATTGAATGAACGTAAACTTATACTATCACGCTTTTTGTAATGTATTTCAAGTTGATGCTAAATCTGTTCACTGAGAGATATTCCAGTGTGTACAGTAGTAAGTAGATTTCGGCTGAAGGTTGATAGCACTACACTGACGAGCTATCACATGCTCCCAAGGCTAGTCTCAAATGTTTTTTTCACTGTTGTTGTTTTCCCCTTTTATTTTTTCATGAGCTGCATTTCAGTGGCAGTGATGGATCCTGGAGTGCAGCAGGAGCCGGGGCGGAGGCGGGAGTGCGAGGGAGAGAGGGAGGGAAAGGTTACAGTGTTAGGGCGCTCTGATAGAGATGTCAGCGCTGCTTCAGTAATCTTGTGACGCCTAAGAGAGCTTTGGAGAAAAAAAAGGAAAAAAATCTGAAAGACTAGTGGCTTGGTGACAGCAGAAGCAGAGACCACCCCAACAACAGCTGCGGGGGGAGCAGGGGATGCTGGGAGGACAAGAGGAGGGGGATCTTTACACATTATAGCTTCAAGTTAACCCTCCTCCTCTGAGCACTGTGCTAAAGAGAGAAGTGCTAGTGCTAATCACACTTGTACTGGAGGATTTTAGCCTCGTCTACATTATTCAACACCCGCTGCTCCAGCATTGTGTCCGCAATGTAAAAGCATCATGGAAGCTGGTAAAAGTTGCATTGTTTCAACAAAGAGATTTTTTATTTTTTTTTTGTATTTCAGAATATTATTAAATAATAAATATAATAAATATGTTTAGCTTTTGCAATTCCAAAATTCATATAACTTGATATAATGCAAAAAAAAAGCTCTTAGCTATGGCTAATATCTACCCCAGTCTCAAACCAGTGCAAATTTTCGGAATAAATGACTTCAATTTACTTTTTTAATTCAGCAATTTGAGTGTTAACAGGGTACACGTGGTCATAGAGATCCTGGAAAAGTCATGGAATTTTGTAAATTCAATAAAAATTTTGGAAAAGTCTTGCAATTTGTGTATCTTTCACGTAACTACAGCGTTTTGTTAAGTTATCATTAGGCTATTATGATTATTTCAGAACGTATGCATGTTTTGTTTAAAAGAGGTGACAGTTAATGCACTGACAGTATTTTGAATGTTAAAAAACTATAATTAACGTTAATTAAACTATAATAAGGGTTAACATTTCATATTTATCCCTAAAAGTCTGATCAATTCTACACATGTAGGGTGCCGTAAAGTCATAAGTAAATTCACTTTAGGTCATGAAAAAGTCATGGAAAAGTTTTGAACTCTGTGTTAATTATTGTGTTCCTTTGTGATACCATATAAAATTGCGAGAATTGCCAAAAATGTTGATTGTATGTATGTTTTTATGTGACACTTATTTAAGACAAAAAGGTGCAGAGTGTATCTTTTGGTGGCATCTGGTGGTAAATTCCCGTATCAGACCTTTGACCTTTGACCACCTTTGATGAGTATTATGAATACCTGCTACCATATGCCCTACAGAGACTTTTTATTGTCTGATTAAAAACATTAGAAATGATTGTAGAAATGATTCATGCTCTTCCTGTTTTCTTCTCAGATGAAGTATGTGTGAAATGGATAAATGATGCAGAATGACTTTATCAATTGAGTCTCTGTGTGTATTTGTGTTATTTGACGGTATTAGCTTTGGTCGTGTAACTGGAGCATTATCAGTGGAATAATCGGTGTTGTGGTGTGCGCTCATAAACATGTACTTTAAGATAAGGTCCTGGTAATGAAACGTGACACAGGTAGAGATGGATATCTGCACTGAGACGGCTGTGCTGGGCTCTGCTGTGTCTGGCTGCAGTCCAGACGTCGCCTCTCTCTCTCTCTTTTCTCTCCCTCTCATTCTTTCTGCCTCCTTCTATCTCTCTTCCACTCTCTCTGTCTCTCTCTCTTTCTCTCTGTCTTGCTCTCGTCTCCCTCACCCCTTCTCCCTGCCTCCTTCTCTCTTTCTCTCTCCCTCTATTTGTCTCACTCTTTTGCTCTTGCTGTCTCTGTCCCCCCCTCACTTGCTCTTTCTTTCTCCCTGCCTCCATCTTTCTCTCCTTCTTTCTCTCTCTCCCTCTGTTGTTTACTCTCTCTCTGTCTCTCTTCCACTCTCTCTTTCCTTCTCTCTCTGTCTCTTACTCTCCCTATTTATCCCTCTTTCTCTCCCTTCATTTGCCTCTCTTGCTCTGTCTAACTCTCTGCCCCTCTCTTTCTTTGTACCCCTCAGCCCTCCTTGTCTCTCTTCTTTCTCTCTCTTCTTTCTCTCCGTCTCCTTCTCTCCCCCTCTCTCTCTCTTTCCCCTTTCTTTGTACCCCCTCAGCCCTCCTTGTCTCCCTTTGTCTCTCTCTCCCCTTCTCTCTCTTTCTCTCTCTCTTCTCTCCCTCTCTCTCTGCTTCTCTTTCTCTCTCTCTCTCTCTCTCTCCTCTGTCTGTTTACTCTCTCTGTGTCTCTCTTCCACTCTCTCTTTCCTTCTCTCTCTGTCTTACTCTCTCTATTTATCCCTCTCTCTCTTCCTTCACTTGCCTTACTCAATGGCTCTCTCTAACTCTCTCTGCCCCCTCTCTTCTTTTGTACCCCTCAGCTCCCCCTATCTCTCTTCTCTCTGCCCCCCCCCCTGCCTCTCTCTCTTTCCTTCTCTCCCTCTCTCTTTCTCTCTCTCTACCTCCCTCTCTTTTCCCTCCCTCCCTTTCTTTGTACCCCTCATCCCCCCTTATCTCTCTCTGTCTCTCTCTCTCCCTCTCTCTCTTTCGCTCTCTTCTGTCTCTTTCTCTCTCTCCTTCTCTCCATTCTCTCTCTCGTCACTCTCTCTCTACCCCCCCGTACCACTCATTCCCCCTTATCTCTCTCTGTCTCTCTCTCTTCTCTCCCTCCCCTTTTCTCCTTTCTCTCTCTTTCTTCTCTCTCTCCTTCTCTGCCTCTCTCTTTGTCTCTCTATCTTCTCTCCCTCTCTCGCCCTCTTCACTCTCTCGCTAACTCTTTCTCTCTCTCTTTCTCCTCCCTCTCCCCCCTATTCTTTGTACCCCTCAGCCCCCCTTCTCTCTCTCTCTCTCTCTCTCCTTCTCTCTCTCTCCCTCTCTCTTCGTTAAAGTGCCATTTGCCTGTGTTTGGCCTTTTGTCCCACACAATTATGTTCAGCACTAACGGGCTTTCTTCTCCCATTGTTCCTAATCATTTGGAGGTGGACAGTAATGTGATCTGATGGAGGAGACGCTGTGGCCAAACCAACTGGCCACGCTTTTGGGGACCTGGTCACAATAATGGTTAGTTGAAGAAGATTAGTTTTATAGGTCAAACCTGTAATTACTCTGCTCAAAATGAAACATATAGTATCACTTTACATGGAAATATAAGATCATTCTACATGTTCTAGAAAAGCAGCTTTATTTTGGGACCAAACTGTAATTAAAATACACTTTCTGGCTTTTTTTGACATAATATATTTTATTTTGCAGTTTTTTTGTATGTTTTATATATAATTAAAACATAAATAAATAAAATAAAAATAAATCTGAACAGATTTTCCAACACAATATTGTTATTATTATTATTATTATTGGCTTTGACATTATGAATTTTCAAAGCAGACACCAGTAGAATATTGCACTTTTGAAGCTCTATGTTTTAATGTATATGAACTTGTCTTTAACATAATGTTTTTAATTCCGAATTAATTATTTCAAATGAAGTAGTTTGGAATTAAATTATTCTCCTTCAAGTTTACATGGAAATAATCATTTCAAATTAAGGCTTACATGGAAAACACTTGAAATCTTTCTTATTTAATTCCGCTCAACATCTGGGGGTCAGGAAGGATTCTGATTGGACAGGGACACAAACGTATTTACATCTACCAAAAGAAAACTCACAGCTGAGCTACTAGTGGCTTTTTTTGTCATCTTGGTTGGTCTTTACGCCTGGGGATGTAAAGTGTCTTTGTGACAGATGTCTGTAAAAAGCTCTGTATAAATAAAATACTTACTTACTTACGTACCACTGTCCCCCTGCCCATACAAAACGGAGAACAGCGGTCATCCAATGAGATTCATTTGGTCTTCCGATATTCTGTGTTATTAGGTTCTTTTTTTCAGACCTAGAGAGTGTTATTTCATACCTGACAGTTTCGACTGCTCACTAGCGTCTTCCTCAGAGTGGTCACGTGATGTTGCTGTGACGTGTCTGGTCAGCTGATTTAAACAGGTTTTGGCGCTGTCTTCCTACCGGTGTAGGCAGGACGACAGCGCCATCTGCAGTCCGACTTCCTCAGGACAGCATCCCAGGTGTGTGAGAGTAAAAAAGCCCCCTTGTCCCGGTTTACAGTCCTGTAGGCACGTTTCCGTATTTCGAATGCTTCTTTAATCCAGCGGCGATGTTTGTTTTCCTCTTTCCCAGTGATGTTTGCTCTATCCCAATCCATAATGTGGTTCTCTCTTTTACAATGGTCAGAAATGGCCGATTTGAGTTGTTCCTGTTCTGCTTTGTGTTTTGTTGCTCGTGTGCACGCCTTCGCTGTTTCCTTCTCGCATTCTGTTCTATGTTCCTTTTTATATATTTTTATATTTTTTTATGTTCCTTGTAATATACGAAATACCCTGCATGTCCTGCAATAAAACATACATGGGGGAAACAGGGAGGGTGTTCAGTACACGAAAAAAGGAACACAGAACAGAATGCGAGAAGGAAACAGCGAAGGCGTGCACACGAGCAACAAAACACAAAGCAGAACAGGAACAACTCAAATCGGCCATTTCTGACCATTGTAAAAGAGAGAACCACATTATGGATTGGGATAGAGCAAACATCACTGGGAAAGAGGAAAACAAACATCGCCGCTGGATTAAAGAAGCATTCGAAATACGGAAACGTGCCTACAGGACTGTAAACCGGGACAAGGGGGCTTTTTTACTCTCACACACCTGGGATGCTGTCCTGAGGAAGTCGGACTGCAGATGGCGCTGTCGTCCTGCCTCCACCGGTAGGAAGACAGCGCCAAAACCTGTTTAAATCAGCTGACCAGACACGTGTCACAGCAACATCACGTGACCACTCTGAGGAAGACGCGAGTGAGCAGTCGAAACTGTCAGGTATGAAATAACACTCTAGGTCTGAAAAAAAGAACCTAATAAAATGGAGAACAGCAGTCCAAACCCAGACTCCTGAACCAGTGGGAAGCAACTCCGGTTCAGATCAGGCACAGATCAACTGGAGAGGGGAGTGGTGTTAGGTGCCTCGGTCTGAGAAGCACTTTCCCCGGGAAGAACCAAATGCATGAAGGACCGACAAAACAACATATAACCAACTAAACGGGATTTGCGCGTCTGTCTGGATGTTTTGCACCACCTCGGAACCAGCCGAGCTCCTCAAGAACGGAGGACAGGAGCAGCTCGCCCGGACCTGCAGTCCACAGCGCATTCTCACTTTCGCCGCAGGGATCCTGTGCAGAGGACGGCATGGAACCAGTCCACTGCGCACTGGTCTTGCTCGCCAGTACCAGTACATGGAGGACAGAGCCTCCGGACCTATCTCACGACACGAAAGCATGCAGAGGACGGCACAAGACCAAGGAGGAGGCTGCACGCTATGGTGAGTGCTCCCATGTCTTTACCGCTGTTACCCGAACTCAGTGCTTCTGCTCTGAGCTGATGCTCTGTGAGTTGCGTACAAAGTTATAGGCTACATGCTGCTGTTTTATGAGTTCATGATGATAACTTGGAATGAAGACGGGAACGTGGGTACCTTTCACAGCTACACAGGGGGCAGAGGTACGGGGAACATTGGGCTGACCATAACACAAACATGATCCAAACTTTTTTCACCGTCTATCAGTGCACCAGAAGGGTGACCCAATGCACATGTGCTGAACGACGAGAATAATTTTTAAGAGGAATAAATGTTTACATGATCACTGAATAAATTAATTCAGTTTTTTAAAAAAAAGTTTAATTCTGAATAATCAATAGGCGCTGAGTAAGTCATTACTTAATTCTTTTTTCTCTCTCTTTTTTTTCTTTTTTTGAGTTTACTATATGACACCATAGAAGCAATAATTCCCAGGTTGGTTACATCAGTGTCAGAAATTATCTTAGAAGTTGCCATACAAAATTGTGTGTAAATGTGTGAGGGCCCTGACCCTGTTTGAGTGTGTGTGGATGTCATGTTTAGTGGTAGTAGCTGCGCAGAGGACATGTCCGCAGTCTCCAGCATGTTCACCATTCTGCCGTATCAGAATACATCCACCACCACCACCTCGCACATGGGCACATATCCAGAACTAAACCTGTGTATGTCCATGTCTGCACCGCACAGCCACAGAGAGGGCAGGAGGGCACCACCAGCCACACACACACACACACACACACACACACACACACACATACACACACACAGGACTTGTACTGAGTGAAGGAGGCTGGGTGATACAACAGATGGTCTAAGAAGTGGACGCGCTGTCAACTGTATTTACATCAGGAATACTATAGTCCGGTCAGATCAAGAAAACAGTGCAGCAAGTCTCAAGTAATTTCTGACATTGATGCTTTTTACACTGGTGGTCAGCTGGCATTCATAGAACCATAGTTACAACCAGTTACGATTGATGTGACAGCATTTTTCAGTGTTTTTTTTACATTGGAAGCTATAAACTATGAAGCACAATATGTTCCCTCAGCTAATCCTAACCAAGTCTACTCTAGATCTGGAGATGTATCCCTGGGCACTGCACTGTGACGCCCACTGCTACTGACAGGTTGCCCCCGTGCCACTGAAGGATGGGTCAAATGCAGAGGACAAATGGAAAAGAAGCGTAAAGGGTTGATTGCACATGAGAGTGGTGAAGAATGGGTAAATTCATAAATAGCTAAATTCACCTATAATGATTTTATATTAAACCCTAGACAAAAAATAATGTTCAGACATTCTGAGAACATATGGTTTGCTGATGAGTCAGATCCTTAGGCCTCTGTTAGAACACCATGTACCAAATTTGAACTTAGCAATATACTTTTTAATTATGTTTTTTTTTGTTTTGTTTTGTTTTTTACTTTTACTTTTAAACAGTTTTTTTCTTCAGCACAATTTTGTCTTTCTAACCCTCCCCTTCTGTGCATTATGTTGAATTGCTTGTAGTCTAAACATGCCACTAAACTAAGCATGGTACAAATAGAGAAAAAAACAACAATTAGCTACTACAAATAGTCTATATTCTTTAATTAGAGCCTTAAATTACTTTTGTGGAACTGTAGCAAAAGCTGCTATAAGATGAGGCGCATGTATTTAATCGAGACATTTGCACAAATGTAGAACATTGACAATATGTTTTGGAGAAACATGGTACATTGCTAAAAAAAAAAAAAAAAAGTAAATCTTGATTTAATCTAAGAATATTAATCTATAGCCTATTTGAGGAATTTAAATTTAATTGCTTATTTTAATTGTTTGTTTATTCTGTTTCCTACTGATTGTTCCAAAGTAATTTATCATTCAATTGAAAAGAAAATCCAACGTTTTTTTAGATGACATTCTTTAGGCCTAAAATATTTTTGAAGTATTAGCGTATATTTAGAATTTCTTGTTATAGTCATTTTTATTTATTTGATTGTAGTAGGCTATGGCTAGTAGCCTATAATCACTAACAGGCCAAATGTAGGTTCAGCGTTTGTGGATTTTCCTTTTACAAAATTGTATAACAAATACCAGGAAATTAATGTGGAAAACTTTTCCCTTACCCCCATGGGACTATGATGTCCATATTCTCAAATCCCAAAGCAAACAAACATTCATCATGTAAAAAAACAAAAACAAAAAATCTTATCAATACTATTGTGAAAGTGTAATATATAAAAAATTATTTGAAGAATATGAATTTGCCTAATGCAGATTTTGGTGCAGCGTAAGTGCGCCACAGAAGGCTGGAGCTGTGCGTGAGTGGATGCTTAGGGGGCGCCTCGGATTCCCAGCGCGAGCACATATGACAGTGCGCGGCTCGGGGCGGCCCTGCGCTGCGACATTGTGCCCCTGTCACAGCCGCCCTTCAAACGGCAGATGAAGCTGTCAGCGGGACCGTGACTGGCCGCTGACAGCCGCTCCGCCCTCTCCCTTCACCCGCGCACAAATAAATATGTCCGGGCTCAAAGCTGCCAAGGCGGACGCGGGACAGTGGGTCACGGGGCCAAACGCGCACCAAAAGGCTCTCCCGGTACCCCCGTAACCCGCGCTGAATGGACCGGTCACCTCGCCGGGGCAGCCTTTTCACCAGGATCCCACACGCTGCCCGCTGCTGAAGGGGACTGCTGAGGGGGACTGCTGAGGGCCCCTGTCTGTCTCCCATTGACAGCTTTTCAGGCTTTTATTTTTCCAGACAAAAATATCATCATAGAGAAGTACGCGAGTGATCCATTCTTTTTGACGCGATTTGACAACTTTCTAATAAGACAAAATGAATCTCCTGACAAGATGAGATGATTTTGAGAGCTGGGAAGTTTAAATGTGTGTGTAATTCAGGAGAGGCAGTGGGGTTCTGTTCACTTTTAGTCCTAAAAGCTTCATTTTCAAAGCTAAAGATGGTAAAAACACAACAATTGTTTACAGATGTCTTTTTAACAGTTGTTCATGTAACTTTTCTGGTGGTCTGCCAGGTGCTTGTTTCCAAGGAAATGTAACTGCATTACCTGGAATGTTTTACAGTGTGTTTCAAACTCTCAATAGAGACAAGAAGGTGACACCAGTAGGCCAAGTACAGGTCAGGTCTGTGGATAAAAGTTAGGTTACATCGTGCACTTTTAATAGAATTTGCTTTTCTGGGATTGGGAATTCCTGTGTTCGAGGTAGGAGTTTATTTTTGATCAATAACTGTAAATAAAAATAGTAAACAAATACAAAATCCTCTTTTTCATAAAATTAGGCTGTAAACAGAACTCATCACAAGCCTTCGTTTGGTGCAAAAAATAAATAAAATGAAATAAATTGCTTTGACGTCTAAATGACTGTTTTGCAGGCAGCAGTGGTTGGGTGCTTGAGCGGTACTGACAGACCATCTGCACTGCCATTTCCTCGATCGTAGGTGTCTTCTCACCTTTTTTCTTCAGCAAAATCACACATCTTTCATTGACTCTACAGAGGCGACTTCCTGTGAACGTGGACGCAGTTTGAACCAGTCCACTCTGTGTTTGGTGTTTGTTTAGATCTTGGATGTGCCACTGCTCCAGATGTGGATTTAAATAAACAATTGTGCCGCTTGCAAATCCCACTGACCCCAATTTAGCATTTCACTTACTGCGTCATTATGTGTCATTATATAACCGATTACTGACTCTTTTTATGTAACCCATCCAAAAGCGGACTGACTTTGCACGCCACCACATGCACACCGATGCTCACTTGCACATTTCTTAAAACCAGAGCTTATGCTAAGTGATGCAGCTGCACTGAGACGCACCTACTTCAGTATTTTTACATTTCACAGGAAGTCTAGAGTGATAGTTGTCTTTAGACTAGAATAGAATCTGGGCTGCAGTGTTATACTTAACAAGTTAATTTTTAAGTGTAATGGAATTGTGTGTATTGTACTCAAAATATCTTGTAGAATAAGCTGAAGTAGTCCAAGAGGAAGAGAGACATTTATTTTCCATCAGTACAGGACTCAGAACAGAGACAAAAACCTGACATGGACATGGTGAAAGTGCCCAGTCCAGTTTAATCTAGCTATGTGTCCATTGTAGGGAGTATTATACCTCATGACATAGGCTAAGATACTGAGGTGTGAGCCAGCAAAGTGGGGCACAGAAATGCAATTCCTCTAACAAATGAATAAAGAAGCTCCCTACAGAAAATAACCAAATTTGAAACCTCTCTGTATTAATCTTACTGTCAGTACCTGTATGCAATAAAAAAAAAAAAAAAAAAATATATATATATATATATATATATATATATATATATATAGTATATATATACTTATATATATATATATATATATATATCTTCATCATAAAGCATTGTACATCATACTTTCTGGTGAACAGTCACATTTTTATGTTGCACTTTTCCAACCCTCAAGGCACTCAAAGCGCTTCACATCAAGGAACCACTCACCCATTCACTCTAACATTCATACATCAGTGTACACAATGTATGCACTGTAGACAGGGCGGGTTATGTGTCTTGCCCAGGGACACAACGGCAGTATTCACCAGGGGTAGCATCATTCGAACTGCCAACCTTCAAATCAGAGGATGAACACTACCAGCTAAACTACAATCACACATACATGTTTTAATATCACATGAACCAATAATTAATTAAATAATAAATAATAATTAAATTAATGTTTACAAAGTTACTTTAAATAAATGCACTCTTGCATTTAGTCTCAAATGTTGTACAAGTGTTTTGAACTCTGTGTTTTCCAACACAGAGATCCTTCAGTCTAAGCAGCTACAGCCTTGTTTCCACTGGTTCACTTTGGAGCAGATACGGTCCTCAAGCATCTCCACTGTCTAAAGTGAACTGTACCCCCTTGTTTGGAGTTGGTACTAGCTCCCAGAGGGGTGTTGTGCCGGTACTGTCCAGCTCCAGTATGGTTAAAACAGTTATACAGATAATTGTACAAGAGAGAATGCAGACTCAAGATGAAAACAATGCCAAAAAGCACATATAAGAGCTGTAAACGCAGATATAAACTAGCTAGTCTCAGTGCCACAAACTTGGAATTACTAAACAGATCGGCCTTGCAATTCCAAATATAATTCAGTCCAATTTAGATTTTATGTATTAAGAAATTTGTAATGTTTGTGTGACATCAGCTGCTATGTGAGGTCTGCCCCTGGACCCAGAGCTGTGCTTTCTAGCATGGAAACATAACTCGACTGCAGTGAGCCGCACCAAACAGACTCGCTTCAAGGAGGCCCCGAGTGAACCGTGCCAAAGGAAAAGAGGCTTACAATTACCTATTAACAAAACTTAAGCAAGCAAATTCAAAGATTCTTATCCAGTGTTACTCACTTTCAGTGATCAGCACACCGATAACAAGCCACCAGGAGCTGAGAGAACAGGAGGTCAAAGGTCAGGGAGCACAGACAATATGGCGGTGACCCATGAATGAGCACACGATTAAGAAGTAGTGAGTAGAAAATCAAAGTCAGTGCAGCTTTGTGCGGGACAATGCTTCACTCTGGGCAACAGCAAACACACGGCCGCCATGTTTGCTTAGATCTCATTGAGCCAATATACATCGATCTTATCAACTGCAAGTGCAAGTCTGTTTTTGTGAACTCAAGTTTGCCCCAAATGCAACAATCTGTACTACAAAAATACACCTATCAAATACCAAATACATGGCCGTTATTATATTGACCCATTGACACCAAAACATAGCTGAACTCCTGTTTTGGTGCTCCTGTTAATTACTCACAAAAAGTTAAAATGTTAAAATGAACTAGTTTTTAAAATATATCACTCATTTTAAAAGCTCTTTGGCATTTTTACACCAACATGAAAGTTGGCACTGTGCACACTCTTACCATTAGAATGACACCCTCCGAATTTGAGTTCAGTTGGACGAGTGGATCGAGAGTTATGCATGGAACAGACGAACAAACAAACCAACAGACAGACAGACAGATGTTCCTTGCGTTAATAGATAGATGTATTGTGTATTTCAGGTCCATCTAAATATTCTGTGTTGAGCGAAAGCACACAATTTAAGTAGATCACCTTTAAAATTGTGCATCCAAACAAAAATAAATGGATGGAAAATGTGTCATAGTATTTAGAATCACTCTACTCCTTGAAACTTAATTGCTAGTTACAATTACACTGAAGGCTTGGAAAACAAAAAAGAAATATAAATGCATGAATGGTTCAATGAAAAATAGGCTATACTCAAATATGTTACAAATATAGCCTTGATTATTAGATACAATGAGCTTACCTAGTTCTCTTTACACCATACATCCTGATTAATGAGGTAAATGGCATGTAATTAGAATTTACGGACATAAGAAGTGACAATATTAGCCGAAGGTAATAACAGTGTATCACCTGTTATGCTTTAGCTTGTCAATTCAATCTGACCTTTCCCTTATTGTACATGTGTGAGATACATCCCTGACATGTAACAGTCCGTGGGGAGTCAGCTGTGGTCTGGAGGCACTATCGGTGTAGACGGATACTCAAACAACTCTTATGGGTGTACATGTGAAGAAAAGGCACTTAAAGATGTATTGTGTAACTTTTCTGGTCAATAGTCTGTTTTTCAAGGTACTTTAAAGCAATAAAATCACTTGCAATTGAATAAATGTAAGAAAAGTAAGTTTAATGACATCTCGTGGAACATTATTTAATTTGAACATTTTAATTATGATGCTGTCAATACAAGGACATTCTGTTTCATTCTAAGCCAAATTACTAAGACGCTGTTAACTATGATGTTCCCAAAAAAGGAACACAACATCTGAGAAAAATGTATTCACATTGTACATGCATGTTTTTAATCTACCTCCATGACGTTACTTGTAATTTATGAAAAAAGAGGAGCTCTGGGCTGTGAAAACAACTCGAAAGCAGTTATATATTTGCTTTAATCACAGGCATTATGTGTGTAATGGCTCAACTTTTATTGACATTATGGCATGATTATATTATTTTATTTGTTATAATAATATGTCTTAAATTTGTGTTAGGGTTAGTAGGGACTTTTAGACACTATTGTTACAGTACTTATACATAATCATCATATTAGGACTGCAAACAACCAAATATCCTGTCTCTGTAGTTTAGACCTCTACAAACAGGACAATGATTGTGTGATTATTGTATTAGTTAAGATGTTCGTATTTCAGTCTTCTCTAAACTTGAATGCTGCAAACTGCAAACAGAATCTAGATTAAGAAACATGATTCTCGACTTTGTTCTAATCACAATTCTAAGTTGATATCAACTCAAAGTATGTAAAGTATGATCAGTGTATTCCCTCATTTCCATATATAAAAATAATATTAAAAACAGTAACATTGGTTTTGCCAGTTACACTTTGATACTTTTGACACTTTTGGCTGGACTTTCCCAGCCAGAATCCATATCTGTGCAGGCTGAATGTAGTTATTGAACTGGCTCCAACATTTAACTTTGCTGCATGACCATCCACATTGAACCAGCAAAACACGGGTCACATGTTTGTCTATTTCCCAGTATGATTTTTCCTTTTAGTTGTCACTTAGTTTCTCAAATCTTTCCAAAAAGGCCAAATTTGCATCTTAATAGATCTTAGCAACAGGAGAGGCCCTACGGACACTGCGCTTTTCACAAACTGCTGAAATAGTGCGTGACGAGGAAAACTAAAGAAAACAAAAAAAAAATAAGAATGAGTCAAAAATCCATACTGGCAGATAAACAGTGCTTGTTTTGATTGTGTTGTCTAAAAACACGGCACTGATAGCGATGTATTAGTGAGGGATTAACATGACTTTCGCCCTGCTTTCTGCACACAATAAAGCTCTAATCTAAGCCTGGTGCTCAGGGAGGCGGGTTTTTGTTGTCGGGGGGAACCAATCGGGTACCTTTACGCCGGTATACGCCCCGCCCCTGGGTGTGTCTCTCGTGGAGCCCGGGCCTGGCAGGAGCGGTGACAGGCGCGCCCCTGGGATTCCACCTGTCAGCCGCAAACGCACTAATCGACAGGCCCCGCATAAACTGAACTCTTCGCCACCTCTCTGTCAAACCTTCATCCTCTCATTCGCCTGACAGGCAGCAGTCCCTCCTCCCTTCCTCTTCCTCGCATCACAAGCTCCGCCCTTTCTCCACCATCCTGCACAGAAAAATAAACACAGAATTGTAAGTTGGAATGAATTGGTGAGGTGTATTTTGGGGAGAGCAGTTTCCTTGTGCCTGGTTAGTGGAGCTTTAAGGTGGTTGAGGTGGGCTTTAATTTGCGCTGGTAATTGGGAGAAAGGAGGAGGGAGGAGGCAGGGTCATGGTCAGGTCTCTGGTGGAGGTTACTCTGCATCTGTCTCTTAGCAACGATAGGCCAGGCTTTGTACAGTCTGGGAGTTGATTGGTGCGTTTTTTGTCCCTTTTTTTGTAAGGAGAAAAGGGATGGGGGGTAGGGGAGGTAGGCAGCAGACAGCCTCGCTCTTTCTCTCACCGCTTTTAAGAATTTTTGTATCCACGAGTAGCTCACTGAGGCGTGGCTTTATGTATCAAGTAAAAAAAAGCAGCCCAGATCAGGCGAAAAGAGAGTTGACAGAACAAATGAATTAGGGAGTGAGAATGACAAAAAACAAAACGTTAGGCATTTGAGAACAATGCACCTTTTTATGAAGAAATTTTCTCCGTGTGATGAATAATTTATCGCGTTGACCTTTCCAGTTGTGGTGCATTTGAAGTGTCGCTAAATGACATTAACAGAGACGGCAGAGAATTCGGAAGGATTCAAGATTTCAGCTGCCCACAGCCCCGCACCAGACACATCACTGGATCGTCCCAACGCAGTGCTTTAGCCAGGGTCAGCAGCATGACAGGCCGAGGTCAAGGGTCGGCGCGGGGAGAAGGGCCAAGCTCTTGATTCACACCGTCAGCTTGGAGACATCAGAGGAGCCGGAGTGCCGTGCTGTCAGTCACACACATAAAACAGGATTAGAAGGCCAATTTAGGGACAAGCTGCACAAGTGGAGCATCTCGTCTATACTCTCACATATAGACAAAAACACTACAGGGTCTGAAATTGACTGAGGTAGATGTAGGAGATTGTATGATTGTAGGCTTGTACATCGAAATATCACAGTTGTGGGGTTTTTTTGGGGTTTTTTTTTTTTTTTTTTGGTCTATTTTGACTATCATCTTATAATAGGAATGGTTGAAAAGACTCCCAAATTAGCCAATTAAATACAAAAGCAACTTCCAAACAAGGGTAGGCTATAAAAGGATAATTTTGCACTAGTGAAATTAATTTTATAATCTATTCACATTTGTGCAATATAGAAACATAAACCAATCCATTCACATGTGCACTTTGGACTATGCAGTTCTGTCTGGATTGCTGAATGATTGTTTGATTATTAGCACCAAAAATATAGAGACATTTATTTTTGTTATTGACCACTCTTAGATTGAGACAAAAATTTCACAATTTTAAATTCCATGAACATTTTTAGGCTACTACAATATTGGTTTTACAGAATTGACAGTGAGGCAATCTCCCTGAGCTGCATGACTTCCAGAAGAGCCTTTTATACTTTACACACACCCAGATCTGTTTAAATTAGCCTAGTTTTACAGTTTTACCGTAATTACTTCATTATGGCCTCAATTATGTTTTATTTAAACAGTTATGTGGCTAAGATGTTGTAAACTTGAAGAGCAGACGGCACTTTATCAAGACAAGCATCATTATAGCTTGACAGCAATTTAAAGAAGGTCCCAACCAAACTAATGCACAGCCTCATGTCCTTGTGTCTTCTTTCCACATTGGACAGCAGAAGTGGTTAATGACTGCCTTTAGGTCTGCTCACTTACATTTACATTTGTTTTATTTTTAAGACATTTTTATAGTCTTTATCAATAATCTGAAGTAAAAACAAATTTACTCTACTCAAGAAGCATGTGTAACAAAACTTACACAATACATGCATAAATAGTTTTTTTTAACTTCTAATAGGCTTTTGTAAATTTTTCATTGTTAGACGTCAATCAATTTGCTTGTTTGTTTGTTTTTGTTTGTTTTGTTTAGCAAATTTCATCAACACTATATGTTAAGTCAGCAAATATTTTCACGTATATCGTAGGCTATTTGAAAAGATTTCCACACATTTATTTTGGTTTTGTACCCCTATGAAGAAATCTTTTAGGCTACTACAATAGGCCTAGGCTATTTTCATTACAGTCTTAACCCGTTTAATTGTGATTAGGTCCAGTGGTAACAAAAACATAAAAAAGCTAGAGAATGGGAGTGCATATTTAACTCCAAATTAAGTTGAAAATGCATAATCTATGAATATACTGAGCTCCAGTTCCCGCCAGGCGGCATATTCATTTGTTACCTGTTAAGTTAAGACTTGCAATTTTTGCGGCAGTCCCCGCAGTGGGTTTCTTTGAGACGCATTTCTTCAGATTTTCCTCACACTGTCCTTTCCATTTGGAGCGAATAAAAGTAACTTTAGATTAATTTTGCTGCGGGCAGATGGGCCTTGCTTTAAGTAATTGCTCCATGCGTTACCTACAGCCCGCTCTGCCCTAATGCACACACAGGGCATTGGCACCATGCGCCCTGGAAACGCGAGGTCGTTTTGGGACGGCGCTCACGTGCTTGCCCGTTTGAACTTGATCATTTAAAGGCGCATTACAACAAAATGAAATAAATAAGCGTTTCAAAATATTGACTTGTTTCGGGGTTAAAGTTGCACCTTAAATTGCGTCCTATAGATGCGGAGCTTGTATTTGAGTCTGCAGATTCCCCATAATGTTGTTGTCTTTTCAAATAGGAAATGGAGAGCTGGATAGCTAATCGAGTACGAGATTCATTAACAATCTAAGACAGTGTAAGTAAAGTTTAAAGCTTGCCCTAAATAACTTGACACAGGCCTCTTGGGTAGGCCTGTGGGCCTTACCTTCCTGATTATATAGGCCTACTCCTTAAGCTAGCCTAGATAATAGCGTAAAACATCTGCCTACAAATTTAAATTACGGAACCTGGCTGGCTATATTATAAAACTCATATAGGCATATTTTTTTATTATGATCCGTGTTTTTAAGTACTTCAAAAACACGGTGAAGCGGATAAATTAGAAAAGCATATTGTGTGATCGTTTGTTAACATGTGACAATAGCTTTTTTGTGTGTGAGTCCATTTGCTACGTTTATATATTTAATGGAAAAAAAAGATAGATTTTAATTTTTTTATGGGCTATCCTTTGCAAAGACCTTAAAGTCGAGATTTTCCATTATCACCTTTAACCTTATACTCTATTCTAGGCCTAGTTAGTAAATTTACAAATACATACTTTTAAACAAACTGCAGATTTGTTTGGTATTCCATTTCAGTTCGAGATGTAAACAAGAGAACTACATCATGATGAACATTTAAATAAACAATGAATAAGAATTTGCTAGCCTATTAATTAGTCTATATGGTGTGAATATGTCAACAGTTTGAATTGCGCGAAGCCATTACGGACACATTAATACGCAGTGTCAGAGGAGCAGTTCAAAAACAGAGCCATTACATTTGTGTTTATGGCGTTAGTATATAATTTCCGCGTGATTTAAAAGTGTAGACTTCGACCACAATAAAGCAATCTATCTTACGGTGCACGCTGAGTAGAAAGTGTAAAAGACGCAGGCTATTTTATTTTTATTTTCATGGACGGCTCTGGAATAGGCCTATGTCCTGACCTTATTTTTTACAAGGCTATTGAGCTTTTCTGATGCGGTGAAGTGCGTAGAATTAGGCCTGTCAGGTCATTCCAAAATGAAAAATAATAAATAGGCTATGTTTTTGTTTAGAAATTATCCAGGGAAAAAAATTGCCATAAATTAATAAATGATCATTGTTGAATATTATCATGACTAATGTATTTATTTTTTCAAATCAAATCAACAACAGACAGGCTACAGCACTGAGCATTTTGTTATGAGCGGGAGTCGGGCTTTGCTTTTACCGTTGCCATGGCGGACATATCACTCAGTAAAGTGAATTAAACACTCTGATTGGCTTTAACTATACATGTTTAACGCTGATTGGCTCAACCTAGTGCGCGCTGTCCAGAGCGCAAATACTGAGACGTTTAATTTATGAAAACAGTACACCCAGCTACACAGAGGGGGGAGTGCACTGAATGGCGCCATGCTTGCTGTGCGTCATTAGCCCAGACTGCATTTTCGTCCAGCAGAGCCGCCATACTTCTTCATATTCTCTCCCCGTGGTTCTGTACGTGTGTGGGAAAAAACTCTATTGTTTTACGGTGGCCCTTTGGCATTGAACAGCCAGGGGCCTTGCAGCGCCCTGCTTCATTTTCCTCCGGGTAAACTGTAGTGACAGAGAACTCGGGGGCCTCTCATTAGCTCTCTGTCCACTAAGAAGCAAAGAAGCAGCCTTAATCCTCTCTGTCTTCCTCAATCTGCCAGTGCAGGACACACTATAATAACCTGCCATTTTAATTCTGCTCTGCTCAGACCACTGAAATACTGCTATCAACAGACAGCACGAGGTGGTTGCACCATACAAGTTACATTTAATCTTGTACTTTTAGGTGTACGTGATGTTTAATATAAATAAAAGACATGCCTTATAACCTATAATATCAATTTCCAAAATAAAGTGACTCGTATATCAGTTTTTAATATGCTGTCTGTTGCTGATCAGAGATTTACTTAAACCTAAATTACAATTTCCTCTGTAGTGCTCAAGCTTAAGTATAAACAACCACGATTTAAAATGGAAAATAAACAATACACTTTATTTATAAATCTGAAGTTATAATTTAATACGGTATACCAATAAGTTTTCACAGTACATCAGAGTGTTGTCAGAAAGAAGTAAGCACAAAAACATTCAGCCACACAAACGCATGCACGCACACATACGATACTCAAATTTAAGAGCAATACCCTGCAGTGGTGTGTGGTGCCCGAAAGTAGCTGGGCTCATGTCACCTCTCTCCTATCCAAAACCCTCACCTCTGGGACACTGTAAACATCACCACTCCCAATATGCTGTTGATGTGTCTAACTCATATAGCCGCTCACCTGGGTCAATGTCAACAGTGTAAAAGAGAGATGACTTTGGATGCATAAACGAAAACACCCAGGTTTAAAGTAGTGTTGACAAATGTAGACATAAAAAAGTGTTGCCATTCTGGTTCGAAAGATAGAAATATGTCCTTTACACTTTACAAAAAAAGAAGACAAAAATACCATATAGAAAATATTATAAGAGGAAAAGTTACTGCCATAACCACAATGGTTCCCAATAAATCTATATAAAATGTTATTACTTCCCTGTTTTAGTTGCCTTGCTGTATTTCTTTTACAAATAAAACAAAAGCAACAAAAACAGCGTAATCTCATCCATTTTCATTCCAAAACTTGAGTTAAAGTGACATAAACCTGCAACCAACCTGTAAATGTTGCATTTGAAACACTGGTTAACATAAAAAAATGTTTTTTTTTCAAAGTGCCGTATCGTTCAGAAGGTGTAAAAAAATTGACACAAGATATTCCCTGCAGTTTTTTCACTACTTGGGGCAAGAAATACAGAAATAGTGGAAAAGGATCAAAATCATAATTTACGAGCACGATAAATACACACAAGGTCCAATAAATATAGTTTGTTATCCCAAACCACACAGAATGTGAGTAGTCCCACACAGGGCAGGTCCATGCCGTATGCAGTTAGTACTCTCACAAGTGACTCCATTCTAACAAGGGAAATTCTGTGGTTTGCTTCCAGAGAGAAGTCAATCATATTCCCAGTGGCGAGTGCAGTGTTTCCCTTGTTAGAAACAGCAGGTTTACAGATGCAGTAGTTCAGTTGGCTGAATTTGAGGTATGGGACCGTTCCTGACCTTATAGCACCGTGGTAGCTTCTTCTACTGAATAGGCATGTACGGCCAGTTGAAGCTGCTCCCAGACAGCAGCATGTCTCTTATAAGAGTTTCTATGGGAGTCTTTCCCACCAGACGCACAAAGAAGAGCTGCTCTATGACAGAGGAAGAGACGCTGCGCAGAGAGGGCAGGCGTAGGAGCAGCTTTCCAAACCTGGTGGGTTGGTTGGGATACTGGCTCCTCACGTACTCCTCCAGAGCACACTGCGACTTCTCCTGCAGACCCTCCACGTGAGCCACGTCCGACAGACCGCAGGCATCTGCGCACAAACACACAAACCATGCGATTACTGTAAGTGCATGTCTAAACTGTTAATTCAACATCATTTATAATTTGAAAAGCCGAAAAAAAATGTAGTTTGTCAATTAATTGACATTTTCTCATGTCAACTAATTCCATCAGACCTCAAATGTATATAGAGTAGTACTCTCTACTCAGTGACAACCTTTGCCAATATTGTTGTATATGTCATGGACCGTGCATACAGTGCATTTCCAGTACACACTGCCCCCAGTGTTCCTTCACATGCTGCATGTGTTGTTTTTTTCCACACAGCAGCCTGTGGTGGTACTGTAGAGCAGCAGGCCGAATGGAAGCAGGGGTTAAAGAACGGTTACTGTGTCCCAGTTTGAAGACACGTGTACACATGCGCTGACGGGACCAAAATAGATCATCATCGGAGACCTGCTTTATTTTTTACTTTAAAGCACTTGTACTTTTGATCTTGTTCACTCTCCAGCCATCAGATGTTATTCTAGAAATTGTGATATTTGTAGTATGAAAATATAAATATTGTTAAAGAAATTTAGTAAATAATATGTGTGCGCTGTACTTTTATAAATAAATAAGTGTAACAAACAAAGAAAAAGTGCAATTTTATGGGATTTTTTTTCATTGTATATTTATATTGTCTTTGTTTTTGTTTTATTTACTAGGCTATTGATATATTAAGTTAAAATAAAGCAATGTATAAATGTTAATAGCAAGCTTAAATGTGAAATAGAATTTCATGTTCTGGTTTCATGTTTCTGAATTTCAAATCAAAATATTTTCTTGTTTAAAGAGTTTTTATTTTAATTTTTTGCCTTAATGTTTTTGGAATCACATTTTTGTAGGATGTCATTTCTGAGATGACAACAAGAATATTTTCATGCTGAGGCTTAGGCTTGAAGGCTACAGTGTTGTGTTGTACCTGTTGTGAACAGGACGATGGCCTTGATGCAGCTGTACTCTGCTGAGTCCACGTGGAGCACCTTGAGCTTCTCCACCTGCTCCTGGAAAACCCGGATGTGATCCATGAAGGCCACTACGCGGTCAGCGGACATGGGGGAAGCGTGTAGCCCGGCGGCGGCCAACAGTGGGGCGACGTGTACGGGCATGGAGCATTGCGCCGCGTTAAGCACGAACAGTTCACTCCAAGTGAGGCGCAATAAGGCGACCTGGTCCGGTACCTGCAGATCAGGAAAGAATGGGATGTTCCGGGCCCACTCCACTGCGCTGAAGAGCATCCGCGCCGCCAACTCGCAGATGTTCTCGATGCCCATTAGGTTGTTGTTCTGGAGGCACTGGGAGCCAAACCTGGAGGTGGGGTAAGGCTCGGCCCGTAGCAGCAGCGAGATGTATCCGGACAGATACGAGTGGCACTGCAGAGGGTCCCCGTTTGTCAAAGCGAACTGACCGTGATAAGACTGAGTGGGCACACGGCCTCTCTGCACAGCTGCGGGACACAACACACAGTGATGAACAGTGCACCCACGTTCAACACGAAGTAGGGCTAAAAAGGTTTATTGTCTAGTTAGATATTTTGTACAAATGTCGTCTTAAGGTGTGGCCTTGCATATCATTTATAATAAAGTAAAACGTAAACAGGCCACTACGATAAGGCTTTACGTGCCACAGCGTCACGTTGAACTCGTGATCTGTCAGAGGCCACGACCTATGGGTGAACTCACACAGATACAGGCCTAGCTCTTAGGAGGTCATTTTGACTAATAAATGCATAACATAAAAAGGTGAATTAATAATACCAGTTATGCATGTTGTGTAAAAAGTAGGCTAGGCTACAGTTTAAAGCTACAAGTCCTGGGGTCGTATAATGCCCCCCAGATTGAAATAAGGTTTCAAAGGATGTTTGCCAAATTTAATTTAGTATTTTGCATATTCTGAGCATAAAGTTTATTTTTAAAATGAAAAGGAAGCACAATTGTAATGTCCTGTGGCCTGATCAGAGAGCCTACTTGAATTGACACTGACAGAGCTTGCTACAGCTACATGAAGGCTACACTACAAAGAGCAGCCTCATGGACGGATTAATTCAAACAGAACCTACTCAAATGAGGCACAAGTCGGCACGACACATTTAAAACATGTTGCATAGGAAACTTTTGTACCCTACAGGAAAGAAAGCCTTTATAACGAAGCAATAACACTCATTAGGCTAGCTATCCTTATATCCATGAATATACAAATGAATGAAAATTTAGCAAATGTAAAAATTAAATAGAATTTAGATTAAACCACCTATAATTACGATATGGCTCACTGAAAAAAACAGGGACTTTAGCCAACAAATAGATATGTCGCTTTTGATAAAGGCGAACAAAGGCAGCATATGGCCGAGTAGCTATCGGTCATGGCTGGATATGTAAAGGATGACGCGAAACAGTTGTTTATGTCGATTTTAAAGTTAAAAATATTCTTACATGTACTATTAGGCCTACTATAAAGTGGAAATGGAACCCATAGATTACTCTGGACATGTGTGCACACTGCACGTAAAATGGTAATAGCATAGCTGCTTCCCGAGCTTGTGCACTGTACCTTCTCTCCGCATGCCCACTTTGAGACACTTCTTGAGGCGGCAGTACTGGCACTGGTTGCGGTGGTGCTGGTCCACGGGACAGTTCCTGTTGGCCCGGCAAGTATAGGTCAGGTTCCGCCTGACGCTGCGTTTGAAGAAGCTCTTACATCCCTCACAGGTGAACTGGCCATAATGCTTTCCGCTGGACTTGTCCCCGCACACGATGCACTCAATCTGCTGGCTCTGTTGCTTGTCTCCGGACGAGGAGGACGACGAAGAGGAGGAAGAGTTGTTGTTCCCGTTGCCGGGTGTAGTGACAGAGGTGCTGGATGCGCCCTGGGATCCCGCTGGAGCCGCGGGGATTTCCAGAGAGGCTGTTGGGTTCATGTGTCCCACCAGATCCCCGGGTAGGGGTAGGGGTGCAACCTGGGACACGGGGGACGAAAGGGTCCCCTGGGAGTCCCCCACGCCTTCAGGGTTTCTCCACACAACCATAGCCATATCGACTATTTTCAAACTTTGCGCGTATAGTGACAGTCCGCTTAGAAACTAAAGTACAAGTCTGACCTGCATGAATTTACACTTTTGAAGCAATCAACCTCAGTGGGACAATTTTTACTTTTCATATGACCAGATACTCGACTATACGTAGTAGAAGGTCCCACGAAAAGTGCTTTAATAATCCAAATGACGCTTCATGCAGACTGATGACTGCTACTCCATCCAGGCATAACGAGGGAAAGCTGCGCAAATCAGTGTCTCCATCCACGCCACATACGAATCTTCTAGTTGCAGTCTATGATGAGGTTCCTTATGTCCAGACTTTCCCGCTTTACGCAAATCCTCCACGAGAAGAAAACAGCGTTTCACCAGGCTCCAGGCGGCCCACACTGTCCTGGTCACTCAAGTTACGATAAAGACACCGGAGGAGAGAGAGCTGTGATGGATGATGATTTTGGCGAGGCTTCGCTTGGGACGGAGGAAGAGATTGGTGCGCTCACGCGTCACAAACAGTGACGTCTGCGCGTTGTAGGCGGGGTAGAGGAGTGGTTTAGCCGTGACTGGAGAGGGGGGTGTGGCTGTAAGCAGTGTGCAGTAGCTACAGATGCCGTGGATTTCTTTTCTTTCACAGGTATTATTTGATCTCACTGTGTGTGTCGTGTGTTAGAAATGTTCAACATTATAACTCTGCTTATGACTATCCTCTGCAGATTATCATGCAGGCTCAAGTGTAAATATAAGTGACACGATCCACGTGTTGGACCCAGCACATTTGAAGTGCAGGAATGTAATGCCACCTAGTGTTACTAGATCATGTTCAAAAAGCATAAAGAGGAGATCACTCACGTTTCTATTACGGAATATGAAAAATGGGCCTAATAGAAAAAAATACAATGGCTGTGTCTATCAGTTAATGTCATTTTTCATAACCTCCTCTCCCAATAAATAAATAAATAAACAAACAAACAATTAAATAAATAAATATCCAGTCACGGTGATGCCAACGGGGCCTTTGATGGAGCCAGCTCATCTTCATATGAAAATATCCACATTGCACTTCACTGTTGACTCATGCACCACGGGTCCTTGGGCTGAGTGCGCTGTCATGTTCCCTCAGACAGCCAGCTCTGCAGTCATCCTGCGGCACCATGCACAAGCAAAAAGATGGCCAACAGGCAGCTGATGTTTCACGCACAACAGAAGGTCAAGGCTAAACACTTTACTGTATACAGGTCTGTTTCTCTGCCATTTAACCTGTGGCATGTGTGGCAGGTTAACATTCTCACTTTAACAGAGGATAAAAGATGTTTAAAGATGATAAATCCTTGGCTCCCAGTGGCCTTTAAGGCGTTAAGACAGCAGTGCATGGGGAGCGGAGCGCAGGCTAATTGGAGGAGAGTTTGGGAGGGGAGGCCTGCTGTGTCGGCACAAGCATCAAGACGAGACAGTTTACAGCACAGTGGGAGGTGCTACGGGCGTGCTGATAAAGATCCATAGAGAATTTAGGGAATCATCTATCATTTTAATACAGCATCCCATTATGGTGTTTAACCCTAGAACATTAGCAATATGTTAAGCTCGCCATGTTCAAGTGTGATGAGTGAGCTCTGGTACTATTTGGGTGGGCTACAGAAGCTATATTCTGGTTAAAAATAATCAGTGAAAAGGAAATTTTGAAATTTTTGTGTTTTTGTGCAACTGGCTGTAACACAATTGATCTTTTAGTTGACCCTATGCATGCTATGCCACAGGAGTTTCATATTTCACTGGAAAGGATTGGTGAGGGTCGAATGTTTTGACTGAATGGATTTGGCATAAGCTCATTATAGTAAAAGGATAAATACGTGTGATCTAAAAGTACACCAGTGCTATTGGTGGGGGCTTACAGTGTTGCTCATGCAGCTACCTACCAAAGCACATAAATTTGGTCTATTGCAAATGCTGGAAAAATATTGACGCAAGCCCCGGGATATTGCAATTACTAAACCTTAATATAATAGAGAATTGTTGATGATATATGATTTGTAACAAATTTGACATATATTATTTATTATTATGTAGTTTAAGTCATTTTAAGCAGATGCAACACATGCTGAACTTTGAACCCTGTCTTACAATCAACGTTGGATTTCTTCGGCCATAAGTCGGGTCAAACTGTGGCCAGAGAGCTACAATAGCTTGTAAGTTAGATTAGCTCTACTCAAGCTCTGCTTCACCTGTGACCACTCATGTGACCCTCACCTTTCTCTAACCCTAGGTAGCTCAGCTATGACCTCTTTAACTCAACTTCTAATGTTTTTCTCTATTAAAGTGCAGGCTAACCAGAACTTTTCTGAAGTGGATCAATAACATGCCACACAAAGAGCTGAGGCTCTATCTTGGTTGAAATGTTAGCATCCTCATTAGCAGTCGTTCTAAGTCCTGTTTAACCTTTGACCTCAGACAGACAAGAGACCATTATCTCTGACAAGATTAGGCTTAACCATCATAGCTAAATGAGTGATCAAAATACAGACACCCTTGTGACTCCTATAAATTTTTCCAAAATAAATCCTGTCAAATTCAAGTCTGTTTTGCTTCCTTGCTTTTATAATATTTTAGATAGCAGCAGGTTTTCTTTTATTGTTGAAAAATGGTTATGTGACATTTTTGAACTCTACATGTATGTCTCTTGAGTTTTTGAATATTTGCAAGTACAGGTAGAGCAATGGACCGAGATAGGGGGGTAGATGAAAACTGAACATTGAAGCCTGGATGCAGGACAATGAAAGATTAATCAGTCATGAATGACATGTAACTCAGATTAAGCATGTGACGAAGAAGCTCATTTTACACAATAGGTCTCCATTTAGGTGGAATGTTTGGTCCTGCAGACTGTGGCTACAATTTACGCTGTCAATATAGGTACAATATGCAGATATTTTGAATTTCATCATTTACTGATTTTTTTTGTCAAATTTGCAAATGGAAAATGTTTACATGTTTTTTGTTTGCCCAAGTGGATCCCTTATACTGTATTTCCATCTTCAAATATTCTTTTTCATGTTTTTTATGTTTCAGAAGTTTTGCTGCTTCCCCAGAACTGGTGGCATATATGGCAATGAGACTTTCCCTTTGCATCTGTCCACAATTAGTGTCTCCCTCTCAAATATTGAGAGGGAGACAAAAGAAGGTTGAAGGTTCTGTCTAGTAGACAAAATGAAAAAGTCTTCAGCTGGGGAAATGTAGGTAGTCCTTCTGGTGAGAATTTTACACAGATAGTGGACACATCAGGACTGGCTTTGTTTGACCTTTTTAGTAGTCATATTTTACATAGAAGAAGTCCTTTCAGTTTTGCATTTTTTTCCCCAAAGTATACCAAATGCCATTCAGATGTTCTCTGCGTCCTTCACCACAGCACATTTGCTCCGGCCTGATCTTGATTGATCATGTATTTGTATCTATTCATAGAGGCCAAATTCATCATTCCAATTTGTCAACTTGCCGAGTTAATTATGTGCAGGGGAAAAAAGAGGACAGACTTGTGTTTAGACTCATCTGAGGTTTCCCTGCTTCACCTCTGCTTCAAACGAGCCGCCAAAGCTTCAGCGGCCGTGTGAGCTGCTTGGCACCATGGGTAATTAGTGTGATGAATGCTGCAGCGGCACAAATAGTGGCAGTGGGCTGTCTGCTTGATGGTGTGGCTGCGCACTGTCAGAGCTCAGGGGCTGCAGGCTCATCAGGGTAATGGATGATTCGCCAACAGGACCATCTCTCAACCAACAGCACTAGATCCTGAGCTGGATTTTTGTATTTCTTTTAAATGCAGAGGTTCAGGCTAGTTATGAAAGTCAAGTGCATGTGTAGGCTACCTGATGTTCTACACAAAAGAAAAATCAATAATAAATAAGGCAATGCAATGGAAATATACCAAGACAATATAATAAATATGTTTGTGATTTTTATGTGCCGGCAGGCTCTCTGGAGTGCATATATGGATATGCAAACATCTTGATATCAATCCTCGGTGGGATTCATGCTCCATTCCTGGGGTGCAGAGCCGTCGCTGCTGAAATGATGGATCACATTATTAGATTAGAGTAGAACAAGGACAGACTGCAACTGGATTTGCAATTCACAACCTCTTTTGTATATGGACCTTCTCTGCATGAAGGGGATAATTGGGCCGTTGTCACTGAGTCAGAGAATGTTTTTAACAACGCAGAGAACCTCGCAATAAATCAGGTCAGCAGCTGTCGAGCCACGTCACACGACCAGGCATTAGTCACATGCAGAATGATCCCTTTGCATACAGCACAGAGACGAATATATCATCATTTATTCACACCATGGCATGTCCGGATATTCTAATTTTTCCAACAAATGAAGGGCATATGGTGATTTTGTGTGTTGGAGGATGCAAAGGGCAGAGGCAGCTGTGAGTGTATGAAGCCCTGGCTCTTTGTGCTGTCATTTCAGCACCAGCTAATGGCCTGTGCTTACTCTGTGCCTTGACTTTTCAACCCACAGTGACAGTGAATAATACAGACTGTGTAGCATTGAACTGTGTGCTATGTCATCCATGTAGGAGAAGGCAAAAAGGCCGGCTGCTGTAGACAGGTAATCCATAGCTTTATCAGTTCAGATACACAAGTTCAGTGAACTGTTTCCATTGAGAAGACACCCAAAGCAAACACAGTATGAGAGACGGCAAAGGTCACAGAGAGGTGAGGTGAGGGTGCATGGGTGAGACTTTGGGACATGGCCCTGTCAGTCCAAAAGAATCTTCAGGTCATTGTGAAGAAATGTGGAAGACACATTTCTCTGTCAGCTCACAGGGAGCCTACACAGCCCAGGGTTACTTGTAAAGTCCCAAGTCACTGAGTCAATAGCCAAAGAACATGACACAACCTCTCGCAGTGACTTGCCATCAAGTGGAACATGCAATAGCACGCTTCCCATCTCAGTGAACAGTGACTGGAGCAGGATCTCGTCTGTACTCCAGAATCAGGAGTCCAATGCCTCCATCTCATCAGAGACGCTCCAACCTGGTACGAGGTGATTCAAGAGTCACTCCAGAGCCCTGCTATTATCTGCCCTGTGCACTGTGGCGCTGTGGGGAGTTCGTGGATAACCAGAGGGTTGGGATGACAGGAAATTAGATCATGGCAAAGCATGAGCACATTTCGATTAAACCCATGTCAGGATTTATCTTCTTTGCTAGTGATTTAGAGAGGGAAATGTGACCTTTAGCTCATGTTTGACCAATGGTTGAACAGCAAAATCCACTTTTAATAGGACTGAATAGACTGGACTATTGTTCAGATCAATAATGAATAAAGTTTAGCTGTATTTTCTTAATGACAGAAATAGGACAAAACTTAATCAAGATGCAATAGCCATATAGCCAAATAAAAATATTATATTTAATATATGTACAATAAACATACAATCATGAACCTTTTCAAGAATATACACATACACTTATGTTTTAAATAGAAATCCATGTTACAAAAAGAATAAAAGCAATAAAGCTTATCTGAAGTCCCATAGTGATGCTCTGAAAAAATAGGTGATATTTTCTTATTTCAGTGCCCTTATTCTTTTAGAATAGATGATCTTGTAAGAGCCGTGAAATGCACACTTCATATCACCCATAACAGACTGTAAGCAACAGACCACTCCAACCGTCACTAACATGGTTAGCACATGGTTTTGCTTGAATCAAAGGCAACATGCTGCTCAAACCAAAATATCTATCTGCACATGAAGAGTTTCCTTCCAAAATAGCATCCATTGTATGCAAAAGATAATAAAAAATTAAAGGGTAAATCATGATTAACCTATTTACAAGAGAGCTACTCACTTCAAAGGCTCAAGTAAACTATTTCGGCAGTAAACTCTTCAATATACAATACTTTATCACTTAAAGTCAACTATAAAAGTCTACTTGCTGCAACCACAAGGCAAGCTCATCAAAAGAGAAAAATCGTATGTAAAACAATTATGCTGAACACAAGGCAAACATCAGAAGCACATTTAGGTGCCAAATGAAACAGTCCCGTCAGTGCAGCACAAACACGGAGCGAGTGCGGCCGCTCCTTTCTCTCTTTAGGCAGCCACACACGTTGGCCTCTGTGTTACAGAGCACGGGGTGATATGGCACAAGAAAGGCTCCACCAAAACAAAGTGTACAGTTTCTTATTCAGGCACAGAGCAAGGATCTGTCTGTGAAGTTTCCTCTACACCTGGCCATTTCTACTAGATCTAAAGTCAGGCTAGAGATTGTTATCATTGTTATTTTTAAACAGCTATTACATACTAAACACTTCTGATTTCTACTGGTAGATATACAATACTTTATATATACTTTTATGAAACAATCCCATGTGATATGGTTTGAGGAAGTGGAGGGATATCACAGAAGGCTACATACAACTGGAATCTGAGCTCTTGTGTTAAGTTCTCTGCTGGACATTACCCTGACACAGCGTCACTTGGATGGCACTATATGTACACACACTCAGACACACTCAATGGTACACATCACACTGCTGAGATGCTGCCACCTGCTCATCCTAAGCTGGTCTCCAGCAGGAAACAAGTTATACCTACGTACAATCCTTTATCTAAAACGGCTTTTCATCCATTCATCTTTAAACATTGCATTACACTAAGGGTGCATTTGCTTACTCTCATGTTGATTTGTTGTGAGTTTTAAAACTTTGGCATGGCTCTATGGTGAGTCTAGGTCCAATAGTTTTAACTTGATATTTAAAACTATATGAAGGGAGTGCAATCTGAAAAAATACACATCGGTGCCAAACAGTACAATGAACAAATAAAAAAACTGTCATGATGTATATTATTATTATTATTATTATTATTATTATTATTATTATTATTATTATTATTATTATTATTATTATACTGTACTATCAAAAACTGACCATAAACTCTACTGAAATCAAACAAGTTGGGGCTATGGCATATAAAGTGCATATGACAGGTTTTTGTGTTATTTCTGATTATTAACTGGTTTGGTTGGATAGAACTTGTGTTAAATATTTATCATAGCTTTACATCAGTCAAGTGGCAGTTTGCAAAGACAAGTAAAACAAGGTGAAAAATATATATCATGAAAGCATGAAGTTCCATCCAAAATGCATAAGACATAGGCAAGGACAGTTTAAACAATAATTTCAGAAAATGATCAGGTGTTGTCATACATTTTAATTTGTCAGATAACAACTCTTGTGGGAATTAGAGGAGTTTTTGCCCTTGGAAATGGTTATAAATATATATGCATGTCCCTTCTGCTGCAGACCAAGCATGCTTTTGAGTTTCAAAAGGGTGCGAACATAATATGCTTCCATTAAGTGGCATTATTTTAGGTGTCTGAAATGAGGGTGCAAACATTTTAACTGTGGTTGCAATGCACCCTTTTGCACCACTGAAGCTAGATAAGACTTTTCTAGCAAATTCTTAAATGACTGGTGTAACTTGCCATATGCACTTTAAATGACCAACAGTGTATGCTGATATAAAAATGTGTGTTTCCTTGTGCATGCATTGGGAGCATGCTTTGATCATTCTGGCTGAACACTGTGCATCATGCGGTGTTTTGTCTGTGAACCCATCTATAAGTGCAGTGAATAGCTCAACTTGGTGCCATGTGCTTAAATGCAAGTACTGCCTCTGTTAATACTGTGACGGTACAGCCCTCCACCTCTGCATCTCTCTCCCACGGGACCACCTCTGTTTACTCCCTGGCTTGTTAATTATCATGTAGTTATGTATTACACAGAGGTGAGTATAGTACACAATTACACTTGAGTAACGTTCTAAAGAAACTGTACTTTTGAGTAGTTAACTAGCAGTACACATTTTATCCTACAAGTATTATTTTTATTGAAGTAAAAATACTCTTTTTACTTGAGCAGTTTTACTTGAGTTTTGTTCACCCACTGCGAGTCTACAAAACTGACAAAAATTTTATGTTGGTCATATTAAATGATTTAAGCATTTGGGTTTTTTTTTTGTTTTGTATTGTTTTGTTTTTTGTTTTTGTTTTTTGCACAGATTCTTCAGTTTTGATTTAGTTTTTCTCATTTACCAGATTTTGTGCATTATTCGTTGTTTTGGTCTTCCAATTCCAAGTTATACATCCCAAAAATCCAGGCAGTTACTCTTTTAATGACTCTTACTTTAGTAGTTTCCCCTGCTTTTACTACTTTTTACTGTCATTAGAGTCATTTCTTGGACCAATACATTGTGCTTTGAGTAATATAATTTTGAAATGACAGTAATATTACTTAAGCACTATTTTTGACTATTCTACTCACCTCTGGTATTACTTGCATTACTGCTGCAGGGCACTATTCCAACAGAAGCTCTACACTACAATGAAGGTTTTGCATGGTGGTAGGGACAAAGATGTGGACTGCTGGTCAGTTTGAAGCTTTCATTGGAAAGGATTATCAGATGGCTAAGGACTGTTTGCTTCCATGTATCTTAATTAAAACGTCCTCATAGCTGAGAAAAAATATGTGGCCTTGTGATCTTATATGGAACATATGAGTAAAGGGATAATTACAAAATAAAACAACCATCAGCAAACAAATGCCTATTAAAGAACAGTCCTTTAGTATAAAAGGCCCCTGCTAATATGTGCATCAAAATCAAGTCACTATCATCTTGAGTCTGAACCACAAAATGGACTTATTGGCTGAGAAGATGGTGCACATAAAGCAGTTTTCTTTTCAATGCCAGATACGTGTGCACCTTTCTTCAAACTAACACATTCTTTCATTAAATTAATCCTATAGGTGTGGGTCAAGTAAATATTTAGGTTCTAAATAAGTTAAAATGTTAAAAATAAAAAAGCAGCGTAAAGGCTTAAATCTCCTTTTGTGAAAGTGCACTATGACAGAATGTTTTCAAACCTTTATCAAAAAGATTTTCTAAACCTTTGTATTTCCTCTCTGAGAACAACTGCACCTGAGAAGTACTTCTTTCTAAATGAAAGAAATAGTTAATAAACTAAATAGATACAACAGATATTTCTAAAAAATAAAATAAAATTAAATAAAGTAAAGTAAAAATAAAGTTGGATTAAATATTCAAGGGAATCTGGCTTCATAAGTGACCAGAGCTGTGACAAATTTACATCTCTCTTAATACTCTGGAAAAGCTCAGATACGTAGTATTACCTCTCCCATAAGAAAAGGAAAAGCACATCTTCACTCTCATATATATATCAAAACTCAAGAATAGATCATTTCTGTGGGCATTCTATGGATTCAAACACAGAGCCCTAACTCGGCTCAGTCTATGGTACAGACTATAAAACTGACTCCATGTTGTCACTGGTCTCGTGGTCCTCCAGGTTATAAATGTACTTTGTCCTGTTGGCTGTGTTGATGGTGATGTCTTTGCCCAGATTGTCCAGGGTCACATTAGATGAGAAGAGTTCAGTGGGTGTCAGGTAGCCCTCACTGTTCTTAATGTACTTCCTGTAGTTCCTCCTCAGACACTGCCATGTGGTGGCGTACAGTAGGAAGGCTGAGGACTTGAGCACGATGGCGATGCTCACATACAGATGTCTGTAGGACACATTGTCATACAGCATACAGGCACCTTTCTCTCCACACACGGAGCTCCAGAACAGACAGGTGGAATCGATGCCCATTCCAAAGATGAGCGGGGGAGGGATGAAGCCTGGAGGTTATAGTGCACACATGAGGTCAAAAGCCAAACTATGTCTAAGTTTAAGCATAGACAAATATACTAGTAGAGGGTGTATAGATTCTGCTCTTACCTATAAGTCTGAGGAGCAGGAACAATACCCCCAAGGCATAGGACTTAAGCTCAGGGCTTACAGTTCTGAAGAGAAAAAAATGTTAAAATTATAATTATTACAGAATTAATAAATAAAATCATATTAAAACTAATAGATACATCATTTGTTAGGAGCTTTTATATATCTCGAGCTGCAGCACCACTGTATAAACAGGACTGCAGCTCCCTCTTGTGGTTACACAGTAGTAGTTAAACAGCAGATGTCTGACCTGATGAGTATGATGACTGAGGGGGTCTGGGCCATTGCTCCAATCATGCTGCACACACAGATTATGGAGAGGAAGGTGAGGAAGGCTTGCTGACAGCCTGGGCTCGGGCACTTCCCAGGTAAAGCCACAGCTTCCTCACTGCTGCTCGATACACATGTGCAGCTTGTCAAGTTCTGGCAAATGCAAGATCAGAAAATTACGGAAAAAGAAAACAAACCCTATACCAAATAATGAATAATATGAACACATATAAATGGTCAGCTCACTCGTTTGGTGCAGCCAGCGAAGCACGCTGAGAGATAGGTGATTCCATTGGAACCACACACAGGGCTCACTGATGCTGTGTAGCAGTTACAGTTACTGATGCATGCAGACTCAGGCATCTGCCAGGAATGTAATGTCCTATGGGCAAAGACCATGCAAGTTATCTGCCAGACAAAACTAGGGCAAAAATTAAAAATAGTTCTTTCTTGCTGCAATCTAAATCCTTAGGCTAATGCTGATTTACGAAAACGTATTACTGCCAATTGAGTAAATACATTTTAGCTAATTGTGTCATTATGTCATGTTTTAAGAAAAAGAGAATCCATTACACAGTACAAAATGAAAATTATAATGAAACATTAAAAAACAAACAAACAAAAAAAACATGATTACTTGATGTTATTTCAAGGTACTATCATACTTTACACAATATTTATGTATGTATTGTATGTATGTATTACAAGATTCAAAAAAATATTGTTTTTACATGATACTCATGGTAGTATTGCTCTGTACATTACTTAAATAAAACAGCAAGTCAAGTTGTCATCTTGTACTTACTCATTGACATATGCAACAGTAACTCCAGCCACAGGCCCAGTATCACAGCCCAAAAAGAGGAAAGAGACGTAACAGGCAGTGGAGATAAGGTTGACGAGCATGGCCATGCGCACAGCTCCCAGCGCTGACAGATTCAGCTTTTTCACTAGTAGTCCTCCCAGGAAGATGCCCAGGCATGCACAAGGGATGGCTGTCATACCTACACAAACAGAGATACAATGGGCTAGAATGTGCAGAGTTTAGCAAATGTGCCCTGTCATCTTGAGCTTTTTACCGAGTAGCTGATTGGCAGAGGAGGTGGTAAGATTGAACTGTTGTTCCAAGTATTTCCCCAAGAAGGCAGCAAAGCCAGCAACCACAGCTATCTCCATGCAGGCTGCCAGGGTAATACAGGTGAACACGGGGTTGGAGAGAAGGTGCCTGGTCACCCGGGGTATCACTAAAAACAGATAAAGCAGAACAGCTTGTCTGTTACATCCACACATTCAATGACATAGTTGCCTGTTGCCTTTGTCAGTAGGCCTATAAATGCCCTGCAACACTGTGTGCCGTAGGCCTGGCACAATAATTGCTATATCAACTAACTACTTATGTTTTGTTTATAAAAATAATTATAATTGTCTATGGCAGAAATCAATTTTAATATTTTTATTAATGGTGATGTGTGTTGTACATATCTCAATTAAGTATGTGTTTTCATGACAGTCCTAGTACACTGTAGCAAAAGACTCACATGTTTCCAGTTGAACTGTATTCTATTCTTGACAAGAGACATGTCCTGCAGATCAATTAGTGGGGAGTGGCAAAAGCTCTCAAGCTTTCAAAATGATTACGTAAATCTATGTATCTGATCCAAATCGTTTGTAATGTTTGAATTTTTATTCATACAAAACTGTTCAGTAGTAATTTGAAGGATACATAATGGTTATACAACAGATTTAGGTCTCTTGTTTAATAAGTTGACAGTGCAGTGTATTAAGGAAATAAGTGCATTTTCCATCTCTACACTGGTATCGCTTAATATGAAAATGTTTAAAGTCAATGCATCAGTATCTGAACTGAAAAAGCTGGATCAGTGCATCCCTACTAAAAGTACATATGGAGCGTCACTGTACCTCTCAGGTGTTGGCAGACTGATAGGCCACTGTTTATATCAAAGCCATGGATAGATGCTTTGGGTCTGTCCAAGGTGAGAGAGGATGGCAGCATGGCCTGCTCGCTCTCCGCTCCAGAGTCCAGGCCCTGCTCATCCAAAGCCTGGGGGAAACCGAACATGAAGAGGGCTGATACAAAGAGTAAGGCACTGCACAGGAGGAAGCCAGCCCACCACGCCCCGATCCAGCGAGGGTCATCTGGGGTGATGTCCAGCTTACCTGAGGACAGACACGCAACATAAATAAATACAAATAAAATCAAATGTATTTCACAACATCTCTTTAGGGTTACACTATATATCACAATCAACACCACAATTTGAGTTGGTGCAATTATTAAGGGCCCATATTACACTATTTTCTGATCCATTATAATGCGGTTTCCTCATCACAATCAGACCTGGAGTTGTGTTTTGTTTCATTCACATGTTTAACACACAAACCCTGCATATTCAGGTTGAGGTTTTCTCTCAAACAAAAAAACACTCTTGTGATGTTACATGGTAATACAGGAATGCTTCATTGTGTTTTTAAACGCCGTACTACCTTCACTAGAATTGCCAATCTCTACTGAACTAAAGGTAAAAGGTAGCTGTTAACTGGAAACTACTGCTTCATGACATCACAAGGTGGAACAGAGCATTGGAAATGTAGACAGACTAATAATAAAGGGTTACTCAAACATGTAAATGAAGCAAAAAACAACTCCACATATGTCTTTGAGGAGGTAACAACATTCTACCATGGCTTAAAGAAACTATTTTGTGTAATATAAAACCTTTAAATAGTAAAGACTTAGATGTTCCTAAAGGAAGCTGTCCCCTGCAAAGAACTTTTGTAGAGAAAACTGTACCTGCAGACCTCTACAAACATGTCTAAAATTCATGGTATTCATGTATTAGTGTATCAGTTCATGTTTCAGTCCTCTCCCAAATGTTAATAGTCCTAGATTTAAATTTTTACAGTGTGCCCTTGAAACAGAATGCTGTCTTTTTTGTGCAGCCCAATATTCTCTTGTACAAAAGACTGAAGATTATTACTCACTGGTGTCAATGAAGACAGCGTCAACATAAACTTTGGTACAGACAGACCCCAGAATGAAGCCACATGCTGGACCAAACACCAATGTTGAAAACAAAATACCTGCAAAACAAAACAGAGAATAATACATTATGAAATAAATAAACCCACAAACATGTCTACGAGTCTAGAGCTGTTTGATCCTATAACAAGTGACTTATTTATTGATGTAGTTAACTATACATTGTCAGCAGAGGGCAGCATTGTGTAAAACCTCACAACAATTACGGACTCTTTTTTTGTATTTTCCCATCTCCAATAAAAGTCACAACAATAACTGGATTTGAAATTTGTGGTTTGATGTTGCTAGTAAATAGATTTTCAGAGCCAATATAACAGCTCAACTAATTGCCAAAAAAGGGTCATAAACAGGAAATGGGCTCTGATATTGGCTGCACACAGGGTTTTTATGAGTGCATTTGCGTTTGGGTTGCAGTAAAAGCTTTGTGATGGTTTGATACTATAGAAAAACAACAAGAGTTTAGCCCACTGCCTGCACCGCACAGTGCAGGCGGTTTACTCTCCATCCGGATGAGAGGCGGTCGATATTCTTCTGAAGGATGCAATGATTAGTGCTTTATCACTAGTCTTAAATCTAAAAGACAAATGGCTGCTTCATTTTTCAAAGTGCTATCAATGCATTTCAATACTAGGCAGAATGAGTCCCGGAGAAATATTGTCTCATCCTGTACACCCTGGTCAGTATTCAAAAACAACTTTGCTGTCAGCACAAAGCACAGAGCAATGGTCAATATACATATTTTTTTGTTTATGCTACTAGGAATTTATCGATTAAAAGACAGCTCAAATAATTTAAGAGTCATACAAACACATGCCACACAAGACTGGTAAGTGATGACAGTACAAAAAAAAAAAAAAAAAAACAAAAAAAAACATTAGAGGAGGGATTTAGTATTTAACTATAACATAATTATTTTGTTCATTGTTCAGTTATTCAATCTTGATCTAAAATGGCTTCATAAGAGAAAAAGATGCACTGGCTTCCTTTAACCCTACATGTATGTGCTTTTTAAATAAACAGTGAGCAGGAATATGTGGTATTTCCACAGACATTTTCAGAGCACTAAAGCCTTGAATGCATGACAATACAGGATTACTTGCACATGCATGAATAAATCAAGATACAACTCTGAGTGATCAAATGATGGGGGAACACTGTTATAACATGGTTAAAAGCTCATAATTTGTTTTCATGTCTGCTTAAACAAAGAAAATCTTCAATTTTTCTCTTGCATGTCTGTTAAGATGAATGAGGTGATGGTGTAGGACTGCGCTGGCACAGGGTCACGACCACAGATAATCTACTGCACTGCCATCAAATCACACACACTGTGGGCAGCTGCACTAATCCATAATGTATGTGACAGAGTCCAGGCACAGAGCACTCATGGAGGGAGCCCAGTCAAAGTGTTGGTGAGCCATCTGCTGTACAGACACCAGGCCCAAAGCACTCCAAACTGCTCCACACATCACCACTCTGAGCACTTGTTGCATTGTTTTTGTGTAACACACAAATACTTTTATGTAACACGTAAATCATTTTAATATTTTAATTTCATGTTTAATTTCAGTTTATTTACTTACTCACTTATTACCCTTAATTAATATATAATTATCTAATTAATTGTTTGCGTTATTATCAGATTGTGATTTATGAAGGCTGTGACTATGGGATTTAAGTAAATGTGTGTGTGTCTACAGTAAATTTAAGTGTTTCAATGAAAAGAGCACATTGTTTGGACTTATTTCATTTACCTTATTGCAGTTAGTAATACAGTCTTTTCTCCCAGCCCATTGCATGTAGAAGAATCTGCATTAATATGTAATAGTATTATTATTTACAAAAAATTGCTGTACTGTATCTCTAGGTGTGTGTGTGTGTATATATATATATATATATATATATATCACTATCAGTAAACAATTCATCAATTTGTAGCTTTTGCTGTAATTATTTATGAAAAGGATTGTAGTCTCAATTACCACAAAGATCTTAACATACCAGGTCTGTTCTTGATTTTAGCTAAATTAGTTACTGAAAAACGTATGTATTGAAAATGTATTGAAAATCAGATGACTTTTCTGACATGCTGGGATGGACTGCATAACTATGTTAATATACGGAGACACAGCACACTGTAAAACACAGGATCAGTTCACAGAGCCTCAAACACAGCCACAGCAGCAGGAGAAAGGTGACTCTTTTAAAAGCCTCTGCTCCCTGGCAGGGCAGCACATTCATAATTTCTCACTCAGAATCACATTATGGAACAGTTCAATCACTGGCATTTTGTGTGTCTTGGCAAAGGTGCATCCAAAAAACAAGCTGGCGGCGCTGAATGGACAGGGCATGCTGACTCGACATGCACTCCTTCCTCTGCTGTCAAGGCCAGACTAATAACTTCACTGGAGGAAAAAACATTTTGCTGCAGTGGACCTAACTTGCAGCCTCATAGTGCTTCATTACACACATTATAGGGATGAAGAGGAGCTCCGCTGTGAGGCCAGAGAGGAGCTGACCCAGCGGCAGAGCGTGCCCTCAGGCCCCTAAGTGTACACTACAAACCAATACTCTGCTCGCTGCTGTGCTGCTATTTACTGTCAAACGGATCATTTCATTGAGATGATTTCAAAAAGTGTTTGTATGTAAAAAGGACAGTGAAAAAATAAGTAAATAAAAGACCTAATGGAAAAAAACAATAATCCATAAAAATCAAATATGCATTAAAATGTATAGTTATTTATGATAATACTATGATTAAGTGATTCTACTGCAGATCCTTATTCAAAACTAGAGTGACCAAACACCCAACCCAGTCTTTTCTGCTAAGGCATACCATATATGCGTCAGACAGTACTTCTGCCTGGGGTGTCAATCGAGTAGACAGCAATCAATAACCTAATTACAATGTGGCTTGAACCTTTAGACAACAATGGTCTTTAAACACTGTCTCAAACACATACAAAGTTACTTACTTCTTACATGCATGGTGTGTGCTCCAAATCCAAAAGGCAGTATTGTAGTCTCCATCACCTACTGATACTAGTGGAGTACTATACCATAACTTTTTTCATTTGGTCATGAATTATACCGTATTATGGATAGTTTATCACAGTATCAGAAAAGCATAGGTTGACAGGCCTACATGTTGTACTGTATTTTTTGCAAGTGATTATTGTGCCCAACAAATGATCCTGGCTCTCACATTGTTAACAGTAACCATGGAAATCAATGCCTAGATTGTAGAAAAGCAATGAATGAAGAGAGGGGGTGGATGGTAAAAACAACACCAATCTGTCAATGTCAAAGCTACACTGTTAATGTAGCTCTCTTGCAAGCATATAAGTCCAATGAAAGCAAAATGTGCATGTATACATGTTAACACATCATCCATGCCCAGGTCCATGAAAGGTTCACAATTAACAAATACTATCTGATCGATCTGTACAGAACAAGGTCATGATAAGTAAAAATCATATCTGTATCAGGACATTAAATCACAATGGATATCTAACATTAGACATGTGGCTGAAGTTGGCCTTTCGCCATCACTGTTGCATGTTGGGCTTGCCTTGTTTGCCCTCCTCCTCTATACTCTACTACTGGCAGAGGCTGTGTACATCAAAGGATGCACTGAACAAACCTCCGGCCTTGGTCTCCTCAAGAATACAAGCAGAACAGTTTGGTTTATCCACAACATCAAATGTACAGGCTAGCAAACACTAGTTCATGAAATCACTATACTTCAGTACAAGTACTTAAAATCATATTTTTTGATGCCTCTTTCTTTGTCATGTTTTGTGTTTTTTTTGTTTTTGTTTTCAAATGGATCCATATAGGAGGGTCATTCAAAGACACAGGCAAGTAGTATCAGTGTTGCTATACTGTTGCCTAGCAACCTTAGCATACTGCTAGTGATGAGGTTATGTGGACTTGTAGAACAGGACCACCGAGTTTAAGACAATGCACCACCCCCCTTATACTGGCTTTTCATTTAACAGTAAAGAAGTTCTTGCACTGGATCATATCATTTACAATCACACATACTTAGCTTTTGTGGTGCATTCCATTAGACTGGCCAGCCAACCTAAACACAAAGTGTGGAACAGAGTTCTGATGGACACGAATGTCAGGCAAATTAACCAGTAGAGAAACAAATGGTCCATTAGTGTCAAAACAAATTGACAGCACTTAATGTCTTTCATCTGAGGTAAAACAAATTAAATATTTTATGTAGGCTATATTTAAGAGGAAATGCCTGTATTTGTGAGCCACATGCTAGGTTTGGACTGCACTGTCAAAAAACAGTGGAAGCCTGGCTCACCAGGCTAGCGTTCAAGAATGTTACTCACCTATATACAATGAGGAGTCCTTTTTGTGGACATGGTCATCAATGTATGACACTCCCAGAGGCTGGACAGGCGTAGCTCCAATGCCCAGCAGGACCTGAGCTCCGATAAGCAGCAGGTACATCATGTTGGTGTTTGCTCGGTTGTCACAGTTGAAGCCAGAATCTCTGTTCTCTGACCTGGTCCTGTTGGAGCACACGTCCCTGCCATCCTCCGCGTGCCAGGAGTCTCCGGCTTCATACTCATACTGATGAGTCAGAAACTCGGGTAGGGCAGACAGCAAAGCCCCGAGAGCCATCACGATACCACCACATCCAATGAGACGGGGACGGTGAGCTTTGGCGCCAAAGTAACTAACAAACAAGATTAGGGCCAGGTTGCCAATCTCAAAGCTGCTTGCAATGACGCCAACATCAGCACTCTGCAGATTGAACCGTCTTTCCAAAGTAGTCAACACACTCACCTAGTGGAGAAAGAAAAAAAAAAGAAAGGCAAAATAGTTAGCAGGCCACTAAGTGTATGAGTGATTTGACTCTAATGTAGCTTTATTGGAAGTCTATAGCCACAACTAAGTAGCCCAACTTAAGTTTCAATGAACAGGGACATGCTGAATAACAAACCGTGCTCCAGAATGAATCCCAAGATCTCAAGTTGTGATTTTAACTAAAACACATCATAGACTATTCAACCCTAAACCTGTGATCTTCCTTTTCCCCATAGAAACCCTAAGCTAAACCTTATGCCAACTTGCAACAGTTAAATGTGCATGTGAGTGAACTCACTCAATTCTAGCATGGTATACAATAGGAATGGTACAAGATCTCATGACACAAAACTGTCACAAGATCATGCATACATGAGAAAAATTATCTTGTGAGAAGTGTTTATATTTGGATTGGACTAAAAAGGGTTACGTGTTGTTGAGTTGCATCTCTTTAACAGTTCCAAAAAGGAACTGGAATAGAACTGGGATTGAAACAAAATTATAAAATAAAACAAATTTTGAGGCCAAAGTTGGAAACTAAATTGTTAAATTGATATTTTAGGAATTATGTTAAAATCTCGTCTTGTCTCATTATCATGGATCCAATCTTGTATCTCATCTCATCTTGTGGAAAATGCGTCTCGTCCCATCCCTAATAAACAATATTACAGAGGAGTCATTTTGAAATAACATGAAATTTTATTAAAAAGGCTTAATACACAACCCTCAGTCAAAAATGAGCCCATGCCTCCTCAACTGGTGAAAGACCTTATTTAACCCTTTTGTCTTTTATTCCAGGCGAGTCAATGGAAGGGTATTAATAGTGATACACAGCCTACTCAACACGTCTAAATTAGACACACATTCAAATGATGATCTTTGTGCACACCACATCACCAGGCCTACTACTAATGACCGACCAGAGATTAGGCCTACTCTCTCCTCTACACAGCTGAAGCCCCTCTCTTACAGGCTATAGGCCTAGATCATAGCAGAGGAGCAGGATGGATGAGACCTACTGGTCAGTGTTTCGTAACCTGCTCACCATCTACACGCAACATTATCCCACAGGGTAGAATAGCCATCACAGACGGCGCGAGACGCTTTGTGTCGTTCAAATGGTGCATAGGCCCAATTATAGATAATACGCATCAAGTCTCGGATCAGTCAGAACATGGGCCATCATTAAGATCATGTTATGTCGTAATGAGGTACTGTTGGGCAGGCCATTAATTACATTAGCCTAATGCCACTATCAACTGTGCGGATGGAGAAGCACGTTGACTTTGGATGTGCCGGCTGGATGACCGGGTATAACGTTTACATAAACTCACCAGATAGGCGCCGACGGTGCCTTGTGCCAACATGAGCGCACACTCCGACACCAAAAATATCTTGATGTTGGAGAAACAAGAGGTCTTCTTGTCGCTGTCATCTTGTTCTGGGTCGTCCGTGCTGCGTCCGTGCTGCTCCGCTCGGTGCAAATCTGGTTTTTAACCTGCATCCTGTGGCTCAGGCTGCGGGCGGCTCGGACAGCAGGAAAAGAACCGGGTCCAGTTCGGTGGAGACCATCTGGTTCCGATGACGAGACGCACTGCAAAATAGAGTCTGAGATGCCTGTATCGGCTAGATAGGCTATTGAGGGTACACTGCTGTCCAGTCAGCACTACGCGCAGCAGCCACCTTACAGCCACATCATGTTTGAATAACAGAGCACGAAAGCACGCCCGTGCCAAACGTAGAAGGCACACATTGCCTCCATCATTGTCCTAGCATGACATCCGGAGTAGCATCTCTTGTTATGACCGGGTATTTTGGCCGGTACCGAGCCGCATTCTGCGTCTTCCAAAAGACCAGATGAGACTCCTCCTCCTGCTCTGACGCGCGCTCCCCTTGCTGCACTAGCCGCCATCCACAGACCGCGCGCATCAGCTGATCTGAGCCAGGGCAGGCGGTCAGGTCTCGTGTATGAACAGATTTAGCGCCCCATTTAGCACATTTGTAGTAGGCTTCAAACCAAAACTATATTCTAAAAACTATCTTAAATAGGTCTGGCTGGTGCTGAAACTCAAGTCGACAAGACTCCGTGTTGCAAGTTTATGACTAGAGTAAATTGGGTAGGTTCCTTTATTTTTCATATTGGGCCCTGAACGTCGTCATCAAAAAGACTTCAGGCTAGGTGAGTGAGTATAAGTAACCTCTAGGGTAATTACAGTTATAGTAACTTCTGTGAGTAGCCTGATGTTCGCTTATAGACCAGATCAGAAGGACCTATTCAAAATATCTGAAGCAGCACTATCTATCAGACAAAGTGTGGACTCAGCGGAAAGATGGAGGAGTCGTTGAGAGGAGGTGATTTAGGGCCCATGGTGCTGCTGATGCGCTGCAAGCCAAATGAGGGCATTATTTGAAGATGTCTCAATCCTAATGCCTGCCAACAGTTAGGCCTAATAGAAATGGCCAACAAGAAACTGTAAACAAACTACAGACGGTATTTTTATTTATTCTGACTTAAATGTATAAGTAGTAAAAATATTACTTAGCCTATGATAATGGAATACCACAATATTACTCACATTATTTTTGACACCTGCAGCTGTGCAACTGCAAATAATCATGGGAGAATGGGCCTCAATACTAAACTGATTGTCCACTACTACAACACTAGATGGCAGCAAAGGTTTTAGCATAATATGGATACAACGCCAACAGGGTTGGTTGTTCAGTGGCTATGGTTACATGCACACCAAAATCTGATCATTATCTGATTTCTGGAGTAATCTGATTATTGAAATGTCATGTAAACAGTATCCTAACATCCCGTGTCAGTAATCTGATTTCTTTCTAATGTTCACAAATGTGAATGGTTTTGACAGGGAAACATGCAAAGCATGCAAAATGTTGCAAACTAATGCAGTTAAGAGAAATTAATGCAAGAATGTTAATGATAATAATAGTTATTCAAAAATTCTATGTATTCCAAAATACATTTATCTCACAATAACTGTCACACATGTTGATCATCACATTTCTTTTGCAGATGTAAATTCACACCAAAAATCAAATTGAATTAAATGGGTTATCTCATTATTTTAGTTATCTGATTTTCCATGTAAATGTATGTCTCCCTCACTGGAGTCATAATATTGGAAGCTATTTTTGTTTCTGTGCATCTAACTTACTTGCAGATAATAGAAGTTATACACATGTAAATCCCTGAGTATCTGGGGGAGGAAATGAGATACCCCCACTACCCCTGAGTTATCTAATGTACAGTGAAAGCAACACTCAGGGTAAAACTGAACACAGCATATCAAGATATAATCTATGATATGCAATCTAAACATATTCAAAGGACTCTAGGGAACAAAAGGACTACAGGGAACAATGTTGAGACCTTTACTTGATTTAGTAAAATAACAAGCATTTTAATATGATACCAACCTTTATTAAAGGATCAGACATCATTTCTTTTTACTATTGTTGTAGATTACATTTTAGTGTGGTGATGCGGAATCTACTGACAGCCAAATGGGAAAAAAAATGATGTGAATATTTGTTTATTTGATCATTATACTATTTTGTCTGCTTCTGGCTTGTTTAGGTGCCATTTTTGCATTTACACTAATACTGACTAGAGGTTGGTCGTTCACTCACCACCCCACGATCTAGTCCTTGGGTAAGACACTTTGCCAAGTTATATCTATAAATGTGGTGTGTGAGTGAGCAGTTGGTGTTGAACAAAGAGTCAGTTGTGTCACGTCTCATGGGTCAGTGATGGTCTGGGGAGGCATATCCACGAAGGGATGCGCAGACCTCTACCGGCTGGAAAACGGTAGCCTGACTGCCATTAGGTATCGGGATGAAATCCTATTGTCAGAGCCTACACTGGTGCAGTAGGTCTTGTGTTCCTCCTGAGGCACCACAATGCCTGGTCTCATGTGGCAAGAGTCTGCAGGCAGTACCTGGAGGATGAATGGATTGATACAACTGAGTGGCCCTCAAGACCTGACTTAAACCTGATAGAACACCTCTGGAACATTATGTCTCCTCAGACTGTACAGGAGCTCAGTGGTGCCCCTGTAGAGTGACATACGACTGTCTGGAGTGACATCCCACAGGACACTATCCATCATCTCATTAGGAGCATGCAGTGACATTGTCAAACATACATAAAAACACATGGGGGCCTCACAAGATAATGAGAAACATTTTGAGTTGCAGAAATATTTTTGGCAAAATGGACTAGCCTGCCACATTATTATTTAACATAGATTTTCTGGGTGTCTATAAAATGAAGCCATTTGTAGGCTGAAAATTGTATTTCCATTAAAAGAAACGGCATTCTTGTGTTCCGAAGACATTGCCCTGTCCATATTTGTATAGATATCAAACATATATATATTTTTTCACTTTGAGATCTGATGTGTTTTCAAAGTGTTCCTTTAATTTTTTTGAGCAGTGCAGTATTTACATGGTCAAGGATCAAACACCTATTTAGACAATGAAAACAGGTATTTCTAGGTAAATAGAACATACTAACATCTTTATGTGAGCTCCAAACCTCCCATGCACATGTATCATCTGTAGATCCAGAGGATATCTTCATTACAGGAGAATGCAATTTTAACTTCTTTATCTTTCACTTTCTCAGAAACTGTTAAACACCTTTAATACAAAAGCAATTAGTAATGAGTGTTAATGTTCTGAGTTAAAAGCTATCTCTGCACTTTATCAGGGACGTTTGAGACAAACCGTATTATGCACAGGGATGTGATGTAGGAGAAGGTTCACTTCTACATCTTATTGAAGATTTAAAGTTTTTGTAGACATAGAAGTGTTCATTCTAAACATAGAACAGAACATAGAGTAACACTAGTTTAATGCCAATGATACTCTTACAAAAAATGCACTACACTTTTGACACACCAGTTTGACATAAAAAACAAACAAACCAAAAAACAAAAAACACGTTAATCAAGGAACAAACTAGAGATATGAGGCTGCCTCCATTTGTTGTCTTAAAATATTCCATGTGAAGTGTGGAGAACATCACCAGCGCCACTTTAAACTAGCTTTGTTGCATGTTGATTCCTTTTTTATACATAGTATTGTAATGTTACATTTCGGTTAGGATTTAGTATATTCAGAAATTGTTTGATTGTTTGAAAGAAAAATAATGATTTTTTCACAATGTCCTGTTAACATTCATGAAATTAATGAGCGCCATATATACATTTTTATTAACAAAATTAAAAAATTTTATGAAAATTGAGATTGATCAGTACAAGTAAAAAAAGTGATACATTTAATGTTTAGAATGTTCACATATCATTTAACAGTTTCTTTTATGAACCTAATATTAGTAAAACAATGAATGCATGATCAGATGTGTGTATTTTTCTGGCAGCTTATCTAGTACTTAGAAGGAATAACACACATTGCTTGTCATTGCTTGTGGCTCTTGTCTTTCAAACAACTTTGTACACGCTTGATTTGACTTGGTTGCATCCAGTGTACTCACCATGTGCTACAGTGAACAACAGACTCTCTAAATGCACAGAGACGCTCACTGTGAAGAAGCTGCCACAACAAACTAGAACATGAAAAATAAACACCGCTAATGTTTCACTTTGACATATATCTGCACTTCAAACTAATTCCACGTATTTCACAAGCACTATGATTGACATGTATGTTGTATGGAAGGAGTTCTGCATGTTGAAAATTGATTAATTTAGATATTTGCTTTAGTTTTTCAAGTACAGCAACATTGTAATAGATTTATTTCCAAGGTAACAGTTTGCATTACATGAAGGCCACATACACACAGTGAAAGACAAAATACAGTTTGCCTAGAATGATATATTTTGCACAATACTCTTATTGTGACTCAAAACATTCTTTTTACATTGTCATAATGTGCCATGCCCTGTCAGAACTTTACTGACACACAGGAGTAAAAATGCTGAAGATGCTGCAGCGTACAACTCAATTTATAGTATGATGGGTAATCAATCAAATCAGGCATTGATGTTTTAAGCAAAGTGCTTTCATGGTCTTGGTTTCATCACTGTATTCTATGAGATAATTTGTGTAATATATAATCAAAATCTGTTTAGCTTAACATTTATGTTCAGTGCTTTATAAAAAAGCATCAACCAGTGCTGAAATAGAAAAACACTAAAACAAGACAAAGAAATAACTGTTGTACTAACTACTAAAGGTGGAATGAAACAAGATCGCGATGAGGCCAAGATGGGTTGTCTTTTTTTTCATGATCAGAAAATAGTCCATGTCAAGTAGACTTAGAACCTGAAAGACTCTGTTTTTGTGGTGTTGTCTGTGTCTGACCTCACCGTGGCTGTGTGGCCATGCTTTCTCAGTCCCTTAAAGCGCACAGTGAACAGGCCATAGATGATAGGGTCCATGCAGGTATTGAAGAGGCCAAAGATGAACAAGATGTGAGTGAGAGAGTGAGACACTTTCCCCTCTAAGTCATCAGGAAAGAACCAGTACCACAGCCCCAGGAGGTAGTATGGAGTCCAGCACACTATGAAGCACAAGACGATTACTAGACTCATCTTCAGAGTTCTCATTCGAGCTTTGGGGATGTTGTTCTGTGTGCAGCGCCAATCGGGCTCACTAGCTGACACTAGGTAAGAAGAAGAAACAGAGAGATTGGATAACATCAACTGTCACTGCTGAATTTGTAACGCACAAATGTACACCATCTTATCGGATGCACTGGTTAAAGTATTATTTACAAGCACATTTTACTTTTACATAGCAAATAATGTGTTTAATGACATAATGTCACGTACAGCTCTTTCCTTTCATCCTTTTAGAAATCTGGAAGAATATCCGGGTGTAGACGGTGATCATTATGATGAGAGGCAGCAGGAAGAGGCAGCAGAAGGTAAACATGTTGTATGCCGTTTCTTGCCAATGAGTTAGAAAACTGCCCCTGGTGGTGCACTGGGTGAACTCTGCAGGGGAGGTGATTGTCACATTGTGGAAAATAAAAATCTGTGAAGAACAATGCTGTTTAATAACAATAATAATAATATGACAATATTACATTGCTGAAAACTGATAGTCCTACTTTCTATGGAAACAAATGTGTTGTTTGAAATAGACATTTAATGTGTAATTTGGTTGACCGAAATTCAATGTACTCTGACACATTCAGTGTTAGACAGTTGAACACAGCTACAGATCTGCATATACATTTACAATAAAACATCATTCTTATCTACAGGATTAATCAATACAGTCCATGATGAAGGGATTAATCCTTAACAGTGAGGCGCAGGGCCCTTACAAAGGCACAGATTATCTCAGTATACTTTTGTTGTATTTGTGATAATTTATTCTATGCAAATACTCAAATAGGTTATAAATATAGAGAGCTTACTTTGAAATGTATATAAACATTATGTATGCAGGTTCAAATGCACAGGCTTTTCCTTTAAATTATAATATGGATAATAGTGGCACTGTATATGCCATAACAAGAATACGAAGCTAAATAACATGTATATAAATAAATGCTTTGAACTCTTTACTGTTGTATCAGTTGTGGCAGCTTACCTGAGGGACAGAGAATAAGGTGCTCAGGGTCCATGCTACCACAAGCATGAGCCTATTCCTTTTGCGGGCCATGCTGATAGCCAAAGGGTTAAGGATGGCCGACTGTCTGTCCAGACTAATCACCACGGTGACAAAGGCACAGGAGTACATGGCCTGTAGCTTCAGGAACATGAGAACTCTGCAGGCCAGATCTCCAGCCAGCCACTGCACGGTAATGTTCCACACAGCATCCACTGGCATCACTATGAACGTGACCAGGAGATCAGCCGCGGTCAGGTTAATGATGAGCACTCGGACGTGTGACTTGCGCTTGTGGCTGTTGGCTACCCATAATGCACCCAAATTACAGAAAGTGGATATGCCACATAGGATGAACGTTATTATCACTCGGACTTTGGCTGCTGTGGTAAAGGTAGGCAGCTGCAGTCCACTGTCCACTGTGGTCCTGTTGCAGGTAGATGACCAGTCGCAGCTGGCATTGAGGGCACAGACCGGGCTCTGTTGATAGGTGGCAATGGGAGGTTCACAGGAGGACGAAGTGTCCATTTTCTGACCCTTGCCACCGAGTCAGTCAGTCATATTCCTCATAAAGGCTGCAAGCACCAGAGGGAGGAAGCATACACTTAAGTCTTATGCAAGATGCCACTGTAAAGACACATATGGGCTTCAATAGGAGCAACTAATGACTTGTGAGTAATCGGACACAGATGGAGCAGTGTGCTGCGCAAAGCAAGAGTCCGTTTCACTAGAACCATATCACGTCTAATTAGCTACGTGACCCCAGGCTGTGAGCATCACCACCAATAAAAGTCATAAGATTGGCTAAGTCATAAAATAAGAATAATTAGCATTCATTTTTACTTTAGTCAATAGAATAAAGCAAACCTAATAAAATATGCACGTATGCCCATGACATCTTAAATAAAAAAAATAAAATAAAAAAAATACCTTTTGCTTTGTTGCGCTCAATTGCCAGTATCTTAAATAAGTCCCACACATGGCTGGTGCAGGTCCACGCGCCGTGCTCCTCTCATGTTTCTCCTGAAGCGCGAGGCGCGCGGAGTGGCCGCGTGCATTTAGCACGAGGGCGCAGAGTGGGAGTGAGGGAGTGGGCGCGGCTTCTCTCTCCATGGTGTCTATCTGCTGCGCCGCTCACGGATTTGGAGCTAATTTCATCCGAACGCAAACTCCATCAAATTGGAGACGCCTAAACTGTTTTTGACGGATGCTCATTTTGACTTTCAGTTTGAATAGAATGGGCTGTCTGTCAGTATAATGCAAATGTCATCAGAGGAGGAATAGGTTATCCCAAAATAGCGTACTTATGTAGGATACTTAAAAAAGTAAGCAACTATAAAATGACTAGCTATAGCTGTATCTAGAACTTGTTTAGAATTTTAAAAAAGGAAGAAAACTTGCTGTCCTTTACAACACGCTAGTGTACGTTTAAAACTAGGCTATATTAACTTTATTTATTTTTTTTTAAATGTCCTTGCATTTCTTTTTTCAGTCTTGTAGGCCCATATATTTAACTAAGTTTTGGGAAATTTAAACACAAGTTTATCTTTGAATAGCCAAATTCTGTATTGTCCTGCATTGGGAGCCCAGAAAATACCTGGTTTCACCTACCTCTCTATTCCCGCCCACTCAAAAAAATAGACTCCAGATCGCATGTCTAGTAGCCTTTTTTAACGCTAGAAAGTTTATATTACTAGTTAAACTAAGCATATTTGTCTTCTATGAAAAAGTAGTCATTATTTATTCATTCCATACTCAGTGGAGGAAATCTATAAGCCACAGCTCCCAATCTTCACCTATCACTCACGCACACACCACTTTCATATTAGGCAAGGTGGGTGAAGTGTTTTGCCTCAGGATCAGAGTGACCAGACGTCCCTATTTACCTGGGACAGTCCCCGTTTTGAGCCCTGTGTCCCCTGTCCCAGTGGATTTATCCAAAACTATTCATTTGTCCCAGTATGATACAAGAAATGTCCCAGGTGTCCCTATTTTTGACCAATTTGATATCTGTCAACAAATACATTGTCATTTGTTTACATAAAATACAGAAAAGCTGCTTAAACTTGACCAAAACACAAAGGAAATGTGACTATACTGACACATTAGTCATGAATGGGCTGATGAACTGTGAAACATATTTGACTAAATAAACTTTTGTCCAGGTGACAATTTGAATTTCTCTTTTTGCCACTTCTCCTTAAATACGTACTTGTTTCACAATTTTATTATTACCACCTACTCCAAACCGGGGGTATCCCAGGTTTTGATTTTGAACACAGACACATGAAAAATACTCCTGCAGAATCAATGAACAAACCTTTAAACCTTGTCAAAATTAGAAAAGAGAAGAAGAGGTTGGTTTTGTTTTAAAGATAAGGGGACCAATGCGGTGTGTTTTCCATACATAACTGATAGTCCAGTTCACTATATACTTTTGTGGGAGTTTTTGGGGGATTTGCTAAACTATATATTTTTGTAAAGATTATTGTGTATAGAGTCAGAAAATCAATGTTTGCATTTGCCCAGATGTCTATATAGCGGCCATATTGAATTTGTAAAAAAATGGAAGCCTAAAAACTCTTTTTGAAATATCTCAGCCTCTGAATAATTTGAAATGTTGATTTTAATTGCTAAACCCACATTTTCAGGGTCAGGGAATCAAATGGTGCTAGTTACAAAGCTATAACCTAAAGACTTAACCACATTAACCCTTAGATACATAAGTGGGTCAAAAATGACCCGGTTTGGTTGTTTTCTTGTAATTTCATTGTAATATTTGCATGTAATACTCCATATTCCTCCAAAAAACATGTATTTTTAATTATCCTGTTCAAATGCATCAGCAATATGTGTAAAACAAACTATAAACATCACATGCAATTGGTCAGATAACTCAAAGAGTTTAAAAGTAGCTAATATAAAATGTGTATGTTGAATGTCACAATATGATTATGCAACATTTTTAATTAGACATTTTCTATACATCATCATTATCATCCTCACTTTCATACAGCCATAGACCATATGTATGAGTAGACAGAGCTAACGCTGTAGCTGCCACGTGCCAAATAGGAAGTTCTCCAGGAGGCTCTTCTGTCTCCTTCTGACTCTGGCTCCAATGGACTTACATTAGGATCTTGTGGCTCCTTTCTCTATAACTGCTGCAGTGAGCCTCACCATTTTCGTCTTAAAATGTTTGTATTAACCCGTATTGTCCGTCAAAAAACTCCTATTTGTAATATAGAGTCTAGCTCCAAATTCGCTCCTGTAACCGTGAGCATCATGAGCCTCATTTGAGCGACGCTGAACTCTGTGTGTCACACTCGCTTAGTCCACTTCTTTTATACAGTCTATGCATACAACACAGCTTGGGAATCATCATCATTCTGGCACTGTCTGCTACACTGACACATGTCGGTACATGCTAAATCTTGAGTTTCTGTTGTGCAGTTCTGCAGTCACCTTTGTAGACTACTTAGCTGTGGTGGACCTGGACCCTGGGCTTTCACTAGGACCAATTGCTGACTATCATGACATCATTTATTTAAAGAAAACTAAATGAAGCAAATCGCACATGCACTTACTTCATATATTTGTTTAATAAACATTAGCTACTGTTCACCAAGATGATCCAGTCCACACAGAGGGGGTCTCACACCCAGAGGAAACAATAGTAGATGTTGAGGCCAGTTACAAGTACCTTGGTATTCCACAAGCAAATGGTAACCTTGAAGAGGCAACAAGCAAAGCGGCTACGGCCAAATACCTGCAATGAGTGAAACAAGTCCTTAGAGGCAGGTGGTGGAGGATAAGCAACAGAGCAGAGCCATGGTGGTGGACATCGCAATACCAAGGGATGGTAATATCAGGAAAAAGGAACACACAAAAGTAGAAAAATACCAGGGGCTTAAGGAGGAGCTGGAGAAAACCTGGAAGGTGAAGGCATCAGTGGTGCCCGTAGTGATTGGAGCACTGGAAACTGGAAGAGTGGCTACAGCAGATACTGGGAAAAACAACGGACCTCTCAGTCCAGGAAAGTGCAGTACTGGGAACAGCAAAGATACTGCGCAGAACTCTAAGGCTCCCAGGCTTCTGGTAGAGGACCCGAGCCGAGCTGGATAAGAGTGAGAGAGACCAACCACCGTGGAAGGTGAGAAATATTAGCTGGTTAGCTGTAGTCGTTTATGTTTAAATATGTTCTTTAAATATATTACATATCTTCTGAGTTAAAATAAAGATAATACATACTGTGCATGTGTTAGATACTCTGTAAATGCTCTTAAGGGATCACACTTTTCTGATATAGCAAGTCTGAGGAAGAGCTATTGGCTCAAAACATCACTGTAAATAAAATCTTTCAACAAGAACTACTTTATGTGTAGATCACTCTCACCACCCATTCTAGAAAGCCTGCAATGTGTGTCTTTGAAATCATTCACACACTAAATATTAAATGTTTTAATGAGTGGTATAAAAAAAAAATCTAATTTTTTTTTCATTACAAACATATTTCAAGAGAACAACCACACTGGGTTATTATTATCTAATCATGTACTGAAGGATTAATATGGTAATGTTGTGTAACTAGCACTATTGGATTCCTTGACCCTTACAATGGGGATTTAATAGTAAAAATCAACATTTCAGTTTATTCAGAAGTCGAGATACTGTAATTTTTACATTTACAGCGGCCATTTTTAAAACTTCAATATGGCAGCCATACAGACATCTGGGCAAATGCAAACATTGATTTTCTGACTCCATATACTATAACCTTTCCAAAAATATATAATTTAGCAAATCCCCCAAAAATCAACTCATGCTGACTCAGTTTTATTCAGCTCTCAATTATTATTGGTCATTGAATCACCAAACTGTTATTGCATTATCCTATTAATACAATTTTTACTGGTATAAGCCCCCAAATTGGGTCATGCCTTGTGAAGCGAAAATAGTCACAACACATTCTGTCTATAGGACATGAATACATAGATACCAAATGTATTTTTCTGCCACTGCAGTAATGGAGTTGGGCATAATTTGAGCTTTTTATATGGAGATACAAAAGAGCTCTTATGTGTGTGCATCTGTGTAGGCACTTAGAGGAGGAAAAGAGATAGGCAAATGTACCACCCACTGCAGTGAAGATAGGCAATAACAAGAGAAAGGAGCTTTTCAAAACTGCTGATGTGAGCTGACTTGTTTTTAATCACAGGGTTAAGCCTGAACTGAAGATCATTTTTGAAATGACAAAACTACCAACTCTGTTCTTTTAAACAAACAATAGGTTATGAACAAAATATGATCAATAAATGAACAATTACACACACTACAATTAACAACAGGAAAAAAGAAAATTGTGCATGTAAACAAGCCTCCAAAGTAATCAGCAAGTTGAAGCAGAATATGAAAAAAAGCCTTCATTTGGAACTGCAGCTATGGATAAGCCAAACTGGACACAGCACTCAGCACAAATTAGAATGAAAGTAATTTACAGATAAAAGTGAATCATATGGGATCAATCACAATTCTGTACAATGGGTTTTGGTTCCAGCCACTGCTTTTTGAAATTCAAATCTTGTCTGCCATTTTAACTTGTATTCTAAACAAAATATGTATGGAAAATTTACAATCTGCAAATATGTACAGAAATATGTCCAACTTAATGTGCGTAACCAGACTTTTATTCTATTGTAATGCAGCAGGACAGTCTGTCTTACTTTGGGCTCATGTCCAAACTAGTATTAGCATTAGTATAAATCCTTACTAAATTGTTCTTTTGGTTTAAATTGGGTATTGTTTTGAAGTGACTTATCTTGGGTTTCTTTCCTTATGCATCACACTGAGTAATTTGTTTATAATTAATGTTTTATCACTATTATATTGTTAACAAAAGTAGCCAGATAACCAGTGTTTGGAAGAATACTTTGAAAATGTATTTAGTTGCAGAATACTGAATACCTGCATTAGAATGTATTTTGTAACATATTCCGTTGCATGTTCCAATCAGAGTACTATATTCTGAATACTTAGAATACGACACTACACTAAGTTACATTATATTACAGTGTAAAGACATGACATAAAACTAAAAACAACTTGATTTGTGTTGTTATGCAAAAATGTATGTCCAATTAGAGAAAAAAAAACATACACACATGCATGCACTACAATGTGCTTTCGTTTTTTTCCTCACTAATACTGTGAATTTTACTGAATACCACCAAATGAAAGAATAACTGCCCAGAATACACATACTCAATATTTGTATTCTGAATATGTATTTTGGTACATGTATTCAGTTACTTTGCACCACTGCTGATAAATGAACATACTAATGAGGGTGTGAAAAATAATCAATATAATACTGTAGGAAAATTAGTTCTCTACATTTGACCCATCTTTTAATGCAGCTGGGGCAGCCTGTCAGGAGCACTGGACATCACAGTGCCACCCTGGGGTCTCCAAATCGTGGTCTCTGCTTGGTCAGTGAGGGACATGATAATTCCATGCTTACCACAATGCCACTGAGCCATTGTACACATTAATAAACATAATAAAATGGGACCATACATTATAAGGCTGATTAGTGTATTGCATTGTGTCGGTCAAAGAGTACAGGCTTTTGATTAAGGATATCTGTGGGTCAGACTGGGTTTAACAGACCAAAGGTGCTGTCTTTCTACAAGACTAACCTGTCTTTTGGAACTGAGCCTGTAGAAAGTGTGTGGATGTGTTGGTGTATATACATGATGCTGATGTCATCAACCTTCCCCTGTTAAAGGCTCTGTTACTCAGGTAAGTCTTAATCTGATCTTTATTTTATCATATTTTAGCTGGAACTACAGCAGGTGAGCTGATTTGTGCTTTTTAAAAAGTCTCTCACATATAAAATTGCTCGCACAAGTTAGGTAGAATTAGCCAACCTTTTTTTCAGTTAGTCACTCTCTCCAGGACCATAAACATTCATATTGATCACAGGCTCGTGATAATGTGTTGTTTCAATCCATTCAGTGTTTTCAGACAAATGTAAAACTTTTGTGCATTGCGTCATCATGGTAATGGCTGAACATTCCACCATAGAGACACATGTAAAACATCCCCAGCGTGATGTCACTGCAAAGTATCAATAGGTTGTGGTCATATTCTACCTATATACCACTGTGGAAGATCCATAGTTTTGAAAAACAAACTAACTAACTAACTAACTAAATTCAAACTTATGATCCACAAATAATGAATGTCATCATTATTTGTTAGACTGGCACCATAGTAATCTTATGTCTTGGATTCCTTCCATAATAAATGTGAGTGTTGCTCTATGTTGCCTGCCTAAAATCCAAAGATTACAGCTAATCTCCATGGAAATTACATTTACATATGTATATTGAAAGACTACTGCACTATCCTTTAGAAAATGTTGACTTAATTTAATTCCATTGATCAAAATATTCTAAAATATTGCATCAGTTCTTGTACTGAAAATATGGAAAGTTTGTAAGTGAAGGTCACCTGACTTGTATGAATAGTATGCTCCGAAAACATTGTGCACAGCAGAAAAAGATGGTACATTTCACATCACTTACTTAAAAAGATGAGTGGTTAAGAGGAGCCAAATGTTTTAGCATAGCATTTACTAGTATTTATTTCCAGACTTCCAGGCCAATATAAAAACACACAAGACACTAACAAGAACAGTACAGATTGGGTTATAAACGACAGCTGAACCAGCGTTGGTGTTGGTACCACACAACACCATTACATTTGTCACAATTTAGAGTTGATCATCATCATCATCATTGTCGTCATTATCATCGTCACCTTCATCATCATCACCCTGGTATCATCACGATCATCCCCATCATCATCACCATAACCATCATCACCACCCTTATCATCATCATTATCTCCATCACTATCATCATCATCATTATCATCAATGTCATCATCACTACCAGCATCTTCATCATCGTCGTCATCATTATCATGATCGCCTTCATCATCATCATCATCATCATCATCATCATCGCCTTCATCATCATCATCACCATCAACACCATCATTGTCACCATCACTATCACATCATCAGCATCAGCATTGTCATCATTATCATCATCGAATTAATCATCATCATCATCACCATCACTGTCATCATCATCACTAAAACCATCATCACTATCATCATCATCATCATTATCGTCATCATTATCATCGTCACCTGCATCATCATCACCATCATCATTGGCATCATCACAATAATCACCATCATCATCATCACTGCCGTTATCATCATAATCATCATTATCTCCATCACTATCATCATCATCATCACCATCACTATCATCATCGTTGTCATCATTGTCACCATCACTATCATCAATCACTATCACTATCATCATTATCATCATCATCAGCAGCAGCAGCAGCAGCAGCTAGTAGCAGCATCATCATCATCATCAGCAGCAGCAGAAGCAACAGCATCTTCTTAATCATCATCATCTTATCCATGTACCTACAGGCCTGTGCTAATTGCTTATTCATAGGTTGCTTTATTGCTATGACCACAAAAGGCAGTTGCCATAGCTTGAAACTCATGAATTCAAGCATATGTTAAATAGGCCTATAAGGACAACACAGAGGCAGACATGGTTTTTCTCCAATTGACCTGCATCCTCAAATTAGACTACCAGTAAATCAGAAATTGTAATGCTGGTATCTGTCTATATGCTATCCCCTTTAAATATGTCAATCTTAGACACAAAATGTGCTGTCTCTGTAAGTTCATATATACTGTAAAGCTGTTCCCACCTTACAATAGAAATTATTATGCTTGCTCCATGTCTGGTCCATATGGCTGACGACTGTTTGCATTCTGATGGGATTTATGCTGCAGCGGAAACCTTTCTTGATGCATACTTTTACAAAGCTGGAAAAAAGAAATAGTTATTGTACCCTTTATGGTATAGAAATTTACAACATCAACATAGTCATATTTATAGCATGCATTAAAATCCTCTCAGGTCATTAATATGTTGTAGTATCTCGCATTTCTGTGGAAAGGATAAGCCACATTCCAGTAAAAGACCATATATCTATGACAACACTGACTATATATTTAAGAAGGTATGTAAAAATGAAACATTCTCAGATATGAACAAGTATTTATTGCTTAAATGTACACAGAACTTCTGCTATCTAGGTCATGACCCCTCCTAAGCCAAAATATGAAAGATCTAATAATCGTGCCATAGATAGAATAATATTGTAAAATAAAATAAAAAGTTATTGTTGTATAATGAAAGACAAATAAAGTTAAATAAGTATTTTCTTATAAAAATGGCATTATAGCATATATGTCTCATCGTGATTGTGCTCTCCACTGCTGGTCTGGTGCCTGATACTATAAGCGTTAAGCACTCTGATGATCACTGAAAGCTATGGCCCTGGGCGTCATGGTAAACCTATCTGGTGATCTCCCCTCTACATAGGTCACAAATACGTTTTCTTATTCTGAAACTGGCTCCAGGTGAACATGCAGTGTTTTTTGCTGTAATTCCCCTGTTTTACTCGTGTGCTAATAATGCAGTTATAGGGGATGTTTGAATATTTCTGAAAGATTGTTTGCCAAAAGGCATAATTGAACATTCAGCAATCAATCATGGAATGTGAATGTGAATATGACTATAAATGAATACAAGCTACAGTATCCTTGACACTTACCGTGTGGTGCATGGATGTATTCATTTATTTTCATGTACTCAAATCATTTGAGTACAATGAAATGATCAGTTATTGCAGTTGTGTGGTGTTGCAGGTTATATAACTTTTAGAAAAGCTGAAGACTCTCAATGCTATATGGAGACCTCTCAATGACATGAGGTATTATGAGATTAACTTATCTGTTGGGTATTTTATGGCTTAAAAAAAATAAGATAACCATTCTTACTGTGAGCATAGTCTCTTACAGATCTGACCAATAACTTGGCTTGGTCGTGCCATAGGCTTGTCTCCATGGAAATAGATCCATTTAATACCATCCTATGTAAAATTCTAGGCAAAGCAGTAACATTCAGCAGGTGGCAGACCCTTCAAAAGAAAAGTTACATATTGTACCTTTAAACATAGGAGTGGTATCGAATCTGCATCTTGTTGTACCTGTTCTGCATTATGTCATTGTGGTTAACAGCACTCCTGACTCACAGCGTAAAGTCCCAAGATTATCCCCAGGTGGGTGGAGGTCTTCTCTGGTTACTCAGTTTTACCTGTCAGTTAGTGGAAGGAACTCACAAAAAAAAAAAAAAAAAAAAAAAAAAAGTGATATTATGTAACTTTTCTGGTGCAAGATCTACCACCTGCTAATCTCCATGAAGTTGTTATTGCGTTCCACAATATGCCATCAGTTTAACTATCATAATGGAGATAAGCAGGTAACGCCACCAGGCCAATGTAAATATATAAATATATGTTATGTCTGAAGTATTTTTAGCAATAAAATACCTGTAACTGAATAAATGCCATATTGTGGAACATTCTGAATAAGCAGTAACATGGACACAAACAGGGGGTGTACTCTCTGTGAGAACTACACTATTTACGGATCTATGCTATAATGTTGTTTCCTCATCACAAACATACCTGGAGTTATGTTTTGTTTTATTCAAACATTTTAACAAACAAAACCTACATATTTAGGCTGAGTTCTTCTCTCAAATATAAGACACTTTGTTACATCTTGTGATGTCATGTAAAAATACAGGAAATGCACCACTGTGTTTTTAAACTCCATACACCTTCACTAAAATCATTTGGATAATATCAGTCCTGGAATTATCAACCTCTGCTGAACTAAAAATAAAAGGTAGCTGTTAATTTGAAAACTACATCACAAGGTTGAACAAAGCATATTGAGCTTTGGAGATCTAGACAGACTGATAACATGTGCGAATGAAACAAAACAGAACTCCAGGTATCTTTCTGGTGAGATAGGAGCATTACAACATGGATTAAAGATCACAAGAGTCAACTTTGCATAATAAAGGGCCTTTAAATAAAAAAAGACGTTGTATCAGAATAGGCTTTTGTCATGTTTATCCTATTTTTTGTCATTTTTAAAAAACATGTTTTTGGTCACCGTCTCCATTCTCCAATAGCCTGATTCATCAGCCAGTTTCCCTTTGTGGAAACTGTCTGACCTTGCAGCATTAGAATTTGTTTGCTCAACGGTAGGCGGGTACTTTTTTATTTAACCAATCGCTGCTATTTGGTTGTGATGTATGTAATGTGCCGCTAACAGGGCTAACTGATATATTGACCTTTTCCCAAATTACGTAGGAAGAAGAGCAATAACATCTTTCGCCTTGATAAAATGTATCAAACATTCTCTTTGTTCTGGCTTTAAATCCTCGATCTCAGGAATCTTTGCCAACACAGAAGGTATTGCTTTTTGCTGATTGGCTGGTGCCTGAACTCGCACTTCCGGGGTTTTTGCAAACTGTCTAGTGTATTCCGATTCCTGATCTAGTCGCTGGAGAGAAATGAAATTGAGCAGAGGCACTAGGTGGCACCAGCCTGGCTAATTCTCCGATATGGGTGTGCAAAAGTATTGAAATATCACCATATCGTATCATTTAATGTGATGATACAGTATTGATATTATGGGCTGCTGTATCAATATATCACCAAGAGTATTTTTTTGTTTATTTTACTAAATTATTTTGTTACAGCGCTACAGCTGTGTTGCTTGTTTAGAGGAAGGAAACTTGTTTATGCAACACTGTAGTTTTCATTTTTGAGTAGAACATGTACCTGTTTGAACTCTGTGTAAAAAGTATAAAAAATCTGCTAGTTTTTTCCTCATTCTGTTGTTATGCCAGAGTAAGCCTTTATCCCGGAGAGACTATTCAAGCAAATTGACTTCTCTGTTGAACTTATTTTCTTACAAGGTGTGGCGCTGAGAGGTTCACATTGTTGACTCTTCAAAATGGACTTCTAGTGTTTGCTGGCCTCTTCTGCTGGAGCTGCCATTAGACGTTGTGCAAGAGGACACACACATGCACGCGTGTGGGCGCCCACACACACCATGTTGGGTTTCCAATCGTTTTACATTTACATTACACTGACTTACATACATACATACATTTATTTCTTGGAGACTGATCTTAATCTTAATCACAGCTACTAACCCGATATTAACCTGATCTAAACTTTTCCTGTTGCTCTAATAATAAAAGCTTCACGCCATGCGGACCTGATAGTCCTGATGTTCTTGTAAAGGAGGCAGGTCCCTAAGGTGAGTGGGTATACAGATTTTAGTTTCAGACACACACGCTCACAGATTGACAGCCTGGGAGCACTGATAGGGAGAGTGATTTTGTAAAAAGATAAATTGAACAAATTGCTTTGAATTTGCAGCATTTCTTGTAATGTCAAGGGGAGAGCGTCAGATGGCTTCATATCTTCATATTGTTATTCTGGTCACATGGATGTCAACAAACTTCAAGCAGCCTGTTTTCTACCTGTTTAGAGGCGGCACCTTCAATTCACCTTTATTGTTGTTGCATAAGTACGTCAAAATGTGAAGTGCATCTGGGATCAAAAGACACCTGCACACTCACATCACACACTTAGCACTGAAATAGTCATTCATTTCAGTGGGTTCAGTTCAATAATGGCTCTAGGCACAAAGGTGTTTTTCAGCCTAGTCGTCTATTGTACTACACCTGAATCTGGAAGAATTCCAAAAAGAACAGGTGATGACAGGGTCTCTTCCTCGAGAATCGGGGTGGCTCTGTGTCCTGATGTCCCCAGAGATGGCGGTGACAGGCCCTGGTCTTCTGTGAGGTGTTGACTCTTTGGAGAGTTTTGTGATCTGCTTCTGAACAGTTTGTATAACATGTAGTGAAACAGCAGTGCATTGTCAAAATGCTTTCAGTACAACAGAGATAAAAGGCTTCCAGTAGTTCTGTAGGCAAATTGAGTTCTTTTTTTTTTTTTTACAGAGAATACACTTGATTGGGCCTTTCTCAGGTAGGTAGTGGTGTTATTTGAGGTCCCAAAAAATGTAAGACTTAGGACTCAACTTCCTCTCCTTTGATTTGATTGTAGTCCCCCTGGTGTCTCCTACAGTAAATTATTCTTCTTTATGTTTAAAGGTCAAGTTGTTTGCTCAGCACTACTCTGTCAGCCTCTCAGTTTCAAGTTGCCATGAGACAAAAGCCACAAATTCTTTGACAAATGTCACCAAATAGCCTATGGTGCAACTGGTCGCTTGGATTTAGCAGTGGCTATTTTGTTAATTTTCTCAACCAGTCCATCTGCTTAAGAAATATGAATGAAACTCGACATTCTTAACTACATTGTGTTCTACTGAAAATAAGAAAATATAATCAAAATAACAAACATTTTACACTTAAGTGCGTTGTTCAAGCATTGCTAATCCATGTTACATTTCCTTTGGCCTCTTTGCTTTTCTGAACTAAATCTTCCTGTAAACAAGATATCCTTTTGTAGGTTGGTGTAGTCCCTTATTCATCCAGGAGTGGTCCATGGTTTAAAATGTATATCTATACAATGTTTTTAATGTCTTGATTTAAAAATCATTGTTCAGACTATATTACTCATATCCACTGGTAAAAGAAAAGCCCATACTAAAACGCCTTCATAAGTAATTAAGTTAGAAGCTTTGTCGGGGGGCTAATACAGTATATAACCCACTGCAGTCTCCTAATCTGACTGAATTTCAATTACAAAATATTATACAGCTGAATACAATTTTATAGAGAATTCTACATTTTCAAACTTCTCAACAAAAAAACAATTTCTACTTTTTAAAAATTCTGTTAGGTCTGATGAATTCAAAAGCCAAGGAAAAACATGTCTGCCATATCTGCCATCTTCAATGCAGCAAGTCCTGTTTACTGATGTGAGAAGATGCACATTTCCCATTTATGCTAGTCAATTGAAGCCATACAACCTGAGTGAGTGTTGACAGGCTTGGGCAACGTTGGGGCTTTCATGTGGAGAAGTACTCAATCATTGGCCACATAAGGCTGCAGTGTGGACTGAAATAATCATGATGCTGAGGTGTGGGCAGTTGGTCTCACAGGGCACAAGTCAGTTTCCATTACTGTTGTGCGAGATAAATTTGAGCAAGGTACAATTATATTAAAGCCCCAAAGCAAACTGGGCCACTCCAGTCCCACTTGGCTGTTCATTTCTAAAGTAGAGGCTGTGATTATTGGACATGGCACCACAGTTAACACCAGTTGCCATGTAACAGGGTGGAGCAATTTTTTACTCATTTTGAGCCATCAATTTATTTGATTTGACAAATTTGAGATTTTTTAGTCTTACTAAAAACAAATAAAATGGCTATCAATATTAATTTAGTGAATATAAACATTATAGACTTTTTAATTGCTACTATTCTAACATTTCTGCTTCCAAATCATTTTTTACACATAGATTATCTGTAGACCTGTCCATTTAAATACATCATGCTGATCGTGATCTTAATAAAATTCCCATTAATTGCACAAAAGAGACCTCTGAAACTTTAATCTGCACAGGCAAAGATGTACAACACTGTTCTGTCATTTTAGTATGTTACATATCTAATGTATTTATTTATTTGATAGGGATGGGTATGTACACCTCAGCAGTTTATCAGTTGAAATGACAATACAATAATTTTGTGCACCAACATTATGGGCTTGCAATATTTTCATTCCAATAGGCCTACCATATATCAGTCATGTATATATTAAAATTTTATCATCTGAGAAACACAATGAACACTCTGTGCTGCTTCTACATTAGCCTGGTACAGCTGAATGAAGAAGATACTGTGAACTATGGCTGGGTGCAAAATATCCTTTTATTGATCGTGATTTTCAGTATAATTTCATAGTGTCTTATTAAACATAATTTCATAACTTTCAATACCAATTTCCTGAAAATTACTGATTGAACTGGCTGCAGTTCTCCTGATTAAACCTAGGCTGATCATTGACCAACTCAAACTCATTTAAAATTCCCTGCAGACAACTAAAACCCTACAGACAACACCCAAATCCAGAGCGAAAAAAAGATCAGCAACAGCCACCCTAAAAACAATTTCAGTTTTGTCTCATTGCTGCCCCATCAACAACGTTTGTTTATTTCAATCTGGCTGAAATCACAACCTCAGCTACTTGAACAACTCCTGTCACAGTGAAGACGAGCATCTACAACCTAGACAAGACATGTATGCCTTGCAGTTATAGTTTGCTTCCCCCTTGTGGCCAACATCTGTATCTAACTTAAATGATCCAGTCCTTAGTTAAATAATGCAATCACAACAAATTGTAGCTGGGGTGGTGCCTTCCATTTTTATTACACAATTTGACATAAAACAAACTGGTAATAAATGGCACAACTCCACTACATAGAATCTATTAAAAGAAATTACCAACTTCTTTCTTGTTGTAAACCTTAATGCTGTTCAAAGTTCTATCTCATCAGTCCATGTTACAAAATACTTGTTATCTGGTCTAGCCTGTCTTCTGTTCACCTTGTTGAACAATTTTAGCCATATTGTTAGGACTGAGGATTTCAATCCAGTAACCATCAGGATCCTGAATGAAAGCCAGTCCAGACATTTTACCTGGACAAAGTCAGAGAACAGTGAAAAGCAAGGTTAAAAAGTAATTTAACATGTATCCACTCAAACTATATCAACTATAGATATGTTTTAATACACAACTTGAGCTTACCTTCATTTGGCTTCTTAACAAATTTCACTTCTTGCTCTTCAAACAATTTACAAGCGGCATCTACATCTGGGACAGCAATTCCTATGTGACCTACAAATAGGAGATATACATGTCCTGTTAATATTCTATTGATTATCAGTTGCATTATATTATAATTAGATTATGTTTTTGTCTTCTTACCAAAGCCCCGTGGGTCTGAATTTCCATTGTGATAAGATGTAGTCTCATCAGATTCAGAGCCCCAATTACTAAAGTAAAATCAAGGTAATACTTACTTGAAAAATGTATAACTTAAAACAAAAAAGGAAAAAAAAATTAATGTGATGACTGACTGTGTAAGCTCGATGGTGGCTCTTCTGGAAAATGTCCAGCATGTTCTGTCTTTCACATCAGTAGGAATCTCCTTTGGGTCCTCGTAGCCCAAAAAGAACAGAGAGAAACGCATGGAGGGGAAGTCAAACTTTTGCAGGAGCCTGAAACATTTGGCACATCAGAGAGAAAAGGCTAATTTCAGTCAGGTTTATGGGCAGGTCTTGCATTTACAGTAGCATCAACATAGTCAATATTTAGTGCTTATGAACTTATTTTGTTAAAAGAAAACTTTGCCAGAGTATGTGTGAACTTAAGCATTGTGATTTTTTTTTTTTGAAAAGAATTTCTGTTCTAAATGCCAGACACTAGGGTGGTAATGTGTGCAACACATATGTGCAACATCTTAAACCCCTACATCACGTTCTGAAAGTATTTTCTGTGAAAAGCAAACTTACGTCATGCCAAGGATTCTGGTGTAGAAATCCAAAGACTTCACTGGATCTTTAACACGGAGCATAGTCTGCTGCATCATAAAATCCTGGATGATTAAAAAAGACAATATTAAAACAACATTAAAAGATACAAAACTAGAGAAAATATAGTCCTGGGTATTAAAATGTGCCTACAGAACGTAATAATTCGAGTGGTAATGGTAAGAAAAACATACCACCCACATTATTGCCAGTTCTCAAACATTTTAGAATCTGCTGGTTATTTCATGATGTCCATGATAAAATATTCAGTTTTAAATAACAGTTAAACAACTAGGCCTAAAAGAGTGACAGAAGTGAAAAATAGCAATCATGGTACAATCAGTCCAAATTTTTTCATTTTAGCTACATTTAGAATGTAGAGTAATCCTAGATCAATCAATAGATCCACGAGATCAATGCAGTTGTGAAAATCTGCAGACCAACTGCAGATTTGGCACACACAGGAATGCAACGTGGTTGACACGGGCACTTTGGCATGATGAAAAGGTGGTGTGGTGAGAGACATTGCTTTCTACTCCAGTGTGCGTTTGAATAGCTTATATTGGCCTATTCATACCGAATCTTTAAAAAAAATGGATGCTATTGGAGGCTATTCTCCGTAGCTTTGAATGTAATCCCCGTGCTCTAATATGCCTTGCCGCACCTAAAACACTTTTCTGGAAAGTGCGTTACGCACAGGCATGCTGCATGATAACTTGATAAGTCCGACGCAGCTCGTTTTTTTTAAGAGATCTTCTTGACCAAGTAAAAATCCACATGGGAAAAGTATAACTTCCATTTGATACAAGTTTTACAACTGCTTTACCAAAACGTTTTGGTAAACCACTTACCATTGTGTACGTAGCCTAATAGACTCGGTTATTAAATAGACCATAGAAAATAGAAAAAACAACTATATTAGATGTAAAGTTAAACGATGGCAACTTGCCTTCACCGAGCCCTGACAGCGGGTTTGGCCTGTGCAAGTAGCTGCACGGTCTAAGTTCACGAATGCTAATCTGCAATGGTCGTACAGGGCTCCTACCTTTGTTATTGCGTGCCCCTCTTGGCACGCCGCCGCTGCTGCCTCGTCTGACAGTCCTTTGTCGCTCATTTTGATTAAAGTGGTGTTGGTTATAATCGCCACTCGGCAACACTTCACTGCTCACTGGGCGCAGCGCAGGCGAGTGTTGCACTTGAAGCTGAGCTCTGTCTCTGCCTGTCACTTCAAGGTCCTCATCCGGCTCTGGCTTTCATAATAAAAGCCCATCTCCTGCGAGTTCCTGAATTGTATGTATTAACACCATAGATCTATTAATATAACACACCTGGATCATTATTTTACATTTTGTTGTAAACGAAATATTTATTTAATAAACAGCTTTTTAAAAGAAACTGGTCCATTGTTGGGGTTCAAAACCGATGGAGCAAGCAACAGATTTTGTTTTTATTGTTGAAATATGTCTGACATGCACGACCCAGTGGGTATTTTTCAAGTCCCAGGATCCTTCCCCCCAAAGATCACTTTGTAGCACTCCTCCAGAGTTTGCTCCTCCGAAGCAGAGCCAAGTGTCCTGCTCACACATAGAACTAGAATAAAATCTTATTATAGATCCATGTGCTCACAGCTCCTGGAACGCACCCAGAGCGCACCTGGAACAGGCTCCAGAGGAAGCAGCTGCACCGTGTCACGTCACGTGACCAGATTAAACGGTGGGTGTGTGTGTGTGTGTTCAGTAGTGTTTTTAATGTCAATATGCATTAAATCCTGTGAATAATAAAGGCTGAGTGAGTCACCCGTTATAGTTATTTAGGCTGATAAATTTGCCTAAATAAATGCCGAAACATTTTCAGATAATAGGCTAATTTTATTCCCAATCCCTTTAAGAGACTTTGCTGCATTTGTCCTGATTTTATTTCACTCCATCTAATAATGGCGTTATCTGCAACGATGTGGCTAAAATAGTGAGATATTTCTAACACTGTTAAAAGCTCAAAATTATTTTTAGTGTAAGATGTTACGGTGTAATCTGCAAATTTCAACCCACACCCATTTTGCCAGTCAATTGCAATTTCTGATTGTTAAACGAAGGGCAAAGATGACGGAGGGTTACATTTAGGCCCGTGTACATAATGTGTGAATAAAATAACATGTTTAACTTAAAAAAAAAAAAAAAAAGCCAAAACTCAGTAATACTGTGTAAATTACTTTAATGGGGGGAGGGGGGGGGGACCTATGGTAAAGGTGAATGGCATATCATCAGCTAAATGAGATGACTGAAAAGCACTTGAGTACCTGAGTTATATATTTTTTTGTCATATATCTATAGTTAAGTCTACTTTAAAATGACATTTAATTATAAAGGTCTTCCATTAATGCATTTTAACACACAGCATTACATAATTAAACAGCACAAAGATGGTATCCCAATGCTATGTAAATTCTGAATTACTCAGCCATCAGTGGGATTAGAAAAGAGGTTAAAGGAAAGTGTAGTATGGCATTAAATAATAACTAAATATTACATGACACTGTCTCCAATCAGTGTCAGAATTCTCACAGTAAAGACATGAGAAAAGAGGTACATAGAGTTTGGAAAAAGCCCTTTGACTTGTAGCAGCAGGGCAGTTTTTAGTAGCTGCGTCCAAACAGCGTATAGTACTTGGCAGGCTCTTTGCCACTGACACACACTTGGCCAGGCTGAAGGGTCTTCAGAGGGGAAAAGGGGATGCAGAGGCTCTTGGCTCCCATAGATGGAGCTCCAGGCTCAAGATCCTGGTCCCTGTTGTAAAACACAATTGAATGTCAATCTATATCAAATCAATTCAGCAAAAGGGCTGTAAATGGTGTAAGGAATACTTTGCAGTGGTTTTCTTGATCCAGTCTTCACACTCAATTTGTCCACAGAAGGGAATTTGGACAATCTACAGAAAAAGTTTTACAAATAAATATGTATATGCCATAACTAAATTATGCATATTTGTGCAACATAATTTTATGCAGAGCTACTCACCTTTCCTTGGTCCAACTCTTTCTGAAATTCCTCCATAGTGTCAACAGCTACCATGTGAGTGTTCAAGTCATCTGATGCTCTGCAAACATGTCAAATCAAAATAAATTTTCAATCATTCACAATTTCACTGTCTAGGCTTATTGAAGTCCAGTTAATGTATAATAAAAACTAAAAAAGATAACTCAAATAGTCAGGCCAAAAGTGAATGCTTTAAATTCACAGAAGCATATCTTACTTCTTGTAAAGACAGTTTTGAATCTCTTCCAAAAGAGCTGGTATCCTCTTTTCCACCTCAGCATCTGGAATGGTCAGCTTTTCACCATTGTCTCTCCTCACAGCCACACACTGGCGCTGCTGCATGTCTTTGGGACCAACTTCTAAACGGATTGGGACTCCCTGAAAAATTCCAAAACAATACATATTTCTCCATTCCATTTCTTAATGCCTCAATAAAAGACAATTTGAGAGTAATGACCTTGAGCTCCCAGTGGTTGAACTTCCAGCCAGGGGAGTAGTTTTCTCTGAGGTCAGTCTTCACCCTGACACCAGCATCCAGCAGCCTGTTCATGTATTTAGAACACTGCGCCAACAACACGTCCTTCTGCTCCTCTGAGAGAGAGGCAGTCACACCACAAGGGATGACCACAACCTAGAACATAACACATTTGTTCATGAACTCTACAAGGTTGTATTTATTCGTTTTTTGTTTTTTTTAATTATCTGAGCAGTTTGGAGTGTACCTGTAGACAGGCAACCCTCGGAGGAAGCACAAGCCCCATGTTGTCACCATGGACCATGGTCATGACACCAATGGTCCTGGTGGTGATGCCCCAGGAGTTCTGGAAGGCCAGTTGCTTCTCACCTGGATTTTTGGGATCTTCAAACATGATTTCAAACATTTTAGCAAAGTTTTGACCAAGATGATGAGAAGTAGCACCCTAGAATGGAGGTTAGTGATTAGAACACAGCCAAAAAAAATATTTTATTATGATCCTACAATTGTAAAATATTTGATATTTGATCAAACCAATCTGTTTAAAAAGTACCTGAATGGCTCGACCACTCGCAGAGATGAAAGCCTCAACAGTGGTGGTGTAATCTCCCCCTGCAAACTTCTCCTTCTCAGTTTTTCTTCCCTTCACGACTGGAATGGCCATTAGTTCCTCATAGACCTTGGCATACAGGTCCAAAATTTGTAGCACCTAGAAAGATTACAAATGTTTTAACATATATATTTATGTTCAAATGGAATTCAACAAGATCAGGGGACAGGCAGAGCATTACTTCTTCGGCTGCTTCCTCTTTGGTGGCAAAGGCAGTGTGACCTTCTTGCCACAAAAACTCTCTAGTCCTTAGGAAAGGCTGGGGATGTTTGAACTCCCATCTCTAAAAACATAACAAAAGGACAATGTTTTAATTGTCAAGACACATAACCCAAAAAGAGATTTGAAAAAAAGTACTAACCACAACATTACACCACTGATTGAGTTTGATTGGTAGGTCTCTGTGGGACTGGACCCATTTAGCATAAGCTGGGTACATCACTAAAACCAAGGGCAAACAAAGAATAAATCAAATAAAAAAATCAAAATACAGTGTGAAACTATAGACAGACTAGACAAGAACATAAGGTGATGCAAGTACCTGTCTCACTGGTGGGCCTGACAGCAATGGGCTCAGCCAACTCAGTCTTTCCTGACCTCGTCACCCAGGCAACCTAAGAGAAGGCACAAATATAAAAACTATACAAAAACCATAAAAATACATTTTAGTGCTTCTAATATGCAGACTCTACCTCGGGGGCAAAGTCTTCAATGTGGGTCTTTTCCTTCTCGAGGGCTGCCTGAGAGACAAACATGGGGAAGTAGCAGTTTTCCACACCAAGTTTCTTTATTTCCCGATCGAAATAGTCCTTGATGGCCTCCCAGATGGCAAAAGACCATGGTCGAAGCACATAGCAGCCGCTGACATCATAGTACTCAATCATCTCTGCTTTGGTGATGACCTGGCAAGGAACAGTTTAATAAATTAAAATACATGTTATTATTGGAAAATAATGTCAGCAGGGATAAACAAATTTTGCAATGAGAGACCTCACCTGAGAATACCAGTCAGCCAAATTTTCCTCTTTCTTAGCCTCAAGACCCAATCTGTTGAAGAATAATTTATTTAGAAAGTTTGCGATCAGTAAGTACAAACTTAGAAAAACTTTTAATCAAATACATGCCAGGTGCCAGTTTAAAATAAAAAAACTAGTCACATTTTCACATACATTCTTGCATCACATAGCCATTACAAGTGAGCTTGTGCATCATGCATTCAAACTGTCAGCAAAATAATAGACGTAGAATATTTGCCTGGACAGGTAAATGGATAATCCTTATTAACAGTGCAATTTCACAGACTAGCAACAAGGAAAAGCTGTAATTTTCACCTCAGTCAAAATATTTCTAGTAACTACAACTTCAGAAGCCGTGCTATCAGGTTTTTCAAACATGACTACAACTCGGAAGGCAAACTGAACAGTCAGGCAAGTCACTCGACACTCACCAACTCCATGACTTTAAGATTGAACAGCTTCACCAGAATCTTCATTTTCCGTCTTCCATAAATTGTGCCAAATTCCATTTTCAATCAACTCAAATGACAACCTCAACTCAGTATTTTAGGTAATTTATTTTATTGAGAGCTGACTAGACCCATTTCAGTGGTTCAATTATTTGTTCACCAAATACACAATAATGCAATTACTAAATTAATAAGGATTATCATTTAACCAAAAGTCATCCCTTTTAAACTGACCAAATTTCACACTTTTTTTTTGTCTGTTCATCAATCTCTCACCGTGTCTGCTTCTTGGGCCCTTGGCCCTCTCCTCCTCCTGCTCCCCCCGCTGCCTCTTTGCCCTGGCTGGGCTTGTCTCCTTTGCCCTTCTTTCCACCTCCAGCTCCTCCAGCAGCCCCCTGTTTTTCAGATTTGTTTTCCTTCTCTTTGCGACTCTTGTTTTCACCACCAGATGCACCTGCTGCTGCCATTGGTTTGTACTCCTGTCCTGTCAGTGCCTTGTACTTGTTCTTTAAATCCAACAAAGTTTTCACGGCCTCGTCAACTTGCTCCTAAAATTGACAATACCGGCTTTAAGTACTTTTCTCCCCCTCTGCTGCATTCTTTTTAAGAAGGAATGGCTTCTCACCTTGGCTGCTTTTTCAGACTTCAGTTTTCGCACCACCTCTCCCTGTTGTGCAACCCGTGCATACAGCTCCTCTGCCTGTGGGGACTGAGCAGACTGGGTTGGGGGCTGTGGCTGGGCAGGGCTCACTGGGACTTGTACTCCTGGTTTATAATCCTGTCCAGTCTGTTGTTTGTACTCTGCCTTTAGAGTCAACAGCTGTTTAACCGCAACATCCACCTGATCCTAATAAAAGAAGAAACAAATGCTTATTCACTGTGGAAGAGCTACAGTGAAATGCAATTGTAATGACTTTACTTTTGGAGCTTTTTCAGACTTCAGTTTCCTGACCACCTCTCCCTGCTCAGCCACCTTTTCATAGAGGCCTGCTGCAGAGGGAGCAGAGACAGGCATACTCTGAACAGGGGCGGGGCTCTTCTGAGCAGGGGCAACTCCAGGTTTGTAGTCCTCACCCGTCATCTGTTTGTATTCAGCTTTGAGTGCAAGGAGCAGCTTCACTGCTGCATCTATTTGATCCTAGAAAAGTTTGAAAGACATTTTAAAAAGAAAAATATATGTCCAATAGAGTCAAAACGTAAAAATGCCAGCCCAGAAATTTGCAGTGGTGATTTTGACTGACATACCAGTACATGCAAAATTGTTTTATTTGAAACTTAAAGCTGCGACTATACTACATCAAAATACCTTAGGAACTTTTTCAGCTTTGAGCTGCCTCACCACCTCTCCTTGCTGTGCGACACGCTCATACAGGCCAAAAGAGGCGGAAGATGAAGAGAGGGCTGAAGAAGAGGGGGTGGGGGATATAGGGGCCATCCCTGGTTTATACTCCTGACCAGTTTGGTTTTTAAACTCTGCTTTCAGAGCCAGCAACTGCTTCACTGCAGCGTCTATCTGGTCCTAGTGCCATTAAAAAAAAGCATTTCTTTAGTTGAAAGCCCTAATGGTCAATTTAACTGGCATGCCAATGTGTGGATGACAAAAGACAAAATGTGGTGGATACGTGACATGGCAATTCAGAACACAGAGTATGAAGACAGATGAAAAGACCGCGCTAACACAGCATACACATAACACATTGTAGAAAATACAAACGGTATCAGATGGGCAGAACTACCATACAAGACAAATGAAGAATCAACTTATAATTTATTTAACAATTATAGTAGTTAATGTAGCTACCTTAGGAGCCTTCTCTGCCTTCAGTTTTCTGACCAGCTCGCCTTGCTCAGAAACACGTGTATATGGACAGGTGGAGGAGGCTGTTGCTACAGACGATGGTGCAGACGATGGTGCTGGGGTGGATACTGGTGGAGTCATGCCAGGTTTGTACTCCATGCCAGTCACCCGCTTAAATTGTGTCTGCAAAGATAAAACAGTAGTAGGAATTCATTCTTAAAGGTTTATTTTAAAATGTAGTTAAAGCGGTACCTTCAGAGCCAAGAGCTGCTGGACAGCCTTGTCCACTTCTTCTTTTGGTGCCTTATCAGTCTTTAACTGGCGCACAGCATCTCCCTGAGCCACAATGCTTGAGAACAGATCACTGGCTGAAGCTGTAGCAGGAGCTGGAGCTGCTGGAGATTGTGAGGCTGCCTTGGCAGTGGAGGACTGAGAGCAATTTAAAAACAATGACATTTACTACATTAGCACTGTTCATGTTGGTGCAGGTTACACAAATACAGCATGTAATATAAAAGCTGGTGTACCCAACTTTTCTTGTTAAAAGTTAAAATCAAGTACACCACAAGTCCAAATTCATCAATTGTATAACAAATGTTAAAAAATGCTTTCTTACTGTATTGTTTGAAGTCTGACTCTTGTTCTTATCCTTTGCCCCAGCCGTTGGCATTTCCTTCGTATGACCATCAGGAATATAGAAGAGGACACAGGGGCTCTCCTTGCAGCTGTTGGGGCTATCAATGTGCATAGTAACTGTTAAGTCAGCTTTGAACAACTTTGAGTCAATTAATGAAGCACTGTCCATTTCCTTTACCTGACTGGCTCATATGGCTGGTCACAAATGTAAAAGCCACGTCTCTGGAGCTGTATAATGTCTCCTTTTTTTAGGTTCTTCAGACAGGGGTCTCCAAGCATCTTTTCCTCAGACTATGGCATTACATGGATAAAATTAAATACAAATCAGAGAACTAAGGCAGTCCCTGAACAACATAAACATAGGATGTCTTCCAACAAACCTTGCTATTCTTGTTGATGTAGTCCTTAAAGTCGTCATCTTTGCCCAAGACTGCTTTGGTGATTATAGGCTGGTAGGCGACACAAACTGTGGGCAACAGAGGGGTGCTTTTTGTTTCAGCAAGCCAGGTGATCTTTGCAGTCTTCTTGTAGTCTGTATTCTCAAGGTTCAGGCGAGCCTCCATGGACAGAACCTTCCCATCAGTGGCTCTGAGTGAGAAAGTTCAGTGCTTACAGTGGCCACAGGAATACTGTATTAAATATTTTACACAATCCATACTTGTTAATCTTTGTGATGATGAGGTTGCCCCAGTTAATGAAAGTTACCACCTCGCCCTCAGAGAATGTTTCAGCATCTGCTCCTTCAACCAAAACCCGCGGCCCATACCAAACTTCCTTCATTCCTACATCAGCATTCTACATACAAACAGAGTGATAAAAACCCATCCTTCAACAAATCTGCATTAGGTAACAGTAAAAGTTCAATGGCTGACCTTGGGATGTTTTGGAACTTCTTTCTTCCCCTCCGTGGCTCCGGGGATGGACACAGGGACCACATATGAGCTGGACAGGGCTGTGTACCTGGGAGCTACTGGATCAATAACCTAACACATACAATTAAAAAAGTGAGTCAGAAAAGTAATCATCAAATTACATGCATAAATCAAAGGGAATACATCAAAACAAATGATACAAATGTTTAGCCATATATATGTAACAAAACAATCTAATCATAAAGGAGAACATAAATGGAAATTCATGATGATACAAGCTTGTGTACAGCAATAAAAAAAATCTCTTTATTGGAGACTAAATTATAGCCTTAATCCCTTTACCTAAATATGATTGCAAGTATTATTTATGGCAGTCTGCTTGGCTTATAAAAGAAAGAAAATGCACCCATGGACATCAAACAAAATAAGACAATGAAAACAGTGGGGACATTTTGGGAGAAAATTGGAGGGCAGATGGAGTACCTTCAGACAGCTAATTGGCAGCTTGGAAACACAAGAGTGAGATGCTATTTAATGGAAGGGGAGACAACAGAGGAAGAGACATGTCTCAAGTGAATGGACCACTAAGATTTTGGAGTCTCTTGTGCATTACTAAACAGTGAATAGTGAATTCAACTGTCTGAAGAAAGCATGTTATAGGTGGCCAACATGCATGTTAGATTTATGGCACAGGAGTGACATTTTTATTCCATCAGCTTTAAAATATAATTTTTTGAACAGATGGGCAAAGCAACATATTCTAGCAATGACACCAATAAACATAAACAATGATTCTTACATTCATGCCAAAAACAAAGTTAGAAAAATAAATGTAATGGTGATGCCATTTTGTTAATGATGGTCAGCTGACAAGGACAGTACAGCAGAAGAGGTGTCCAAAAGCAATTTAACCAGCCAAGCAGAGCCATTCCAGATGTAATGGACGCTACAATATCAAGAACACTTAAAACAAAGTGTACCTTTTTATTGAAGGCCCAGATCTTGTCCCATTCCATGTTCACCACAGATCTGGAGCCACCCTTGATGAAACAAGCCGTGAAAATGTTTAAGAATAAATACATTCAAAAACAAATGTGGGCCAAAGTAGACCACAATTTAAGAATTGTGGAGACACACCTGAGCGGCTATAAACTGTTTCAAGCCTTCCACAGTCATTCCTCTCCTAAGCACTCCTCTCACTGTAGGGAAGCGGGGGTCATCCCTGTTTAAAACATTGGAGCAGTGGTAGAAGAAAAATTAAAAGAATTTACCTCACCTGAGCCTGAAATATATGTATGCTTAAAGCTTACCATCCATCAACATAACCCTGGTCAACAAACCAGGTGAGTTTCCTCTTGGATAAAACCGTGTTGTTGAGATTAAGTCGAGCATACTCCCAGATGTAGGGTTTCCTAATTCCCAGAGCATTGATAAACCAGTAGTATTGTTCATCACGGTCATGGTACTCTGTCGTCCTGAGAGCATGGGTCACTCCTTCCACACTGTCCACAATTGGGCATGCAAAGTCGTATGTGGGGTAAACTCTGCAGAAATAAGATAAGGTGTCCAATATTTGCTTAAAAAAAGAAGCAAGTTATACAGTATCAACAAAGTCAACTACTTATAAGTGCTTTTGGTGCGGGGGTGCGGTGTGTTCTTGCAACGGTAAAGCGTAGGGTCTCTCAAGCAACCATTGTTTGAGTTCATGTCCATCTTGGCCCTCATGCAGCAGGTCTGCCCATATTCTGTGCCCTCTTTCATCTCAGACCACATTTTCATGTTCTGCTCCAGAGCTGTAGAAGACAGAACACCATAAACCAATATGTTCCACTTTCATCACGAGTGCACATGATTGCCTCTCACAACATACTGTTGTTACGGCATTTTGACTCAATGCGCTGCTCTCTCTCCTGTTTCATCTGCTCTGGAGGAGTGTCATCAATGTATGCCTTGCCCTCAGCAAGAAGTTTCTCAGCATAGCGCATTATAGCAGGGAAATGATCACTGGTGTAAGTGAACTGATCTGGTTTGATCTGGAGCATGGCAACGTCTTCCAGGATGACCTTAAAAAAATAAATATATATATATTTATTTATTTTTTTTACATTTTATCTTGAAACAGAATAAAATAAAAAAAAATTTTGCTCCAACCTTCTCAAAGTCCTCTTTTTCCTTCTCAGGATTAGTGTCATCAAACCGCATGATGAGCTTGCCTTTGAAAGTCACCTGGTAATGTTGATTAAGCAGAGCAGCCTTAGCATGGCCAATATGCAGATAGCTACACAGAAAAATAGGCAAAAGCATAAAACAGGCGTTAAACTAGTGTAATTTCATAATATCCCAAATTCAGAATATCCTTATACTCTGGCCTTACCCACTGGCCTCAGGAGGGAAGCGAACAACAACATTTCCCATTTCAGCTCCTGGCAATTCAACAAACTTTCCAAGATCCTGCTTCTTTTCTTTCTCCAAAGACTGAAAACAACAGAAAAATAAATTAAACTGGTTATGTACTTACATTCATATTTTTTTAAATATATTTTAAACATTTATTAAGAATGATTGTCATAATAATTCCTATATTGATTATATCATTCAGTACATGACAGATGAAATAATTATTTTTGAGGGTGAATATTTACTGTGAATACTTTTTGTACTAAGTTCAGTTTTTTAAGATAAAGTTTTATTTATATAGTGCTTTTCACAGACATATGTCACAAAGATAATTTATAGAGCATTATTCATTCACTACATACATGGTAAACTACTATTGTAGCCACAGCTGCCCTGGGGCAAACTGACAGCAGAGTAGCTGCCAATCAGCGCTATCGGTCCCTCCGACCAGTCATGCATACACCACTTTCACACTAGCGGGTAACATTTTTATTTCTGTACTACGAGCTGAGCTATGGAGGGTTGAATAAATAACTTCAATAAATCATTAAGCCCTGCATTTATTTATTGCAGCTCATGTTCATTAACAAGACCAGAACAGTTTTTATAGAAATCTTGCTTATGGTTATTGTGTCAGTGTTATAATGCCATTCAATATATTGTTTATAGTCTATATTTTCCTCAGCAATATATATCATACTTCAAAATGTATTATCATGAAAGGGCTATTAAATAGCATTCAAATCTAAAATGCACTTACACTGGATCGGGCTTCTGGGGCTTTTTTACCGACATACTTATTGCCCACAGATGAAAAAGGGATCTGTGCATTCAGGAAAAAGAACCAGCGATTGATGTGGGTGAACATTTTTCCCTTGCTTGGCCAATCTCTATGACCTGAAACAAAACTTAGAACTTGTAGTGCAGCATTTCAAAAGCAATAGGTTATGCAATTTACATTCCAATACATTATATAGGTCACACACCTTTAAGAGCAGCCCAGACAGACAAGTCAGCCAGAGTGAGTGAATGTCCAACCAAGAAGGTCCGCAATGATAGGGCCTTGTCCAACTCACTAAGGGCTGCAGACAAATCTGACTGACCACTCAGACGACGAGCACTGAACTCCAACCAATGATCAACCTGAAGAAGAAAGTACACAATATTAACATTTATTTAAGAAGAATAATCCACAATGGTGGACATAGATCCATCATTTACTTCAGTCTGCTCCATCATGTTGGCTCCATAGAGGCCAAAGGCTGGAGCTACACGAGCCAAGTAGCGACTAATGGAGTTGACATCATTGAACTGGATAGAGCTAAAAAGTGACACAATGTGAGCTGCAAAAATCTTACTTGGTATATAAAAATATGTAGCAATAATCATTACTCACTCTGATACATGAAGCTTTGTGTCTTTGCCTTCCTCCACTGACAGTTGGACAGTCCCTTTCACATGTTCTGCAGCCAGGAGAGCACCTTTGGATAAGAGATGAAAATGTGACGAACATATCTGATACTGGAAATCAGCTGACACAGTAAAGCACTTTTGTTACTATATTATGACACATAGGGCCTGGGAAATCCATCCGTAAATTTGCCCTTGTGTCACTATATGTTTTTACTAAAATGCTAAATGCTAAAATTTCAAACTCTATTTCAATATTAAGGAATAGACAATATTAAGGAATACTCAACAAATTTTAATACTGCAAGAATACATACAAATAACTCCTGCATGCAATGCAATGCAATCTCAAGAATAGGGCCAAAGTTTTTAAGAGTAAAAATATTAGTACATAATGGTACATTTTTACCACTCTTGGTACTCTTGGTAAGTCAATCAATTTAAATGAAGCTGTCTGCTGTTAACTAATGGAACTTGAGGACCCTCTTGAAAACAAGATGATGCATCACAAGGAGTAATTCCTCCAATAAACAAATGTTAAATAAATAAAAACCTAAAAACATAGCACCATTACACTAAAATGTTACAATGAAAGTGTAACTTTGTACATATCAAATTGCACCTTGTTTATTTAAAAAAACAAAGAAGAAATTATAGTTTGGCAGAAGTTCAACCAATATCAACATTTGGTTTCAGGGAGCTTGCATCAGCCAGCTGACCCAGTTCAGCCAAAGAAGTGCTACAACTGGAATGACTCCTTTGCTTACAAGTAAACCTTACAAAAACCCACTTTATTTGCCACATTAATATACATGTCCAAACGTTTTTGTTTCGTAGAACTGCATCACACAATTAAAATCACTCTAAAAAAATCCACGGCTTGAGCCTTCATATCCACGGTATCCTATCGTATTTTGATAAATTAAACTTGATTGCTTGGCACGTTTGCATGGTGCTCATGTTGTGTTGCAGCGACTATAAATACATTTTTCGTGTGCGTAATGGTTGGAAAATACGACCAAAGACATGTATGCACAGTAGCCCTGGTTATGACAGTGCCACGACGGCATTCATCTTAGCTAGGCTAGCCACTGACTGAAAGCCGGTTCGCTAGTTAGCTTCAAAGTAGCATTTATGGAATATTACAACACTTCCAAAATGAATTATTAGGAATCCAACAATATTCTTAATTATATGTTCTAATGATACTGTTGTTTTAATAATCTGCAACACGAGTGTAAAGAAGTGAACGCTGGCGTGCATGCATCTGCAGAAGTTGGTGGTTGACACGCTGTCATGCTGGGACTCATGCTAACAACTACTAGCAGGGAAACTAAACTCTTGAACGAGAACAGTGGACGGTGTGAATAGTGAACAACTTACCCAAAGGAGGGTTGCTCGGATTGATAGTTAGATTTAACGCCATGCTGTGATGTTGCTCTAGACAGGATATAAGACACTGGCCAGCAAAAGTCTGCAGAAAGACCAAAGCTTCCTCGCACACACCCACAGAGAGAGCAGACCTGAAAGACCAAGTCCCCAACGTGCTCGCTCCTCCGGCTTCACGCCATCTATCGGGCAAGAAGTCAACATGGATAAAACATCGTGAAAGAAATGTGGATTTGAAAAAACAAACAAACAAACAAACAAACAAAAAAAAAAACAAAAAAACGTGATAAACTAGCCAAATAATCAACTAAATTAATTATTTAATTAGTGGTGTGTGAATGCAACGTATTAATTTTTAATTATTTAAATCTTTAATTAATAGTTCATTCATTAATAATAATATAATGAAGACAGACAAAACGGTGCCCTCTCAAAAATGATAATATAAAATAATAATACATATTTAATTAAAAATCCAATCGAATTGCTTTGCTTTGAAAACATCCTTTCTTCTTCTTTCCTTTCCTTTCCTTTCTCTTTATACAGATTCAGTTACATATATATAAACATGAAAGCCTGTTCACCTGCATTCCGTATTACCATTATTATTTTGCTTTAATTAAACACAGTTACTTTATTTTCTGTTTATTTGTTTTTGTTTTTTTTCCCCTCACGTCTCCACGCCGTAACACGTGGCGGCGATAGTGCACCAAATAGTTTAGCGCCAAGAAAAACACCACCACGAGGAAGATCCCTTGCTCTCGTTGCTTTTGTTTTGTATTGTGCAGGTTTTGTGCACTTCATAGTATCTTTTTACTAAAGCGAGGTAACAATCTCGTTTCCCAGAGTAAAAACGAAAGCAAAGAAGTAACATCTTTCTGCAGGTGTTTTTGCACGAATCCACGGCATTGCATCTTGCATAATCCAGACAAGTAAGTGAAGATTTTCACTTACTGATGGGCAAAACTTCATGCAGTCAGGTTGATTTGACAAAATGCACAAAATTAAAGATGCACTATGTAACTATGGGGAAGTGTACAGCACCTCAATTGTCTCATGTTTCACAGTATGGCATTAATCGTGCATATGTATTAATTTGCACATGTTTGCTCTAAAATGCCTTTGAAAAGCTTGCATGAGATAAATAGGCTTAATGCCATACCGTGGAACATTCTGGGGAAAGCATTAGATTGTAAGACTAGCAGATCATGACTGACCCTCAAAAAAGCACCTTTAAGTTATCAGACGTCACAGAAAACTTGGGAATAGTAACTTTTTATGATCTGTGTTTTTCACTTAGTAGGCTATGTCTCAAGACAGTCAGCATGGCAAGTGGAGCATCTCAAGTAGTGAAGATGAGGACGAATGCCTTCCTCCTTCTGGAACCACAACAAAAAGTGCCAAGACCATGTTTTTGCAGTCTCCATCACCCCCTAAAACAGACTTAGTTTCTGCCATAGGTGAAGTTAAACCTGAACAATGTGACTCTTCCATATCTACACTTTTTATTGGATCTGAGGCCAGAAAGTCTGCTACCTCAAACCAACTAAACCCTGTCAAGTTTGAAACCAGTCCATCGCTGGCTGGAAAGAGGAAGAAAGAGGTGCCAGAGGGGTCAGGGTGGGCTCTGTCTGATAGTGATGATGATGATCTTCATGTTAAAAAGAAAACAGTCAACAATAATTTTCCCAAGAAAGAGCATTCAAGCCCTCAAGCCAAAAAGCAGAAGGCAGCAAATGAACGCCCACCCAGTCCCCATGGTCGAGTGTACTACATAGATGAGCCAGAGGACTTTTTTGAGTCCACTTTGCCCTGTCTAAATGATACCTATGGCTTCTACCTCAACAAAGTAACTGGGCTGGACGAAAAGTACAACAATGGCGCTCTGCATATCAGAGGTGAGTGAGTATTATTTTAGCCTTAAATAAATCATTTGCCATGAATGATTAAGCAGTGCATTATGCCTTTTTATGTATTTTTAGACATCCTCTCACCGTTGTTTGGAACTTTGAAGGAATCTGTTCAGGTAATTATATTTATGTTTAGAGGTGGTGATATATTGAAAAATGTATAATATTGTTAAGGTTATTTTGGAGATATGCAAAATTTCAAGAACATATAGACCATAAAACTAATAAAAAGGCTGCAAAAAGAGCAGATAAAGAATAAAAATCAAACTAACCTGCTGTGCAATATTCCAAACAGTGGTATAAAGTGATATTTATGAACATTTTTGGGAAATCATTTTACAGTCTATTCATGTTTTGTGCAATACTTGAAACTCAACCAACTTTTACAATCTTGATAGATAGCCAGAATATTGTCATATAGGTAATACATAGTTTATGTTAATATCACCTACTCCTAATGATGTTATAACTTATTCTGCTCAAATCGAAAATGCTTATGTCTTATCATTGTATTTTTTCCCACAAAACAGTTCAACTACTGCTTTGATGTAGCTTGGATGGTTGAGCAATACCCAAAGGAGTTCAGGTAAATTGTAATAATAAAAAAAAAAAAAAAAAAAAAAAAAGAACATGGCAAAAGGCATGGCGTTGAGAAATGATCATTTTTATGCATGTTTACAGAGACTGTCCTGTTCTCATCGTCCATGGAGACAAAAGAGAGGCCAAAGCTCGGCTTGTCCGTGATGCTCAACCCTACCCTCATGTTAAATTATGCCAGGTAAAACTCCACATTTTATAACAACCCTTTGGATTTTTTTTTTTTTTTGCATTTCACAACCTTTCTTAATATTTGTAGGCTAAATTGGATATTGCATTTGGAACTCACCACACGTAAGCCTTTCAGGAAAAATCTATAGTAAAGTTTGTTTTAATATGTGCGTTGCATATCTGCATAGAACAGTTCTATTTTGTACATGTATTTATTTGTGTATGATATAGGAAGATGATGTTGCTGTGGTATGAAGAAGGTTTCAGAATCATAATTCTGACATCCAACATGATTAGAGCAGACTGGTACCAGAAAACTCAAGGGTGAGTGTGTTTGGTAGTGGAATTAGTTTTTTTAAAAGCATTGTGTTTTAAAACCATGCTTTTGTCTTTTTTAACATCAGGATGTGGATGAGTCCTCTGTTTCCACGGTTACCAAAGGACAACAGTAATTCAGGGGAGTCACCCACCTTCTTCAAGAGGGATTTGCTTGAGTATCTTGCAACATACAGAGCGCCTGAACTTGAGGAATGGATTCAACGTATCAAAGAACATGACCTTTCAGAGACCAAGTAACTTTAAAGAAGTTAATGCATATATTTTTATGTTATTGTACAATTAAAATAAACTGTCTGTTTTAGAGTGTATTTAATTGGTTCAACTCCAGGGAGATATGTGGGACCAGACATGGACCGATGGGGCCATCTCAGGCTGAGAAAGGTATTGTTTACCTATGGTTTAAAATTACATTAATTTTCTACTGAATATTAATCATACTTTATCATCATGCCAAATAAAGCCTCTAGATAATTAGAATGCTTCAAGTTCAGTGATGTCATATTAATACAGTTATTTATTTTTTTAAGCTTTTGTACGACCATACTACACCTATTCCTGGTGAAGAACGGTGGCCAGTGGTTGGTCAGTTTTCCAGCATCGGATCCATGGGAATAGACAAAACCAAATGGTTGACAGCAGAGTTTCAACGCACATTAACTACTCTGGGGAAGTCCTCTCTCCGCTCAGATCCCCCTCTTTATTTGGTATGTTTATTTGAAATGTTTGCCTCACCATGAAAGTAAATAACTCAGTAATATGCACTGTACTACCTTTTGCAGTTATATCCATCAGTAGAAGATGTGCGGACAAGTTTAGAAGGGTATCCAGGTATGTTTGACTTGTTATACTGCGTTATAAGCAGTATAAATTGTCATATAAATTGTCATATCTTTTGTTTAGCTGGTGGTTCGCTTCCATACAGCATTCAGACAGCTCAGAAACAATTATGGCTTCACTCTTTTTTTCAGTAGGTTTTTGTTCAAGTTTAACATATTTAATTTTTCCACAGTCAAAACAGACAGAAGTATTGACAATAACCATCTCTTTTCAGCCGGTGGAAGGCAGACACAACAGGAAGGACTCATGCCATGCCTCACATTAAGACATATATGAGAGTTTCTCCAGATTTCTCTGAGCTTGCCTGGTATTGCATAACGAGGTATGCATTTTTAGGGTTACTAGCTTAACTTTTAATTTATTTATATAATGACTGTACTGTTGTAATGTTACCAGTCTTTAACCATCTCTTCATATTGTATGTTTAAAGTGCAAACTTATCAAAAGCTGCATGGGGTGCACTGGAGAAGAATAACACACAAATAATGGTCCGGTCCTATGAGCTAGGGGTTCTCTTCTTGCCCTCAGCCTATGTAAGAATCATTCTTTACACACTGTTTGAATGTGAAATAAAGGTATACTGAAATATTGTCTATGCTCAGAATATGAAGACATTCCCTATACAGAGAAATCCCTTTCCTGTTTCTTCACCTTCCACTGGATTCCCTGTGCCCTTTGACCTTCCTCCAACAAGTTACACCTCCAAAGGTATCTGCAGCTTACATCCAACAGTGACCTCTAGTGGGGAATCAGAGTCATTAAACTTATGTAGGATTCTTTATTACAACTTTTTTTCTTCACCCAACTGTTTGTTTACAGATCAGCCATGGATCTGGAACATAGCGTACACCCAGGCCCCGGACACACATGGTAATGTCTGGGTCCCTTCATAAGTGCATTTATGAAGTTCTTCCACTAGACACTAGAAGACTTTTAAGATGGTTAGATGGAGACAGTTATCTGTAAATATGTCCTTTTTCATGTTTAGATTTTTAAGCTACATAGCTTATGTAAAAACTATACTTTTTATAATTTCTGTTTGTTCTGTTCTGTTTAGACGGCATATGTGGATTTTGTACAAATAAACAGTAACCACTTTTAAATGTGTTGAGTTCTGTGCAACATCCTAAAAAGTGACACAAAAAAATCCAATCCATCCATAATTTCATGCAAACTTTGTTATGTCTGTAACAATTGTGGACAAAATGACTTTTCAGCATATTTGTGATAGATCTCACTTTAAAAAGCAACTTATTTTTTTCTTTTTTGTGATTGGAGACATATGGGGTCATTGGGTTTACATAGCAAACACAATGTGTCATGGAGAGTGCTTTGTACTGTATATGCATACAGTATGTGGAATGTGGTGAAGTCAACCCAGTCCATAAAATGCCTCTGTCGGCTTATAGATCCACGAGGCTAACCCATGGGCAACCCTAACCTTTTATTTTTCATTTGTGTTTTTATATGCTACTATTGCAGTTACCTTGTAACACGGCAGTAGTAAGCAGCTTTAAGCATGTTTTGGTAGATTTTCACATAGATGACAAAAGAAACTGCGATTCCCATCGGTCTTTGCGGTATTATATCATGGCGCCTGTCTGCCGGACAAAAGGCGAATGTGTCTGACGGAGGATTGAAACCCAATTAGAAACAGAGGAGACATTTTGGGGGAACTAACTGTGTCCGTCTGGCCCGGTGCCCCGACGAAGAGCACATATGATCCAAAAATAATCTCTAGGGGCCCTTTGACTGGAATATTAAGGTAAGTTTAGTCGATCGGATTCTGCTATAGCGATGTTAGAGCGTAATGTTGCCAGTTTCATTTCCCCGGTATGGAGAACTGAGCCGAAAAGTCCTCAAAAATGGGCTGTGCTCCGCCGCTGTAGTTTGCGTCTTGTGCACAGATTTCCTCCACCTATAGACAGCCTGTTTCGAGTAGGAAAATGCCTTTTTTGAGAGATGCGTGCATATTTAGACGACTGGCGTCAACAATTCACACTTAAATGCCAAACTTTTCATTTGCAATCTGTGCATGCTTTACCTTAGTACATTGCAGCCATCGATGTGTAATATACGCGTATGATATGTAGCATTTAGCTTGCGTGATGCTTTTTTGATATGCTACTTGTTTTCAAAAGAACGGTGTTTGTACGGTATGTTTCAGTGCACTCAATTGAAACATAATATACCGACTACTAGTTCATAATCCATGACCATGCAAACTCAGTCCGGATAAAGTGGACTTTAGCAGAGTTTAGTTAATCACAGTAAACTTTCAGCTACTGACTTTCAATGCCACGTCTAAACTACTGGTGGTTAGCCTGTATGTAGAGCAGACAAACAAATCTGAACTCAAAAATAGCTGTACAAGACGTATGCGGTCTCCTCTCCACATTGAAGTAAATAATTACAGTCTAAAGTGCAAGTGGCCTTATAAAAACCTTGCTTACCTACAGACTGATGTTTTGGAACTTTCTACTGGGGTCAGAGGTCAAGTTCAGAGCAGCACCAGTGAACCCTGAACGTGTTAATAGTTTTACCCAGCAACACCTCCAAAGAGTGAAGGCAGCTGGGAGGACGTGTTCTTAAGGTTTAGTGCCATAAGATCTTAAGTTACAAAGAATTAAGGATTAGTGCAGAGACTGAAGTAGCTATATTAGTTAATGTAGCATATCTGGCTGAAGAATGTAGGCTATAGACCACCAGTTATTGTACAGATAATAGCCTAAGCCTAAACTCCCTTAACCGTAACATTTTTTGATTGTCTGCTTCAAATAGTTTCATATAGTTATCTATATTTTCTATAGTTATAACAAATTATGTTGCCTGTCATCGTTCCATAAAGTTGCAATGTAGTCTATCATGTGTGTCTTAAAGTTTCTAGTCCACTGTCTTGCATCACTGCTGTGTATAATTGGTGATAAACTTGATATGAATACAAACAGCAAGCATAAAGCTGGAATTCTTGGTGCTGTCTGCTCTACTTAAATATGTAAAGTATTCCAAAAATAAAAGGTGCACAGTTAGAATGATCTTGTACGCCCTTATTTCTGCGGGACGATATTGATCTTATGTATCTGCATGAGTCATCCTCTGCAGCACAGACACAAAGTATGGAGTTCAGCTGCCGGAGATGTAAATTTTTCTTGGCATTTTTCCCAAGATGCACACACACACGCACACGCATACACACATACACACAGTCTGTGGACTCCCTCCATTTTGCCGCCTGCTTCATATAAGTGTTGACTTTAGCGTTGCAGTGTGCACATTTTATTACTCTGCCAGCCTGCTTTTTTCTTTGGCTTCACAGAAGACACATGTGATGGCTTATTACATTATATGCTTTTTATAACATTCTTTAGAGGAGAAAAATGCATCACGAGATGTGTATTGAAATGCCAGCTGGATAAAAATGGAAAAACCCAAAGCTCTAAAAAAAGGCATATGATTAAGGCATGCTGCGCACGCACACAGATAATAACTCTATTTGGGTCGCCGACATTTCTATTATAATGAAAGCTCTCTGCACAAGAAGACATGCTGAACATTGTCTGTGTGTAAATCTGCTCCAGGAATCTAAAGGAGGGTCTGCTATTTCTATAGGTTTGTTGCTTATCACATGGTTGAAAAAAATGCTGCATTTCTGACATTTTATTTCAACGCACACTCCATTTGTTGTACTACTACTTGTTCTTCAAGCACATACTGTATTTGTTGCTTTGTGTCAGTTGATCTGAATTTGAGATGTAAGCACAGGGTTCAGGAAAAAAGAGATCTGGTGATTTTTTTTTTTTTACTGGGTTTAGGTTGTTCATTAATGGTCTTTGGTTTTAGCTAACTAGTAACTTGCTGTAATCCTGTTATCTTATGTAGAACATGCTGGCCTTGTGCCCCATCAAGTCTATTGCTCATATCAATCCTAACTCATTATTCTACTGATTGCTGACCCAGCCTTGTGCTGACCTGTCCTTGGAGGAGGTTAGGTCTTATCCTATGTGTTTGCATCATTCCTGTACCTTATGCCTCTTTGTGGGGTTTAAAAACTCTGTATGCATTGTTATGTGTTATGTGTTATGTGCTACTCGACTTTTTTTAGGGCTGCAACTAATGTGACCATTGTTAATTGTTTAATCTAGTTACTTTTTTGGGGTGTGAATACAAGAAGCATAAGAATATAATTATAATGGATGTTTCAACAAAAACACAATGTGTACACTGTACACTGTGTCATTTTTAATATACAATATTATCTCTCTAGCTGAGCATATTTTGGAGTCTGTGTATAGTCCAGATAATGATTATTTGATTAATAAATTAGTGAACATTTTTGAATTATCGCTTTGTGTAGTTCCTGTCCCAGTGTATTATACTAAATATTGCTCATGTAATGTGGCTCTTGTGCGTTGTAGGATGTTCCAGCAGTGTGAGGAGCCTCGGTTCACCATCGAGCAGATTGACCTGCTGCAGAGGCTGCGGAGAACAGGGATCACCCAGGCTGAGGTGCTCCATGCTCTGGACACCCTGGAGCACCTGGACCGGCAGCATGGACACAAGCTCCCACACAAGCCCCCGTGCCACCTCCCTCTTCCCTGTCCTCAACCAACCCAGCTGCGTCTTCATGCTCCATGTCCACTGCCACCCAAACAAGCTTCCCAAACAGCCGGGTCCCGCTGTCCCCCAACAATGCCTTTGATAGCACCTCACCTCCGCTTCCAGTGCCCGTAGCCTCGCCTGTCACCATGGCAGCTCACAACGGCCTGGTGGCTGTGACCAATGGGAAGCTTTCTCCTCCACGCTTTCCCCTTGGTGTGGTTAATGCCAATGTAGTCCCCCCTGTCTATGGCTTTGAAGTGAATGAAGAGGAGATGGATATTGAGGACAAAGTGGAGGATCTCATGAGGTTAGAGCTGAGTGGATAAAAACATTGATGTTGTATTCCCTTTTGCTTGGTCATAAATTCTTTCAACCACAAGTTTAGTTCAAATTGTCTTCAGTAAGCCAAACTAAATTCAGTATGAGGAGGAACAAGTGTCATATGAAAACCACTGGCCAAAATAATGAAACAATAATGAATAATATTTTCTATTAATTTCACTAAAACCTTCTCAAAGGCTGGAACTACATTGTTGAGCCGTGATCTTTCTCTGAATCTAAATATGATTATGGCTTACACATACACAGTTTTTTCTCATTTGTATTCTGTAGCCAGACGGCTGCAATCAAAGTAGTATTGATTTGAGAGTGTGTGAAGATGAAATCATACCAGATATAGAGCAGCCTCTGATGCCTGAACTCATTCATCTAATGCTATTCAGTCACATGTAAAAAGCGGTGCCATTTCTCATATGTCCATGGTTGCCAGAATATTACAACATTGATAAACAATATTTTATCTCTGTCCCACTGTCTAGAAGGGACAGTGCTGTGATCAAAGATGAGATTAAGTCGTTCTTGGCCAGCAGGCGGATCTCCCAGGCTGTGGTTGCCCAAGTAACTGGTGAGTATGGACAATTTTCATTAAAAAGCCTGTAACGTAGTAAAATACACTCAACGAATCCTGGTCTATACCATTGCTCAGGGATCAGTCAGAGTCGGATCTCCCACTGGCTTCTGCAGCAGGGCTCAGACCTGAGTGAGCAGAAGAAGAGAGCCTTCTTCCGCTGGTACCAGTTGGAAAAGACCAACCCTGGTAACATTAAGTCAACAGTGATGTTAGCGTATTAACATTAATTTGTGATGATGGCCCAATAAGTACACTTAAAATAATATATTGTTGGTCCATTTTGCATTTTAGTACCACATGTTAAATGTAGTGAAATTTAAGTTTTTCTATTTAAAAAAAAAAAAAGACCATGTCCATTCAATTATTGTGGATTTTGTTAGACTGGGTGAGATGTTAGTGACATATTCCTGATTTTGGTGTTTGTAGGCGCTACCTTGGCCATGAGAGCTGCTCCACTGGCTTTGGATGATGTGATGGACTGGCACCAAGCTCCACCCCCATTTGTACCCACACCTGGAGGCTTTCGACTGCGCAGGGGCAGCCGCTTCACCTGGAGGAAGGAGTGTCTGGCAGTTATGGAGAGGTGAGCTGCAAATTTAGAATAGAATTGTCCCCAAATGTACTTTAAATAAAATGTGTTTATTTACATTTACCAGTTACTTCAGTGATAACCAATATCCTGATGAAGCCAAGAGAGAGGAGATTGCCACTGCATGTAATGCTGTTATTCAGAGACCAGGTGAAGCACAATTTTGAGTACAATGTGCACAATATAAACATAAACTATACATTATTCTCCTTTAGAAAATGTGTGTAAATCTGCCCCTAAATGCAGTAATGTGTGTATTATAGGAAAAAAGCTGTCAGATTTGGAGAGGGTCACGTCTTTGAAGGTGTACAACTGGTTTGCCAACCGTCGCAAAGACTTGAAGAGGCGCGCTAACATTGGTAATGTCCTTATATTTTGTGTGTTTGTGTTTGTATTTGTGTTGTGTATTGTATTTAACTAATTTGTCATATCGATGCACTGTGGTTAACTGTGTGTTTTTGAAGAAGCATCCATCTTGGAAAGCCATGGCATTGATGTTCAGAGTCCAGGAGGCCAGTCTAACAGTGATGAGGTGGATGGCAATGACTTTCCTGATCAGGTACAAATTCTTTTTAAAATGGTGATCTTGATCTGTTGATCTAGAGAGTTGTGTTTTCACATGGACTATATGTAATAAAGGATGCTTGTTAGTTAGTTCCATTTCTGTAATTTCTGGATACAGAGACACTGAAATGTTTTTTACAGTTGGTGTGTCTGATCATGTATAACCTACTATGGTGCTGCAGGTATGTGAAGTCCCTCTGTTTGACAAAAGAGCTTCGGCGCGCCCGTTTCTGTATGGACGAGCAGACCTGTCCTCTCCAACACAGGTACAGCTTTAATACGTCTTTATGACATGTAAGTGAGACATCTGCATCTATTCAACATCTGCCCTCGTCTAGGTCCCCACTTTACTCCCAAGTTGGTTCTCGGCACTGGGCAGAGGGGCCCTGGCTGGGCATCGGAGCTCTCTGATTGGCCGCACTCTGCTCTCAGGGCTGGCCTCTCACTCTGAAGGGGGCAGGTTGTCAGGGGTGTCCTGGTCCCCCCCATCCCCTTCTCTCCAGGACGAAGCCACCATTCACACTGTGTTAGCAGGTCAGGAGCCAGTAAACCTGGAGAAGGCCAATGATGAGCAAGCATCAGCTGCAACTCTGGCCAATCAGAGCAGCCGGGAGGATGACGTCAAACCAGAAGGTTTGGAGGACGACTGAACGGGTTGGTGCAGATCATGTGCTATTATGCAAGCAGATTTTATAGGAATGTATCAAGTGACGAAATGACCAAAAGCGGTGTAACTATAACCCCGAAATACCTCCCAACCCTACCTCCAACCACCAACCTGCTCCGCTACGCTCTATAAATATCACCTTCTTATCCTCTGTAGTGAAAAGTACAAAGCTTCTTGTGCTCCCTTAACAGACTTAACCAGGACATGATGCGTGTGCATCAACAGACCAGGACAACACTGTAATTCCTATGTTCAGGGTCCTTCACTGCTACCACAACACAACTAAACCGCCTCAAACATTCATTTGTTATGCGTAGACAATGGCTTTTAAGATTATGTTGCACATTTCTTCATAGTCTAATATATTTCAGACTTCAGTTTAAAGTTCAGCAAAATAAGCTTAGTTTTCCTACAGACAGAAACACTCAAAACATGTTGGTATTGTGACTGTCTCTTCTCTTTGCTCCCACAAAATATAAGCTTATAAACTAATAATCATTTATTCATAATACTGAGCTGTCAAAGGTAGCTGAACTGTAGGCAGACTTGTATAAACTGTTAACTCTGGTGTTTAGGCAAAGCAGCTGGCCAGGGCTATGGCCAGTGAGCTGCTAAATACCGCCTTCGTGATCACTTATTTATATGCAGTACTACTGTCTTCAGTGTGTATGCATATATCCACGTACAAATGCAGTACATGATTTGTGAGGGTATACACTTGTCAAAGTATAAAGATGTTTGCTTCAAGTGGCATCTCAGTGGCTTGTTGCTAAAATGCAATGATCCATCAGCCAAAGTATTACTATAGAGATTTGTTTTATATTGATCATTTTGCGTGTAAGAATATGTATTAGATATACTCAATGACACATCAAATGTGTCACTATGCTTTATTTGTGTTCCAAACACATTTTTATTTCTTTGAATATTTTATAATGACACTATTGCATTGACTGCTCTGCTGACAGCATGTGCAGTGACCAGATGAGTGACTGTTTTTCTTTTGGATGAACAATGGAAGATTTTTCCAGTGTTCAAATGCAGCCATTGTGGAAGTCCTGCCATTTCTTGTTCATTCCATAGAGTATACACTTGTCTGGTTGGGAACTATCATGGATCGGGTAGTTTAATTGTTTAAATGTACAAAAGCAGATGCTCTAAAATCATTTACTGCTATCTGCTAGTATGTGCCAAATTTGTAAAACTAAAAGATAATCAGGATATACACTATAAGTGTTAGTCAGCTGCATAACATCTAAACCAGAATTTGTATAGAACAGTCAGTTGCTTGTGTTTTAGTGTGTTTTAGAGAGTGTCACTTATTACATTTCGCTATAATCACTTTGTGGTGAACTAGTGAACATCACAGGAGTTTTAGTGAGCTGATATACAAACTATGTACAATGTTGTTCAGCACATAAGATGTACTGTACGTCTTTAAGTTGAAGTGCCTTCATATTTACTGCTTGTCATCAGACAATTTGCATAAACAAGGACTTCTGCAATAGTTGTGAACACTTTGAACCTTGTTTTCAAGCCATTTCGGCTTTTACAAATATTTTATCTCTTTAGGTGCTTCATGCTAAGCTACTAGTTAAGATTCAAAACAAATACCTCACCTTTCCTCAGTTGTAAGCTACATCAGGTTCCTCTGCAGCTGTTCAAATGTGAACCCACACTGTTTCAACTCAATGCGCCCTCAAAGGGAATTCATATTTAGGACCAACCAATCCGAAAAGGGACAACCCACTAAAAATAGAATTACACATTATATTTGGTCCCACTCCTGATTTTGAATAAATATGTTTGATGTAAAGCAGCTGAGCTGCTCTGCGTGTTACTGCTTTAAGTTCTCATATCTGAGGCGCTGCTGCAGTGTAAGTTTATTTTCACTTGATTTGAAAATGGGTTAAAAACCTCACCAATTCTACTCTGCCTAGCAGAAGCCTTCAGAAGGTAATTGGATTTTTGAGATTTAGACTTAAAGTCATTTTAAAACCCAACATTTGTAAGCTAAATAAAAAAAGAAAAAATTTATATGAGTGGCTAAAAGTATCAATTACTAAAATGGTTCTTCTTCGTCCTTCCTAAAAATGCCTCAGATAGCTTCCATTGTACTTACCTCTACGTCATATTGTTAGTGCACTTTGTTTGCAACCCCATACTGTCTTTATGTTCCAATGCAGTTTTTACCTTCTGCCTCCTCCCATGCTTCATTTACTGTACCATATGACCCTCCTCTGCTCCTAAGTGTAACTCTGGAAACCACCTCTTTCATATCACAGGATAGTGGTGGAGGGGTACAGGTGCCTGGGGGAGGCAGGAGGTTCTAATGGAGGGAGAGTAAAGGCTAAAGCTTTGAGTTCGCTTTAGCTGCAGAAATCTGACTTGCTCACTTATCAGAACATGTAAATAGATCAGTTTGGTCAGGAGTTATCTATACTGTAGATACATCAGTGCTTCTCCAAGGTTTTTATTTGTTTTGGGCAATAAACTTTTCAATAATATTCCCAGCAGGATATTTTCTTATGTTACTTGATTGAAATAATTTTGTTTGACAGTCAAGATTTAGTGCCTTTTTTGGACAGTAGACTGTTCAGTAATCAGTATGTGGACTTTCTACATGTGCTTTTTGTTACTTTTCATCTGTTTGATAAACCGTATGTTATTTTTAAGGTGCATTTTTATTGATGATTCTATATACAAGGGAATAAACTGATCTGACCTGAGTATCTGAATTGAAGCCTTTTTTATTGTTGCATGTTCAAGTAGTTATACAAATACAGCAAAAACATTATTGTCTTTATTTCCTTTTCAGATTATGGTTGATGGTTAAAAAACAAAGTTATAAATGTGTCACTATACATGTCTTTGGATTGCAGCACGTATTACATAGAATGCAATTAACCAAAACTTGTGCTCAGATTTTTTTTTTTTTTTTATGCACATTGACATACAATCAATCACCAAATGTAATGTTCACACTAGAGACACAGTTGACTAGATTTAATGTAAAACCGAATAAATCTGGATGGTATGCTTTATTAAAAAAAAAAAAGTTAATGAAAAGCACCAAATATTTTCCCAAACAGAAAAGGACGAGGTAGAACAAGAACTCACTACTAATGCAGGAGCTTCATAATCCTCAGTCTGCCATTAGTGCTGAAAGAGAACCAAACATTTGAATTGACTACTTTAATAGTAAAGAACGTAGACTTCTGGCTTAGCTGTTGTAAGGCTTAAGAAAGTTGACCACTTATCCAATATACCTAAATGCACCTTAAAAGTTAGAGACAACAAGAGCACTTCAAATTAAGGAAAAGCATATCAGACTTCTTAATAGTTCACCCATGTTTATGTTTTGATGGAATATGTGCATCATGAAGACTTTTTATTTTGATAACTCAGATGCTTGTATGGTGCTGCAAACTTTTTAAAACATCGATTGCACATACATATACATTTTACAGAAAATATGTAAAACTTTTACTTGAAAAGCATATTGCTCCAACATCAACATCTTTCACTGTACATTACACTAACAGGCGTCACCTTAGACTAAATAAGAACACTGAATCTTGTTTTTCAATCACAAGTTTTTGTTATACAACAGTTCCACAACTATCTTTTAATTCCTTCTGGAGAATTGTGCAAATGTACTGAAGCACTGATATGAGAATCTGCGTCGAAGATGGTCATGTATTTGAGGCACACAAAAAAATGGCCAAGAAGGAAAAGTAAATGTCCATCTTAACAGAATTCAAAGATTACACACAACCCCACAAATATCAAAATATCATTCCCTTCATTATTTCAACAATTATAAACTGCTATACACTGATATTTCTGCAAGCTTTCAAGATGCACAGACACAAAACATACCGTATGTCCTGTTTCCATTAACTTCCACAGCTCACAGTATCTACTTTCTTTGATAAAAAATAATTATCTCCCAGAAATTATTCCAGCCTTTCCTTCTTCAAGGTTCACATGACAAAGTGCCTTCTCAATTTACTGCTTCATAAAAATAGTTTGCTGCCAACTTTAGCTCAAAGGCAAAGGCATATGGATAAAATTCCAATCTAGTACACAGTAATAGATGACTATGATTTATGATCATCCCAAAATGAGCTACGTATTTTACATTTGAATTTACAATAGCAGCGATTTTCTCAAATCATTTGTGCAACATTGATTAAATTAGCAATTTTCATGCAATAAAAACATGTAAAAGCATTTACAAATAAATTAAAAAAGAAAATCAGTCCTTCAGATAGGACATGTTAATAAAAGGAATGCAAACTCTGCATTAATCATAAGTAGACTACATAGTGTGTGCTTATGTGCATGATACATGATGTATCAGCTCCCAAATGATATTTCTGCGTGTTAATTTAACAGGCCTATATTGCATCTGTGTATTGCTTTTTCAGGCATGGCTAAATTTGCTCTTGACGTGTTCTGGCTTGTTCTGCTGGATATGTTTGAAAATCCAAACGTTTTCAATCAATCTACTGAGCCAAGGTCACTATAAAACTTTGAAGTCCCTCTGGAATGTGACATTCAATAAAAATCTCATTTAAAAACATCACAGTCTGCCAAGGCTGTACCTTGTCCTTTCTCACCAGATATGCAAGAAGCATCCATTAGTTTGTTTTTCCCAGATGTGTCAAGATTAAACACTCATGAAAATGACAAATGCATAGTGGAAAAAAATAATGCTTCATTCTATGTGAATTCCCATTAGAACTCTACATGCCACTTCTCCCCTCCTTTCCACATACTTCTGCCCCTCCACACTAACACCTTCCCAGAGACCTAAACATGGCGCCACCTGCTGTACAGATGCCATACATTATTCTTTTCTATTCTCTAGCTGGTTTAATTACACTTCCTTTTCCACTGTTCAATGCAGAGTCAAACATCTCAGTGCAAAAACCATATCCCATAACAAACTGTTAACTTTCATAGTGGCTTTATCCAATGGCGATGACTGCCGTCTTTTATACTTCAAAGACAACATTGACAGTCCTAAACCTCTCGTGTCTCTGCTCTCCTCTGCAGTCCCTGAGATCACCTTACACTTTGCACAAGTCATCCTCCAAACCACAGCGCAAACCTTAAATTAACAAAACAAATACAAACTAAACAATGGTAAAGGCACGTTCTGGGAGAAGAGTTCTGGAGGGAGAGAGGACGACCACACCTCACAGCTCAGACATGTGGTAGAAGGAACAATGAATTATGGGATGTTGCGCTAGACAGGTAGATTCCTGCTTCTAAAGAGGTCTAACAAATGCAAACATGTCGCTGTGAGAGTTGTATTAAAAGCACTCCAGAAATACGCCAAGAATTACTTTTTACATTCATAGACAAAAAGTACAAAGGGTCATGGCCAGAGTGCAGAAAACAGAAGATTAGACAAACAACGGCCAAAAATATGCCCAATTGTCTAACCATTAAAAAAAGATACTAGACTTAGATTTCCCACACTGGCTCTCCATAGAATACAGTCAAATCGAAGTCACACAACACAGCAACATGTTTGCATCTCTGTTCTGAGTCCATTAAAAGCAGTCTTCCGTTGACTGCCACCACTGATCTAAACCTCCAAAGTTCAAAATAAATATATCCTGCTTAAATCTAAAACTTTCTTTTATCTAGTCCTGTTTATGGTCCTTCTTGCAAAGACGTTTATTTTTATCCATTAGTTGTGATGGATGATATGAGCAAGCGTCCAGCTGGCAGAAGACAGTTGCATAGAAAACAGAAGAAGGGTTTTGGGGACATGGATTCTCCCAGAATCCTTTTGGAGTCTGTCTCAGCTGGTCCATGACTTGCGGTTCTCCCCCCGACGGCCAACCAGTGAGTCTCCTCTGAGGACGGGGACATGGGGGGCAGGGCCAAAGTCTCCTGGGGGTTTGCGTACCGTTCCTCGAGTGGACACACGGTCTGGACGAACTAGAACGCCATAACCCGGCTTACAGTGGAAGTAGCGATGGCCTCCCACTGAGCCGTCGTTCTTACCTGTTAATTTAAAAAAAGGCAAACTAAGACAAGGTCCAAGACTGGCTTAACACAATGTATTTAGTTTGTCAAACCATAACATATCTTAGCTAGACGTGTTTGCCTAAGAAAATACACACTTGATATGTTAAAAGAGAACATTATCCTAACTGTGTAAAATCAGCCATTATACATTTTTAACCATGTTATAAACATCATCATTTGCCTCTTCAAAATACATTTGCCTTGTATTTTGAGTAATCATGATGTTTGACTAATCCTGCACTGCCCTGCATTTGAGACTTTAGTGCACAGAAAATTTCTGTTTTTACATGACCCCCATCTCTGCCCACTTGCAATAGTTCAAAAATGATTCAGACTCCGAGTCATACATGTCGGGTTAAAAAAAATGTCACACAGCCATGTTTCAACAATAAAAAAGAGGCAGAGGCTTCTCAGTTCTTCAATTCTGAACAGGAAGTAAATTTTTATTATTAAGCTGTCTGTATTGTGGTTTAGAATTCTTAAAATAATAGTTTAATATATTTAGTTTACACAACAGAGGAAGCACATAAACATTTATTATAGTGTTAATGTGTAACTATTACATACGTAGTAGAATTAAAGCTGATTATGGAGTATGAACTAAACAAAACAAATCACATCTGATATAATGGTCATCAACATTTTCATGCCTACCATCTGCAGGTTAGTGATCGGATTTTCAGCTCCTTTGACATGAACCGATTCAAAAGATTAGTGTCCCACAAAGAACCATTCAAAAGACTGCCTCTTTCACATTTGATTATATGACAGAAGCCAAGTGTGAGAACTAATTTAAATACAAACTAATCACAGAGAGATTTGTTTAAAATGGTTCTGAGAGTGGGAGTGCAGTTACCCTTTGGAATCATGCATAATCTAAATCAAATTTTGCAGTACAATTAAATAATAAAAAAACTAACCGTTACAATGAGGCCAAATGTGTTTTTGTGTGCGTGTCGCCTGCCCTGCTTCTGTGCCGATTCTTGTTTTGGTTCAGAAAAAGTATAAAAATGCATACAAATTTGAAATAAAAAGATTTGGCTCTTTGAAGAAATGAGATTTGGTTCCAACCATTTCAAAAAGTGAATTTGTTCATGAAGGTCACATCACTATCCCCTAAAGCAGCCCCTGGTTCAGATAACCTTTATACATTTGCTTGTCAAAATGTAACACATGAATTCTACATGTTACATTTTGACCACCACATGTAGGCATTTGACAAACCTCAACATCATTTTGGTAAGTAACTCATTAACTTACCTACTGGTGTGTCCAGTTCAACCCCCACCCATACTCCTTCGGCAAACTGAGTGAGTCCCACGAAGCGGACAGTTCCCGCCTTATTGCTTCCTACTGTAACATAAGCGCCCTCGGTCAGCCAATCAGGGAGCACTTCGTCGTGGTTGCGTTCATCATCATCTACACAAATCTCCAGCCTTTCAAAGTTTTCAGATGAGGTAAGGTGTTTTAGCCTGGAGGAGGAGTTTTCTGTGGTTCCGTTCTTGATATTGGCTGAGCTATGAGAAGTGGGCTGGACAATAACGGCCATATTGGATCCGCACTGGGGAGGAGAGTTCATAACATCACTCTGGTCAGTGTTTTGCTGTTGGTAAACTGCAGGTAATGTAGTCTCAGCAGCCACGAGGGAGGAAGACGAGGAGGAAGGGTGGAGCACGTCTGACAGGGTTACCGTGGAAACGCTACTAGAGAAATAGCCGCTGGAGGATTGGCTCAGGGGGCTCAGGGGAGTGGTGTCATGCGGGTCATGCACAGGAAGAGGAGGGACATCCGGGAAGTCTGCCCGCCTGTCTTTGGAGGATGCCTGAAGAATATTGGTCTACAGCGGACCAGCAGGAGGCGCAGGAACATGGCAACAGAGCGCATGCAGACAGACAAAACCAAAATGAACAACAGAAAAGATAATAGTCATATAGTTTGTGTTGAGTAGCTCTGTGAATTGCTTGACTATGCTTTCATTTACCGCATTGCAACTGAATTTTTCAGAAATATCTCACCACGTCAACCTTGGCATCTCGCTCTTCTAGCCCAGCTGAAGAGACTATACGTGGCATGTGCTGTTGAAAAAATAACAACAGGCATGGGAATCTGCAACTTAAGCGCACATTCAATGTAACTTCCTTATCGTAAATTCTGGTTTAAAGATTGTGTTTTTAATGGTACATGAATAGATGTAATAAGACCTGAAAGATAATACATTATGCCCAAATAATCATAATAAAGGAGAAAGATGTGATGCAGATTGCTGACATTTACAGCTCTAGCGTTGCTAACCTGCTGGTTGTGTGGAGATGGCCTCAGCTCCTTTTTGTCATCTCGTGCTGGAAATAAAGACTTGAGCAGTTTGGGCATCTGAGGAACCAGCGCCTTCACTGAAAGATAAGAGGCAGCAAGTCCTGAACGACCTGGGGGGAGAGGAGGGGGGTACGGAGGCGAGGGACGCAGAGTAAAAGAAGAGATGGAGAGGAAAAAAAAAAAGATGGTGTGGGAGGAAGAGGAGGCATGAAAGATTAAGTTGAAAGCCAAATTTCCAAACACAGTGACAGGCTCACAGAGGCAGACATCGGCTGACAGGCAAAATGCAGATGGCTGAATCAATAGCACTACCGCAACCAAAGCAATAAAATCATATATATTCATTTTGTTCATTAACCGAACAAAATCAATGAAAAGATGTAACACAGATTGATTACAATAGTACATTATGATTATGAGAGATAAGAACAGCACAAAAATAATGATTCAAGAGGAGGTGATGAAAAAGATGGAGAGAACAGTCTAAAAGTAGAAGAATGAAACAATTACATAGTGTTTTGGCTCTAAGCAAAGTATACAGGCAAGAGATCGAATATAATGGTAACAATGACACATGAGATAGTTGAATAAGTGCATCGTTCAGTCTATAGTTGGACTGAATAGAAGGCTAGCAGTGAATGGAGAGAAGGAGCAGTGGAGAAACCAGATAAATGACTAGAAACAGAGGATGATATAGGAAGAGCTTCACCTTGCTCTTGTTCCTGGGTTTGTGGAGAAGAGGCAGACAGAGGAGTTGGGGCTGAGGGTGGCGATGGAGAGTAGGTGGAGGGTGAAGAGGCTGGACGTGGGAGAGTGCGCTGGACAGGTATGAAGATGTCCTGTTGACTTTCCCATCGAACCTATAGAAGACAAGATAACAAATCAACACGATTCAATTTTGATATAGATATGCATGAACTTGCACATTGCTACAGTTTGCACAATATAAAAAAGGTTTGGGAACTATATTGCTTGGATAGATTGCTTTGAATATTTCAAATAGGACTGACTGATGTCATTTAATGCCAACTTATGTATATAAAAAAGGAAAATCACCTTGTCATCCAATAGACAGCTTGTGGACAGGTCCTGCCTACTTCCCGACAGCTTAACACAATAATGAGAGAGCATTTACCAATGGTATGGTATATCAAATGATAGATGATCACATTTATGGTAAAGTGCTTTACTCTATTCACTGATGGAGAGCTTAAGCTTCTTCTACTGCTCTTTCCTCTTGAGGTCAGTTGCTCCTTCACAGCCACTTCCTAGAAACAAAAAGAACACGTTCAAGCAAAAAAGCATAACCTGTGTATTGTTGTCAGACATGGTCCAAACCTGTCTGAGTCTGTCCAAAGTGAGAATGTTCTCTAAACTGAGCACACTGCGGAGGTATTTCTCAATGGCAGCTTCTTCTTCCCCTGACTGGCTGTTGTGTGCGTTAGCAGCGAGCCGTGCCAGCATTTCTCGGTCCTCTGTACCAGGGGCATCCTGCTGAGAGGAGGAAGGATCAGAATGTCTGAAGAAATAGATGAACAAACACTGCATTGCACGACCGTTATGCCTTGGTGACCATACCCCAGGAATGTTGGAGACCACCTCAAATGTGACCCCACAGCCGGGGATGGTGCTGCGAGTGGACATTCTTTTGAGGAGGTTGTGGGCAAAGCCCTGGCGCCCAGGGTTGACATTGACACAGATCCTTTTCCTGAGCACAAGCTGCATATCCGCTGGGTGACTGAGTTGAACCACTACACGAACTGTCAGGTAGACCCTCTGTTCAGGCCACGTCCCTCCACGGCTGAGCTGGGGACACTCATGCACAGTAGAGTCCCATGATGCCTCTGCTTTCACCTGAACAGGTTGTACAGACACATCATATGACGATAGGGGTCTTTTGGATAAAAAGACCCTAATACAGAAATCTCTAACCTCTCCATCATAGTGTTTCACAATCTGAAGGTCAAAAAAATCATCTTCATCCTCTCCACTCAAAGTGGCATCCCAGCCACCAGCTTCAGGGACCTCAAACTGATCCTGAGAACTCAGGTCATCAGCTGGAGGGGGCAAAGAGAATGTTATTAAACACACTGTCAATTATTTTGTATGAAAAAATGGCAACTATTATTTGACTTTAAAATGAACATTACATATTTAACTAACAAAAACTTACGCCGTAGATTCAAAAAGACGACTGGAATGTGTGTTTCCATGCCTGGAAGAGGTACCCTAATACACAAAAATCATACAAATATCTCCATGTATATATTTGTAGGCATGATTGAAAAATTATACTATAAAGTACTTACCATTCAGCAGGTGCACCAGGAATTCCACTACCAGCAGAGGGCACCATCACTGCATTTCTTTCCTCAGTCAGAGTCAAGCGCCACTCAAGCAGCTGAGCCTCTCTTTCCATGTCATCTTCCGTCTTTTCTGTGGACAAAGAATACAATCCTTTTTCAGCAACCCCAAAATGACCAAAAGAGACCAAAGCAATAATATGCATTATGTATATATTTTTTGTACTTTACAAAAATGTTTTACCTGCTTTGCTGACCAGATTCTGCAGATGTTGGTCAAGGTATTCCTGCCTCTTTGTTAGAGCAGCTAACCACTGTCGTCTCAATCGCTCAAGATCTCTTTCCTATATAAAAAAGCAGTGGTTAAGATACATCATGCTCTACAAGTTCTATCAATATTTCAGATTCACAAAAAGTGGGCATACCTGATAACTGTCCATCTCATCGCCCTCTTGGTTGGTTGTAGTTGATCTGATCTCCACACAGCCTACTGACACAGCAAGAACTATCTCTGCTATCAAAGGCATGGTGCCTGAGTCCTGAACTGAACGCACATCCACCTGGATTCGCCTAGACTGACCCTAAAAACAATAATAAAGAAAAACGTAACACTTCGAATGTTCTGTAAAGATTTGGTGCATAAAATAAATATTCATAAAGGATATCAACCTGACGAAGCTGAAAGATTCCCCCGGTTCGAATGTCTCTAGCAGGAATGACCTCAACAGGAACAAAGTCTCCATTTTCATTTATCTCCAAGATCTGAATCCACAGCTCCAAGCGACGAGTTACCTCACTCCATCTGCACACCAAGCACAAATTTTATTCAATAAACTGTTTTGTTTTGCAATTTGTTGGTGCTTCGTATAGCCCCTTTTACAGTAGTACCTGTCTCGTAAAGTGCGTGTTTTGGCCTGGATGATGCTTAGGTCCCACAGAGCTGGGTTTCTGCCTGCGTCTGCCTGTCTGTGCCCATAAACTTCAATAGCGACTGCTCCCTCAGTCAGATATTCAATAAAATCCTCTGAAACAGACACTGCATGCTCCTGTAGCACCCATGAGAAAGATTGAATTATAAGTATAAATTTACCTAAATTAAACATTAAACACTTTTTTTTAAATCATGCTTGACCTTGCAACTATCAAACACCACCATGCAATGAGGATCTTTGCCACTTGGTGAGGAGGATGATGTATCAACTTCAGGGGCAACAATGAAAGGCTCAGACTGGTCCCAGAATGAGTACTGACAGAAGACAAAGTTGGACAGGTACTGAGGAAGCCCAGTGGCTTGCAGGATCTTGATCTGTAAAAGGCCGATAAAAATAATGCTTTGTAAAACAGAAGTGTGGTACTGGTCAAAAAACCCAAAACATCACATACCATACAGACTAATTTACGGTCCTGAATTTCAATTGTTTCATTATCTTGGACGTTGTCAGGGTCGTCACCACCAGCTACACTGTCTTCAAGACCACCTCCTACTCTTACCACTTCCACATGAAGACGTCCTGCCACCTTAAAACATGTAGAAAAGACTTATGTCAGCCCATGGATTTTAATGAATGTCTAATATTGACATAAGAAAAGATAAATTTAAAATACTAGCAAGCAAATGTGTACCTCTCCCTTCTGGTTGATAATAGGCACTGCATACTGGAGTTTTACATCATAGAAAAGGCATGATAAAAATACATTGGCAACGCCAATGAGGCTATGGTTTTCTTGCTCATCAAAAAATGGGTCAGCTCGGCGAAAATATGTCCTCATTCCCTGTGCAAATTTAAGACAGAACTGAGTTTAAAAATGCCCAAAACATGTAGCTAATTAATGTACCATTTTGAAGCATTCAGTGAAACAAATATTTTACAGGGTTGTCTTGGTCCTGTTGTTGATACTCTTGCCACTCTTGATACAGCTCCCTCATATCAACAAGACGATTCTCCATTTTTTCTAAACTCCAGATTTGCTTTCCACGAGCCCTGCGCCGAACCTGAATAGCTGGTTCACTGAGAACGGCATCCCTCTGTGGGTGAAGACCAAGGGGTTTAGGTTTAAACAAAAACAAAAACTACCTTGAAAGGATATGTTTAAAGACCTTGCGGTTTGCGTTGAGGTTGTCTGCTGGTATCTGTAAAGTAACCCTGTACTCCGTGTGTCTTTCTAGTTCATCGGAAATGAAACAGGCCTCTTGCACTAATAGGTTTGCTCTCACAATCTGCTCCCTTAACCTTCGCAGGCTCCTCACCAACACAGCCTCCCTGCACAGAAAGAGAAAAGATCTTATTAGTTTTAATTTTAGATATCTTATCTAGCATTTCTAAACTCAGTCTATCGTTGACTGAGTTTGAACACTGATGCTCACCTGTCTTCACTCCACTGCCTGAGTCTGCTTTGAGCACTGGTGGAGTGGCTCATCCCGCCCATGCTGAGCCTCTCCAGACTGCGGTAGTGGGACTGCTGGCCTTGTTGAGTTGGTGCTGGGGTTACGGACAGTCTGTCAGGGTTGAGTTTTCTTCTGAGCTGCTGAAGCTCTTGCTCGTACATCTGTCTCTGCCGCTCCAGAGCTGAGCGTTTCTCCTCTTCATGCTGCCTCTCCAAAGACTGAAGCACTGCCTGCATTGGGTCTGATCGAACAAAAAACACTTAAATCTAGTCACTTAACTTTGGAGTATCATCTTGCATATTCCCTTACCGTTGCTGCCCAAGGCCTTCATCATAACTTCAGTCTGGGCAAATTCATAGGAGAAGCTGACCTCACTGGACACTTCACTGGCTGTGTCACCGTCCGGATCTAGCTGATCACTGCTGCTACTATTCTTCATCACACCACCTTCACCTTCTTCATCATCAGCGGATCGGGTACGCTTCTTAGGCAGATTGATTCTGCCCACACAGATGATAATGTTATGCAAACAAATTTTTTCCCAGATTAAGGGAATGTATAATAAAAAGGTATAGGTATAAGGTATATAAGAATGTTACCTAAAGAAGTGGTTGTTTCCCCAGAGGATGCGATCCCCATGGTGAAGTTGTAGAGCACTGGATACTGGAGAACCATTAACACACGTCCTGTAACAGGAAGAAATTACTTTAATGGGTTAAAATCATAGAGGTACCAAGCTTTTTCCACTTTTTTTGCTGTAATTACTCACCTAGCATTGCGATAAGGTGTTAAAATGACAGCTGCTTCTGAAGTTATATCAATAACACAGTGCTCCGCTTGGATACCCATTCCACACAGCTGGATATCCTGGGAGTCTGCGGATCCCACTTTTGTGTGCTCCTATAATAAAAAACATTGCTATGTTAAACTTTGCTGTTTTCATCTGTTGTTGAAATATATGCAATTTACCTTTAAATAATACACTAGTAGCTCATTAAGTGCTGGGTCTGCATTTAGATTGACAAGAAAACTCTTATCATCTCCAACTTTTATTCCTGACGACTGGAGAGAAATACCCAGAGACTCCAACTGC